>NC_055962.1:20114839-20144839 GCF_018492685.1 Alosa sapidissima | reverse complement strand
GCGTGTGCATGCGTGTGTGTGTGTGTGTGTATGTATGAGTGTGCGTGTGCATGCGTGTGTGTGTGTGTGTGTATGAGTGTGCATGTGCATGCGTTTGCGTGTGTGTGTGTGTGTGTGAGTCAGGGTTATTTGTATTCTCATATCTCTGCTATGATGAGCGTGATATTTTCTCTCTGCCCTCTGTCTCCTCTTTCTTTCTCTCCTCATCTCTCTCTCCCCATCTCTCTCTCTGTCTCTGTCTATTCCCTCTCTCTCTCTCTCTACTCCCTCTCTCTCTGACCCTTGACGTCAGTATGCAGCATTGACGTCACTGTTCGGCTGAGGGAGGTAGACCCTGGGGATAGAGGGGGAAAGAGAAAAAGAGGAAAGGGAAGAAGGGATAGAGAGCATGGGGAGGAAGAGCTATAAAGACAAAAGGGATGAAGAGAGAAGGCGAGTGGAAGTGTGTAGGCATCTCATTGGTATTAGATGAGCACACTTGGTGTGATGGTGGTGTTTAGCATGTGTGAGTCATGAGAGGAGAGGAGAGAAGCGTGCCATGACAGTGAGAGACCAAGACACGCACAGAGGCATTGCAGCAGTCTCCCTCGCTGTGTGTGTGTGTGTGTGTGTGTGTGTGTGTGTGTGTGTGTGTGTGTGTGTGTGTGTGTGTGTGTGTGTGTGTGTGTGTGTGGGTTTGGGTGTGTGTGTGTGTGTGTGTGTGTGTGTGTGTGTGGGTTTGGGTGTGTGTGTGGTGATGTCTTTTCAGAATAAGTTGGAGCTGCCATGGGGCTTTGGCTTCAAACTTCAATTCAGCTCACAATTCAGCTCTCTCCTCAGTAGGCACACATGTATGTTGACACACACACACTAACACACACACACACACACAGAGAGAGACATACACAGAGAGAGAGAGAGAGAGAGACAGTCACAGAGACAGTCAAGAGCATCCACCCAGCACAGCTCAAATATTTGCACTTACTCTGTCCTCCAAACCTCAGTGCCGCACAGGGTGAGTGTGAATGTGTGTGTATGTGTGTATGTGTGCGACTGTGCGTGTGTGCACGTGTGTGTGTATGCGTGTGTGTGTGTGTGTGTTTTCCAGAGTCTAAGTGAGACACAGAAGGACTAAAGGAATGACAGTGTTGATACTTGCCCTTGTGCAGTGGGCCACAGCTTAGCCTCTCGTTGTAGAGTAGGTGAGAGTATATATATATAAGGCTGTTGGGGAATCACACAATGCATATCTCACACCAATGCGGATCACCTGGATGATTATAAATATATATATATATATATATATATATATATATATATACACTTCTCAAAAAAATTAAGGGAACACTTACAGTTTTCCACAGTTGTTAAAACACCTTTTTTGAAACCTTCCACCCTTTTCTCCATTCTCAAATTACATTCACAGAATGTCTGACAGTTCTTGCAAAATAACAGTCGCAGTATAAATAACACTTGCAAAATAACAGTGAGCAGTATATATATATATATATATATATATATATATATATAATGATATAAATGTACCTGAAATGTAAATGTACCTGAGTACCTGATTCTTTAAACTTAGAACTAGAAAATGTAATTTCGAGAAAATTACCAGTGCATATATGCAGAAAATATAAGAAAATATAAACATGTGTGCAGAAAATATAAACATACTGTATATTAACATAAAATGCCAAATAAACTTTTATTTGGAAACAGTTGCCAGGAGTCATAGTTGACTGTTGAAATGGCTGAACAGTTAAATAGTTGAGTAGTTTAAATAGTTAAATTATTTAATAGTGAATTATTGTAGTGAGTACATTTATTTTGAAACAGTTGTGGGCAGAGGAAATAGTAGTCTTAAGAGAGCCAGATTGTATGCTTAAAGCCTGAGACAGAGTATATAGTTTAAAAGTTGATAGGCAGATTGTTTAATGGATGTTGGTGGATAGTTTAATGGGTAGATGTGTGAATGGTTTGAAGAGGATGAATGGATAGAATGTTGGATGGAATGTGCCTTATATCCTTGTAGAATGGAGAGACAGAGAGAGTTGGCCTAGTTAAGCAGAAAGCAGTTGATACAGGTGCAATCAGTTTAACTGGCCCTTTGATGGGTCCTAGTTGAGCAGCTGGAAGGTGATACAGGTGCAAATCAAGTTAATTAGTCCATTGTGATGTCATAGTGCTAATGCAAAGTCTATGGGGAAAAATAAGCTGTTTTTTTGTTAATATCTCAAAAAGTATAAAGTTTACAAAAATGAAAAATACATTCCTCAAGTGTCCTTTTCAAGACCTACGTTACAAAGTTTGAACAAAGTTTCTACGATAAACGGTTGAAGCTGAATTAGACGCAGACATTTGGTGGGAAGATTAATAATAAGAAGAAGAAGACTTCGGATAACAGAACAGTGCATTTTCATGCACTGTAATTAAATGCGATAAATGTACTTACTCAATGAGTCACAGAGGACCAGGTTGGTTAGTTGGTTGGCTGTGAGAATACACCCTTAGCCAGCATGTAATAGTGACACTAATTGGAAGAGACCACAGCTTGTCTGGAGAAGGGAAAACCAGAGTGGACCTTGACTGACCCGAAGCCCATAGGAACTGCAGCCAGCTCGAATCAACGCTTTAATCACCCCACCCCTACCCCTCCAGGGTGGTCCAAACATGGGGTTCACCCCAGTCCTCCTTGGAAGCCTTAAATGCACACACGCACGCACACACACACACACACACACACACACACACACACACACACACACACACACACACACACACACACACACACACTTCTCCCATCGGTGGTCCTCTGGGTAAAAGCAGAGGGGATGGATTGAGCGTTTGACCTGAACCTCCTGGCTTTTCTCGTGGGATTACTGGTTGTGAGGGGGATTATTGTAAATAATTTCATAACGCCAGGAGAGGGGGGATTACATTTGTGGAACAGCGCTCTCTAGAGGCGGTTTGCTGTACCGCATGGCACCAGCAGGACCGCATGGCACCAGCAGGACCGCAATGGACTGACTTTGTGCCAATGTCAACAGTTTGTGTGTTGGTTCATCTTCATGGACATTGATTTCCTTAAAGTGTGATAGGAAATCTGTGGTATCTATCGTCCTGTATGCACTCTAATGACATAAGTGACCGTGGTGGAGATGAGAATAGTCAAGGCAAGGACACCGTCCACTTCCGCACAGCTGCGATATTCAGCTGAAATCAGCTCGGTATTCTTGGGAATTTTCCGTACATTGCAGTTGACTCTGTACATCTGGCAGTCCTCCAAGGTCTAAAGTCATCCCAGAATGTGAACGAATTGCTGGCCTGACTGCTATTGGGATGAGAACTGTAGCCTAGACATTTTAGGGGGGAACTCTGAGACGCATGAGGCAGCACCCAACTAAGTTCCCCTGACCTGGGTTCAGTGCAAACCTGAGGTCATTGCCCAATCTCTCTCTCACTCTCATGTCCTGTCAGTCCTCATTGTCTTGTCAAATAAAAGCAAAAAGCCTTAAACACGTACTTAGAGAGATATAGTATTAAAAGCGGAGTCACCATTACTTGGTTTTGCATGTTCTGCATCATGTGTGTTTTGAGATTGCATTTAAAAATCATGCTCACAATATGTAGGCATTTCTCAAAGTTCGACGTCCGCTTCGACATCACCAGTGCTGTGACAAGGCAGTTGTGACGTCAAGACGAAATGGATTATTTTGGGTTGACAAAGCCGCCCACGTAAGGCTGCTGTTGAAAGCCCAGTGTCTGAGTGCTGTGTGATTATGTCCTGGAATGTTTGAGTCATCATCATATCCAAAGCATCTATTAAAAACTGAAAACGCCAGGGTGGAGTAAATAGATACTGACTAGTCTCTCTCTCTCTACCTCCCTTCTCTGTGTCCCTCCTTTCCTCTTTTCATCCCTCCCTCTGTCTTTGTCCCTCTTTCTTTAGGAGAGAAGTTTGAGCTGCATGCCGGCACAGAGTCCACCCCCAGTGTGGTCGTCCACGTGTGCGACAGCGACATAGAAGAGGAGGAGGAACCAAAGAACTGCCCCAAGCCAAAAATCATCCAGACCCGGCGCCCGGACCTGCCCGTCTCCCACTGAACTCTCACCCACCCAACGCCACCCATCATCCCCTCACCCCTGCAACATCCACCCCCTCACCCCTGCAACATCCACCCTCTCTACCACCCCCCCACCCCCCACTACCACCCATCACCCTCTCACCCCTGCAACATCCACCCTCTCTACCCCCCATCACCCCCTCACCGCCACCAAGCCAGCACATCTCTCCTCAGGCACTCACCGTGGGAGGAATCAACAGATCTTCATCACCAACCCACCCCCCCCCACCCCCACCCCCACCCCACACACACACACACACACACCCAAGAATGGCCCCAGAAACAGCCCCTTTCCACACACACCCTTGGTCCAGACAATGGTCTACTCTAGTTGAGAGTAGTCGGAGGAGACCCGCTCTCTGTTGCTCATCTGATACACAGCTGTTCATGTTATCATCACAGAAGTTTTTTTTATTTTATTTGCTTTCTTTTTGTTTTTATTTTGTATTTTGACAAAAAGCCAGAACTCTCACTCTCTCTTTCTAACTTTAACTCTACCACTTTCCCCTCCTACCTTCTGTCCACTCTATGTCCATATCTGTTTCTCTGTCTCATACTCCTGGTTCACTCAAGGGTACCCGGATTTCACCTCATCACAAGTCGTCATTGAGTTCTCATTGACAACAGCAAATTGGGGTACGCAGGGAGTTAATTAGAGGGAAGATAGGAACAAATCTGATGTAAAGGTGTTTAGATTTGACACTCTGATTTAATTGAAAGGGATATATCAACACAACACACACAGCAATACATTAATATTGAGCCAGAATTACAGTCTGTAGCAAAAGCAAATGAGCTAGCTATGTGTGCATTAGCTTGTGTTGCTTTCTCACTCTCCTGTTCCTGACAGATTAACCGTGAGGTTGTAATACTTCTTGAAAGCCAATAGGTGGCAGCATGCATCTGATTGCTCACTATCAAATTGGTTCCTTGTCTTTGACGCATGCTTGTGTCAGAAGCCTATTGGTCTACCATAACAAACATGTCTGCCCAAGAATACCATGCCATGTAGCTCTGGGATGGTCGTTACTGGCTTGGACTCAAAGTGGTGGTCTAGAAATGCGATGGCCTGCGTGTGTTACATGTGACTGTCCTAAGGGCTCATTACAGTAGAAGTTTGCAATTCCAGGCCCTGCTATCTTCTTGATGGGTATAGTGGCTACTGGGCTAGCCAGGGATCAGCTCATTCAACATTTACTCTCACAAAATCTACTTAATGTTGAAGAACATAATCATTATTGTGTCATGTAAGCCCAAGATGATTTGGTAAGGTTCATTCATTGCAATACTGCTGACCACAATAGGGTTTCGAATCATGCCAATGCATGCAGGGGTCTTATCATTTTTTCTGAATCATATTGGGGTCTGTTTGCTGCGTTTTGAATGATTTTTAGAATTTTAATTAGATTCAAAACGTAATACTTCTGAGGGTGACAAGACCTGGTGTGGCACTTCAAGTGAATTGATCTGATATTTCTAGATGTCATTTTTATCTCCTCAATGTGAATTTCTCTCTTGCTCTGTACTTGTCTTGTTCCTTAAAGATCTGTTTAAGGTGTGTAAGAAAATATAAAATAGACATTTATTTCGCCTGTACATACAGGCGAGCATAATTCCATAGGATGAAGTGAAAAGCCAACTGATTCTGTTAGATGTGGAAAGAGTGTCTGTAGGCTAATGCATGGTTACATCATTTGTTACAACTGTTGTACATCTCGCCATTCTTTGTGTGCCTCCGTAGAGTGCAAGAAAGATATAAAAGAACTTGTTTTGTAAAAACAACAAAAAAGAGCTAAGGGGGGATGCATGACCATAAAGATATACCATCCATTTAAGCCTGTATCATTTTAGTGAGCTACACAAAAATCCTCCAAGTGCTATTACCGTCTTTGAGAAAGAGGGTCTGCAGACTAACTCAAACAGCTTTTTTTCCCCTTCATTCAGTGTCTTTTTGGCGTGCCTGGTTCATGTTTTTCTTTTTTTGGCTTAATCTGAATACATATTGATTCAATCACCCCTTTGCAAAGCCATACTTTTAGCATCACTTTATTTCAGAACAGATAATCCATCACTTGGAAAAACAATAACTGCAGTTATGGGACAAACAGTTGCAGTTACACTGCAGTTTTTCAGGTTCAGTGCATTACAATGCAGTTTCATATCCAAAATACTGCATTATTGTCTTCATGAAATTACTTAACAACTGCAGTTTTGACACTAGAAAAACTTAACAACTGATAAACTGCTGTTATTTTTTGTAAGGGATAAATGATAATGAAAGTTTTTCAAAGGGTGTGGTTCTAATGTAATAGGTCCTGTCTTAGGTCCAGGGGTCACTGTGTAGCACTGTGCTGTCTCCTTACTGTGAAGTAACAGCTCTTTGGGTCGTAATGCTATATGTGCCGTTCTCATAAGGACTCCAAATTCATCACACACTAAAAAAGAAGCCTCAGACTTCACTCCACACATGTGCTGTTTATATCCCACTGTAATGACCTTCAGTCATAAGACATCATGTGTAACGGGTTACCTCACACCATCCGCCCGCCCTTGTAAAATAGACATATTGGTGTTTTTAGTTCCCTGGACATTGCTGAGGTGTTGAATGTAAATGGATTGTGTTACAAATAGACAACTGTAGGTTGGAATGTTCAAACAGTTGTTTGTTTGTTTGTTTTGTTTTGTGTTCAGTGGATCAATTTGTCAGTCGAATCAAATACATATGTGATGAAAATGAAAGTGATGGCTCCCCATTAGCTTGGGAAGGGTGTAGGGTACGTTTAGGTGGAGGCTGTATAGTCCTCTCTCTCTCTTTCTTTCTCTCTATCTATTCATTTCTCTCTGGGATGTTCATATCCTGGGTATCCTCACTATACTCAGTAGGGTCATTACGCACAGAACATGGCACTTGAGATGGTACAGGACCCAAGGTCACACATAAACTTCCTGCATGTGTCACATGTCAATCTCTTGCGTGCGTAATCCAACATGGCCACTCCTTTCGTCCCCCTCTCCAATCCAGGCTTTTCAACTCACTAGTTTCAAGTAGTTTCTAGATCCATGTCTCAAACATGCACACATCAGCTGCTTTCCTCAGCATTCTCGATCATTTCTTTGTACACCCTGTATTTTGAGCTGTTCGTGCCGGTGTGCATATTGTTAAGACGTCCAGACCTTCTTTCCTCGGTTTTCTCCCTTTTCTGTCTTTTTTTGGGAAAAGAAACAATATGCTCTGTGTTCTTTTTGAGAGTCTGGTTGGGAATTAGTGTCACTGACTTTGAGAAACAATATCTGTAATGTGTATACTCGTGCAAGACCATTGATGTACCTTTCATCTACATGTACAATCTGCCTGCCTACACTAAAGAAACATATCTGTATATATTAATCAATACTATTTTTACTGCATTTTTGTACAAATATTCATGGTAGCCATGTACAAGTAGTCAAACTGAATCTACAGTAGTATTAAAAAAAAGAGTTTGGTTTTAGACTGGTATTCTTTGTGTTTTTTCTCTTCCCGTTCTGATAAGCAGCCAGCTATCTAAGGTCTCAGAGAACAGTTTGAGCAACATCATTAAAAATATGAATCCATAAAAGCCCATAACCTTACAAAGGAGCATTGAATTTTCTGAAAACATTGTACACTATTCCCTTTCCAGTTCCTTGTTCTCACTAGGAATGGTTCATGTATCACACACACATCTGTGTAGGCCTATATAATATCAGCCATTTCCAATGAGAAGAAAACCTATATATAATTTTGCAGTTCAGTGTATGTAACGTCACTTTTCCAATTTGCTAGTAAAAGGCTCGGGGCAACAAGAGGAATATTCAAAAATGAAAATCTGAGGATTGAGGCGTGAAATTGCAACATGAATTGGCCAACCTCTGCAAACTCCCATTCCTATGCTAAGCAGCACAAGTGCTCAGTCTCTGCAATTCCAGCTTGCCTGGAGTCATTACTTCACATCTCCGTTTCATTGGCAGAAGCCCAAGAAGAGTCCAATGCAGTCAGTTTTTCCCCCACCCAAAGCATCTTTGGCAGCACCTCAAATCAACGAGTTGTCAATCACATGCATGACATACTAGTGTGGACCATTTGGGTGAAACATTCCAGCGGAGAAACTAGTCAGAACGGAAGATGGAACTGCTGTAATGTAGTAAAACCAAATCGGTGTTTAAGTGTAAGAAATGAAGACATTGAATTAGACCTATATTTTGTACCATGGAAATGTATATGCGCACACACACACAATGTTGATCATGACCCTCAACCAGATTAAATTGCACAATACTGGCAACATTTAACACTGAGAATCAAATCAAGATTTAGGCATGTTGCAGACTTCATTTGAAATTCTTGTACTTCACATCACAAATAAAATGTGCCAAGTACTGCAATACTCTACCCACACACACCCCTACAGCTCTTAGAAAAGAAATTAAGAGACGACTGCACATTCTGACATCCTACAGTTGCCGAGTGACATTTGAATGAGTTGGTCATATTCAAAATTGCAGTAGTATTATTTTTTTCCCAAAGCTGTATATGTAACCCTTAGAGTTGAAGAATTGTTTGTATTACTTCAAGGGGACAAAGATTCTCAGACAACCTTTTATAATGCCCAGATTTATTAGTTAAACCAAAACATACAAAGACACATTAGTACTCTTCTTCCTCCTCTTCACCATCCTCTGCTGAGTCAGCCCCAACTTCCTCATAGTCCTTCTCCAGTGCAGCCATGTCTTCTCTAGCCTCACTGAACTCCCCCTCTTCCATGCCCTCACCCACATACCAGTGCACAAAGGCCCTCTTGGCGTACATCAGGTCAAACTTATGGTCCAGGCGAGCCCAGGCCTCGGCGATGGCAGTCGTGTTGCTCAGCATACACACGGCCCTCTGCACCTTGGCCAAGTCACCTCCTGGCACCACCGTTGGCGGCTGGTAGTTGATGCCCACCTTGAAGCCGGTGGGGCACCAGTCCACAAACTGAATGGATCGGCGGGTCTTGATAGCAGCAATGGCGGCGTTGACATCTTTGGGTACCACATCCCCACGGTACAGCACGCAGCAGGCCATGTACTTACCACGCCTCGGGTCACACTTCACCATCTGATTTGCTGGCTCAAAACAAGCATTTGTGATCTCGGGCACAGAGAGTTGCTCATGGTAAGCCCGCTCTGCAGAGATTATTGGCGAGTAGGTGACTAGGGGGAAGTGAATGCGGGGGTAGGGAACAAGGTTAGTCTGGAACTCCGTGAGATCCACATTCAGAGCCCCATCAAAGCGTAGAGATGCAGTGATAGACGAGACGATCTGGGCGACAAGGCGATTCAGATTGGTGTAAGAGGGACGCTCAATGTCAAGGTTGCGCTTGCAAATATCAAAAATGGCCTCGTTGTCCACCATAAATGCACAGTCAGAATGCTCTAGAGTAGTGTGGGTCGTGAGGATGGAGTTGTAGGGCTCCACTACAGCAGTGGACACCTGGGGAGCAGGGTAGACGGAGAACTCCAGCTTGGACTTCTTGCCATAGTCCACAGACAGACGCTCCATCAGCAGGGAGGTGAAGCCAGAGCCAGTGCCTCCTCCGAAGCTGTGGAAGATGAGGAATCCCTGGAGACCCGAGCACTGGTCTGACTGAGAGACAGAAACAACTTCAAGTCACATCATGCAACATTATTGGTTGCTATGAACTCTGAATAACCTCCAAAAGGTTACACAAACAAAAGGGCAGCTGCTGGTTTTCTGGAGCAAACTTGAAAACAATCAGGAGGCACACCCTCTAATGACTCAAACAATCCTACCCCTTGTAGACATAAAACGCCTGTTCAGCCTTGAGCCTCATCATACCCCAGACATAAGTTGACATCCATGAGGACATTAGCACACTTCTACCCTACACATACATCATAAATCCTCAGAAACTCATCCCCTTCACTACAGCCAAACTAGAGGTAGTATGCAACCACAAGCAGGCCTACAATACAATACACTGAATTGGTCACAGAATCACCAAGAAACATACCAATATTTAAGATGCTATAGGTAAAGGCGAACACTTCCCAATCTTTGAAAAGTTGAGTAAGAAACTGTTAACCTGGTCACCTACCATTTTACGAATCCTGTCCAGGACCGGATCCACAATTTCCTTTCCAATGGTGTAGTGACCACGAGCGTAGTTGTTGGCTGCATCCTCTTTACCAGTAATCAGCTGCTCCGGGTGGTACAGCTGACGGTAGGACCCATTACGGATCTCATCTATCAGGAATCATCAAGTCAGCCTTTCACAAACTTTTTACGGTGACCCAAAGGCCAAAATCAAAATGATCATTTGATATAGGGACTGATGTTTACTCACCTATAACAGATGGTTCCAAATCAAGAAATATTGACCTAGGAACATACTTCCCAGCACCAGTCTCACTGAAAAAGGTACCAAATGAGGAGTCCAGTAGAGTTTTGCCGTCACCAGGAACGGTTCCATCTGGGCGAATACCATGTTCCAAGCAGTACAATTCCCAACACGAGTTTCCAATCTGCACACCAGCTTGGCCAACATGGATAGAAATACACTCCCTCTGTAAAATGACCAGAAAAAATAAATAAAACCAGTCATCAGAAAAGCCTTACCAATCATCCAAGTCAAGCAGTAAGCCAAGTTAACTAAAATAGAGGCACTTACCATTCTTGAAATGGTAGATGTAAAAATCTGTCCAAACGGCAAAGTCCGCTAAACACCCCTTCACCAAATAATCAATAAACACTTGAGTTAAGCTTCTTTGATTAAGAAAAGCTCCTCGAAGGACATGATGAAACAGTCAAATATTAAAAAGAAAAGCAGTTAAATCTCTGTCACCTTACCTGCTCTGTGAAACACCATAAACTCCCACCTCTAGGTCTGTGTGATATAGTGATGGCAGGCGTGGCTTCCAATTAGCACCTCTTGTTCAACGTCTGATAAGCCAATTTCACAGGTGTCCGGCCTCACTGATGTTCATGATACCTTAACTGGCAGGGTAAAACATTTTCCTGTTTTTCCAATGGACTGTGCTGTCCCAGAGGAAGTTGATTTACACAATAGAGCTCTGAAGTTCGCCTACAAAAAACAACCAAAACGCCCATATTTGCCCATATAAGGAGATCTGGTTGTTAATTGAAGTTAACTACCTATGGCAAGTTGCATTGCAAGTTAGCTCTGGGGTAGCAAAAATCTAATTGTACCGCCTTCACGCACCGGAGATCACAGTATCCACTCGAAGGCAGAGGACAAAAGTGTGTTCAGGAAAACGTCTGCATTTCAGACTTTTTCATCCCTGCGAGAGTTTAACAGGTGCGATAATTCAAACTCCCCATGTTTTCCCATAGGAAAAATCGCCAGATACCAGATGTCAAAGATGGCAGCTTTTTTGTAGGCAAACTTCAGAGGTATATGGCTACATCTTGAAATGGGCTAATTGGCTAATTATTTTATCTTTCCAAGACTCACTTACACAGTTAGTGAGATTATGCTGCCATGCACACAGGATACAGGTCTTTTGGTGCATTCAGGTGACCTGGGAATATTAGGGAATGCAAGCGTTCATTGTGGTTTGCCGTCAGGATGTGTGAAAAACATGAACGCCACAACGCTTGGGAAAGAAGGATTAGGCCTATGCAGCTTTCAAGTGACAAAAACGGCAAATTCCCATGTTTACATTACAATTGTTGGACAGGAAGATCTAGCCTGGAAACCAGACTCTCCGACTTCGCAGAGAGTCTGTAGTATGGGGAATTGTGTTATTTTAGGAACGCTTCATATAGATTTTTGCAACTGGTGTTTTTTACTTGCTAGGACCCCATTGAATACAAAACAACCTGTTTCCCATTTTTTTCTTCATTTTCAGTGCCAAAATTTAAGATGGCAGACAATATATGCGGAAAAATAATATAAAGGCTTAAAGTGGTCAACTTTTTGATAAATATACACCTAATAAGGTAGATAAGTGAGATACAGACTATTTTCAAAAGATGTATTGCATCATTTGCCAAAGAAAATGGAAAAAAACATACAACAAAACATTGTCAACAACAAAACATTGTCATTGTCACTTAAGTATTTATCCTCACCACTGTCACTGTCTTTTTAATATTGGTGTACATCTCCTCAGAGCCTTCACACCTGCAAAGTTGCGTGAATGGTAAGTTGTTACTCTTGCAAGAACACCTTATACTGCATTGGCTGGCAAGACAACAACACTTCACAGGTTCCACAACAGCCTCTGGTGCTGGTGGAAGTTTTCACAGAACAGGAGCCTTTCTTGAATTTCCCCTTGGGGATCAATAAAGTATCTATCTATCTATCTATCTAGCCCATTGCCCATCAACAATTTGTCTCCATCCCAGTGATAGTGAGTCAAGAATCTTTGGAGCAGGCACTGTATCTTGTGCCCAAACATTTGCTTGCCTGTGTGCTCTCAGAATTTCAATTTAATTTCAGTTATAGAGCGTCAAAACATTACACATGTCTCATGTTGCTTTACAGAGTGTTAAACATTCAGACAGAGCCCATGAGTAACAGGGGCGAGGAAAAACTCCCAAGAATGGGAGAAGCATATAGGATGAAACCTCAAGCAGATCCACGACTCAAGGGCCTGACCCATCTGCCTGGGGTCAGTTAAAGGACAGTAAGGTCTATATACAGAGAATAGAACATGGTATTTAGAGCCACCTGAGGTATATGTTACAAAGTGGTTGGATGGTTACATAACCAGTATGATAATGCATGAATCCTATTTAAGTATAAGTATAAGTAGTATAAGTATATATACTCTTTAGATCCCGTGAGGGAAATTTTGTCTCTGCATTTATCCCAATCTGTGAATTAGTGAAACACACTCAACACACAGTGAGGTGAAGCACACACTAATCCCGGCGCAGTGAGCTGCCTGCAACAACAGCGGCGCTCGGGGAGGGGTTAGGTGCCTTGCTCAAGGGCACTTCAGCCGCGCCTACTGGTCGGGGTTCGAACCGGCAACACTCCGCTTACAAGTCCGAGGCGCTAACCAGTAGGCCACGGCTGCCCCGTGTTAATAATTGGTTATTTAGTGTTAAGTTCAAATAGTCCAGTGTGGGGGATGAATTGTCCATAGGAATTAGGAGTTGTCATCAGGCAAATAGTGGGTCGCTAGGCTGCGGGGGCAGGAATCCGAGCATGGGGACAGCAATAGGCGATGGTAGGGCAATCATAGGGATGGGATTTCCCTAGTTCCTGAGTTTTTCCACTCCCTGGTTGGGTTTTAGAGTTTTAAACATGTTCCACCGAAGGGCATGGTTAGCTGTTTGAAAACCATGTTTTGAGGAGCTGACACACAAATTTCTCACATCCAGCTAACACGTCTGGAGATGGATGAGGACCTACTACAAGCCTACAAAGTGTGTTAATGACACCATCATGACTTGATTGACTTGAAACAGAAACCTTTCCTTTCCCACGGGATAAGCGGTAAATGGCGGGACAAACGGTTGACTTTCAATTTCCTGATAGGATAGGATACAATAGGATCCCCGATAGGTCCACCGACGCTATACACGATGTGATTGTCCTGAGCGAAGTTTGGTTTTTCCACCTTACAAGCCAACGGAGAGTTGCTAGACTACCCTGACTGCAAATTACATTTGCTGCCGCTAGAGTGCGTCAAGATTTCTAGGCTGTATCTTTTGTTGACGTTCTCCAGTGCCCATGATAATGAGACTGTCTTTGTTGATGTCTGGTACCCTGCGAAGGGCAAGCACCAAGACATCTGTGTGACATGTAGATATATGGGGTTTTGCCAAAATGACTTACTGCTACTGCTACCTTTGTGTGTGTGAACTGTGACTGGCATTTTACATAGTTCAACAGCTTTATGACCAAGGTAGAGGATGAGGTTGGCTTTGGTTTCCTTCGATCCCAGAAAAGCTTTGGTATAGAGTCTTGTATTTTGTATCCCTTATCATGTGCTTTTACCATTGTATGGACCTGTCTCGTCCTGTCTTTCATGGAGTTTGTGACGGTATAGTTGTTAAATAATAAGTAGCCTATATGTCATTGTAGCCTCGTGCCTTACTTTCAACATTTTCAAAGAAGCATTCTGCCAGATCTTGGCGACAGTTTACGTCACTTTTCCTGACAACCATCTCCTGCACAACAGCCATGCCATCTATTAAGATGCTATCCAATGTGTGTGTTAATTGCACTGAGCTACTCTCTGTAGATTGTTCAGAGGATGCTGTTTCTGAAACCAGTCACAATTCATGGATTAAGGCAGACTTAGCTGTAGTGGGCAGCATTAGGCTTGCATATAATCAACAAATTCATATGTTCCCACAATTTCCTGCAAGTCCTGTTAACAGAATTATTGAAGACCAAAGAGCTCATTGTGGACTTCAGGAAGTCTAAAGCTAGCGCACACACCCATTCTCATCAATGGGACTGAAGTGGAGTGTATCTCCAGCTTCAGATTTCTGGGTGTCCACATCTTTTGGACCTCTCTTGGACCCTCAACACCTCTACCCTGATCAAGAAGGCTTACCAGCATTTCTTCTATCTGAGGAGGCTAAAGAAGGTCCACCGGCCTCCTCAGATCCTGGTGAATTTCTACCCCTGCACCATCAAGCGTATCCTTACCAACTGTGTCACAGTTTGGTATGGCAACTGCTCTGCCCACAACCGAAAAGCACTGCAGAGGGTGGTGAAAACTGCCCAACGCATTCCTCACTCCCCTCCATTGAGGCCATCCAGGGCAAGCGATGCTTGCATAAGGCGCACAGCAGGTTCAGAGGAAGCTTCTTGGCAACCTTGGCAACCTTGACAGGGACAACAAGGAGAACTTAAACGTCACATTATGCACCAGAAAATCCTTAACGTCATGTGAGCGCCTGATGTTTACAGTTTCTTTGGCTACTGATCAGGATTATCATGGATGCTGTTAAGGTGCTCGACAGCGTATTTATGCGGGTTAATGTAAATGACAAGTTTTTTGAAAACAATGTTGTGTGCACGATGTTATTATTGAAAACGGAGGGGGGGGAAATATTAGTTTCTCTAAATACCCGGCTATGTGTAAATGTGGCCTATATCTGGCCAATTCAGAGAGAGTGTCCTTTTACACAGTGAGTGCACTGAGACATACAGGTTTAATTTTGGTTTCTGGTTGTTTAGATGTGGATTTCTGAATTAATAATGTTGCTATATAATGCTCCTATAATGTAGGAGCCTTTGGTGCATTTGTGTCTGTTGACTTGGTTTTATATCTTTGAAAAACAGTGATGAGTACATTCATTGTTGGTCATTAGAATTAATTATTCACGTTTTGATGTGACCCTTAACAGGTTAAAAATAGCTAAGTGTTTTCTTCATTTATAAATTCTGGGTCTTTATTTTCTTCCAGAGGGAGTGCATTTCCGTCCCAAAATCCAAACGATCATTTGAAATAGAGAGTGACATTTAATCACCTATAACTGATGGCTCCAAGTCTGCTTGTTGGTCAGATGGTGATGTTGAGCCACAGACACACTCTCCTACACTCATAAACTGGAAGACACATTCACTTCACACACTCATAAACTGGAACCCACCCCTACGGACTCACAAAACCAACAAACAAGTATAAGTATATATACTTTTTTGATCCCGTGAGGGAAATTTGGTCTCTGCATTTAACCCAATCAGTGAATTAGTGAAACACACTGCACACAGCGAACACACAGTGAGGCACACACTAATCCCGGCGCAGTGAGCTGCCTGCTTCAACGGCGGCGCTCGGGGAGCAGTGAGGGGTTAGGTGCCTTGCTCAAGGGCACTTCAACCGCGGCCCACTGGTCGGGGCTCGAGCCGGCAACCCTCCGGTTACAAGTCCAGAGTGCTAACCAGTGGGCCACGGCTGCCCTCAAGGTGGGTGTGCATACCATAGCATTCATTCCTGCAGGAACCCCTGGTTGTGGCGTTCATTATTTTCACATCCTGAAGGCAAAGCACATTTGCAGTGCAGTGGCATTCCCTAATATTTCCAGGTGACCTGAACGCACCAAAACACCTGTATCCTGTGTGCATGGCAGCCTAATCTCACTAACTGTGTGAGTCTTGGAAAGGTAAAATAATTATTCAATTTCACAAGATGTCGCTATTGTGTAAATTAACTTCCTCTCGAACAGCTCAGTCCACAGGAAGAACAAGACGTTTTTAATTTCAATTAATGGCGGCCTTACATTATACGATTTTGGTCTGTTTTCACAGTTGACGACTACATTTCCAAAGTCGGACAGAAATCATGGGAGTTGTACTGGAATCGCGGCGCTATGAAACCCAATAGTGACACCTAACTATGAAACCCAATAGTGACACCTCTCCAACACCAAACAGGAAGGGGCAAAGTAGGCGACAGCTGTAGCCTATATGATTATTTGTTATTCTTAGAATATTTGTCATTTCTTATACATATTTAGTCGGCTCTTCCACGTGACCGAACAACTCTATATCAGTTAGGGATGTCACGCATGAAACAATGCTGCAGAAACACGAAAATCCAACTTTGAGTTTAGTAGGCCATCATTTCAGCTCCGGTTTATCTATTGCACGACGGGTAATAATTTAAAGGTATCTAGTTGCAGTCTTGTAAATAGTGACTCTGCAAGATCCCTAGTCATTGCAAAATCATAGTCTGTGACTTAAAACTCTACTACTTGTCTTTAGATGTGAGAGGGTCTGAGACTGTAGTCTTTCAAAAATCTTTTCCAAATCTTTCCAAAGTCTGTCAGTGTAAGGAGGGCTTTAGGTATCATTAACATCAGTGAGGTGGTCACCTGGACACTGTGAAATGGGCTTATCAGACATTGGACAAGAGGTGCTAATTGGAAGCCACGCCTGCCATCACTATATCACACAGACTCCGAGGTGGGAGTTCATAGTGTTTCAGGGAGAAGGTAAGTTGTCAGAGATATTAGATTTAACTGCTGTTCTTTTTAGTATTTGAATGTTTCATCAGGTACTTTGTGGAACTTTTCTTAATCAAAGAAGCCTAACTCAAGAGTTTATTGATTATTTGGTAAAAGGGTGTTTAGGGGACTTTGCAGTTTTGCAGTCTTTATTTCAAGAATGGTAAGTGCCTCTATTTTACTTAACTTGGCTTACTGCTTGACTTGGATGATTGGTAAGGCTTTTCTGATGACTGGTTTTATTTATTTTTTCTGATCATTTTACAGAGGGAATGCATTTCTATCCATGTTGGCCAAGCTGGTGTGCAGATTGGAAACTCGTGTTGGGAATTGTACTGGTTGTATGGGTGATGCCAAAACTCTACTGGACTCCTCATTTGGCACCTTTTTCAGTGAGACTGGTGCTGGGAAGTATGTTCCTAGGTCAATATTTCTTGATTTGGAACCATCTGTTATAGGTGAGTAAACATCAGTCCCTATATCAAATGATCATTTTGATTTTGGCCTTTGGGTCAGCGTAAAAAGTTTGTGAAGGGCTGACTTGATGTTTCCTGACAGATGAGATCCGTAATGGGTCCTATCGTCAGCTGTACCATCCGGAGCAGTTGATTACTGGTAAAGAGGATGCAGCCAACAACTACGCTCGTGGTCACTACACCATTGGAAAGGAAATTGTGGATCCGGTCCTGGACAGTATTTGTAAAATGGTAGGTGACCAGGTTAACAGTTTCTTACTCAACTTTTCAAAGATTGGGAAGTGTTTTACCTATAGGATCTTAAATATTGGTATGTTTCTTGGTGATTGTGTGACCAATTCAGTGTATTGTATGTAGGCCTGCTTGTGGTTGCACACTCTCGAGTTTGGCTGTAGTGAAGGGGATGAAGTTCTGAGGATTTGACGTCTGTGTAGGGTAGAAGTGTGTCAATGTCCTCTCATGGAAAACCAGCAGCTGCCCTTTTGTTTGTGTAACCTTTTGGAGGTTATTGAGTTTATAGCAACCAATAATGTTGCATGATGTGACTATTGAAGTGGTTTCTGTCTTTCAGTCAGGCCAGTGCTCGGGTCTTCAGGGATTCCTCATCTTCCACAGCTTTGGAGGAGGCACTGGCCCTGGCTTCACCTCCCTGCTGATGGAGCGTCTGTCTGTGGACTACGGCAAGAAGTCCAAGCTGGAGTTCTCAGTCTACCCTGCTCCCCAGGTGTCCACTGCTGTAGTGGAGCCCTACAACTCCATCCTCACGACCCACACCACTCTAGAGCACTCTGACTGTGCCTTCATGGTGGACAACAAGGCCATTTTTGATATTTGCAAGCGCAACCTTGACATTGAGCGTCCCTCCTACACCAATCTGAATCGCCTCATTGCCCAGATCGTCTCGTCTATCACTGCATCTCTACGCTTTGATGGGGCTCTGAATGTGGATCTCACGGAGTTCCAGACTAACCTTGTTCCCTACCCCCGCATTCACTTCCCCCTAGTCACCTACTCGCCAATAATCTCTGCAGAGAGGGCTTACCATGAGCAACTCTGTGCCCGAGATCACAAATGCTTGTTTTGAGCCAGCTAATCAGATGGTGAAGTGTGACCCAAGGCGTGGTAAGTACATGGCTTGCTGCGTGCTGTACCGTGGGGATGTAGTACCCAAAGACGTCAACGTCACCATTGCTGCCATCAAGACCTGCCGATCCATTCAGTTTGTTGACTGGTGCCCCACCGGCTTCAAGGTGGGCATCAACTACCAGCCGCCAACGGTGGTGCCAGGAGGTGACTTGGCCAAGGTGCAGAGGGCCGTGTGTATGCTGAGCAACACGACTGCCATCGCCGAGTCCTGGGCTCGCCTGGACCATAAGTTTGACCTGATGTACGCCAAGAGGGCCTTTGTGCACTGGTATGTGGGTGAGGGCATGGAAGAGGGGGGGAGTTCAGTGAGGCTAGAGAAGACATGGCTGCACTGGAGAAGGACTATGAGGAAGTTGGGGCAGACTCAGCAGAGGATGGTGAAGAGGAGGAAGAGTACTAAAGTGTATTTGTATGTTTCTGTTTAATTAAAAATCTGGCCATAAGATATGTAGGTTGTCTGAGAATCTTTATCCCCTTGAAGTAAAAACTCTGAGGGCTACATATACAGCTCTTGAGAAAGAGACCATTGCAAATTTTTCTGATTTTTATCGCACTGTATGGTTGCTGAGTGACATTCAAATGTGTTGACTGTCATCTTCAGAATTAAGAGTCTACTGTAAATTTGAATATGACCGTCAACTTATTCGAATGTCGGCAACCGTAGGATGACATCAGAAAAATGTGCAGTCGTCTCTAATTTTTTTCCAGAGCTGTAGGGGCGTGTGTGGGTAGAGCAGGGGTGGGCAAACTGCGGCCCGTGGGCTGGATCCAGCCCGCCAAGCACTTTCATCTGGCCCACCGACCATTTCATTTGGTTATCAGGCTGCTCACTATTTTTTTTTATTTTTTTTTTTTTCCTGCGTTAGAGATGACATTTGGTTAGCTTTACTACAACTGCTGTTCACTCTCCTTAGAGAACGTTTACAACGTCAATGTCAAAACATGTTAAACAGAGATGATGGGCCTACTCTTAGATATCTCCTTTGCAGCAGACCTAACGTTATGCGATCCATTTAATTGGGAATGCGTCTGCACTCACGAGAGTGCGAGAGCGGCAGGTTCCAGCTGGCTTGTCATTGTTGATATCAATTATCTCCTTATAAGAAACTTTTAAAAGGAAATCAGAAAGGCAACAGTAGTTCCCACTACTGACCATTTAAAGAAGCCCTACACTACAGTATGCAGGTCTGGTTATTCCTTCGCTGTTTCTGGGTTTTTGCTGGATTTGGGCTCGCATTTTTCACAACATGGCTCCCCCTGCAGCTTCGGTAGCAAGTGACTGCTACGCTAAACCCCCACTAGCTAGCGAGCTAGCCATCAAGAAGCTAAACACATACAGGGCTCACAATAAAACGGTCGAGCAAACACATTGTTCAAGAGACTATCAAACCACATTACTAAAACGGAAGTTCACCCAAGGGTAGGCTACTTACAATTTCAACAGCAACAAAGCCAAGTCGGCGTCCGTTTTGCAGTCTTCTTAGAAACTACAATCTGACTACATTTTCGAGGCGCGATTGGATACTTCTGCTGCGCCACATCTGGATTTACCCGGTCCGGGTTCAGAAACTTGCGTATGCGTTTTTTACGCAGAGAAGCGATAGGGGCAGACGAAGCACACACCAAACAACCCAGAAAGTGTTGTAGAACCATCAGAACGACTCTCAACCTGCATAATTAAAGGAGAATTCCGGTGTGATATTGACCTAAAGTGTGTTAAAATGTTAGAGTGTGAACGTACTGTATAGCTCATCTCGGCTTGTCCCCTGCACTCAGAAATCTGGCGGTAGTCAGCCGACGCTACCTAAAGTTTTTCAATGGGGGTGCCTCGGGTAGACTTCCGAGGGCCTTGACATTTAAAACGAGATATTGAGAACTTTGAAAAAGCACTGGTAGTTTATTTACAAGACGATTTATACAGACAGTACCTTCATGAAGTTTACCGTTCGCCGCCATCTTGAATTTAGTCATAAGTCGAGCAACGAGTACGAATAGGTATGATAAGGGATCAGATTCCAAATATAATGGAAATGCATGGATTCCAGTTGCTTCCAACTGTATGTGTTTAGCTTGGTTTCTTGATGGCTAGCTCGCTAGCTAGTGGGAGTTTAGCATAGCAGTCACTTGCTACCGAAGCTGCAGGGGGAGCTATGTCGTGAAAAATGCGAGCCCAAATCGGGCAAAAACCCATAAACGGCGAAGGAATAACCGGACCTGCTTAGGGCTTCTTTAAACTCTTGCGGGGACGAAGAAATCGGAAATGCAGACGTTTTGCTCTATACACCATTCGCCTTATTCACCCGGCGGCTACGGAGTCTAATTCTTACTGTTTCTCTGTACAAGCCAATAAGGTAAAATTGTGTACCTGACAAGTTTCGGCTACCTTGCATCTGTAGCCTTCATCAGAGGTGTCACGTGATGTTGGTGTGACGTCGTCTGAGCTGTGTTATATGGAGTTTTCCATCCCACCTGATGTGGTGGGATGGCCGTGTCCCCTGGGGTGCTCCATACATACAACCTTTCGAAAGCCCTAGTTGAGATTATAAAACCTCTCCTGGGCCGAACAAAGCAACACTGTAAAAATTCAAAGCAACTGGCACAGGAACTAAGCACAGTGAAAGTAGAGGCAGACGAGATACTCATATCCCACGATGTAGTCTCTCTGTTCACAAAAACTCCAGTGGACGTCACAATAAATATAGTGCAGAACCGTCTACAAGCAGACTCAACACTCTGCCAACGAACAAACTTAAAAGTTGAAGACCTAGTCCAGTTGCTAACGTTTGTAGCAAAGTCCACATACTTCTTTTTCAGAGGGACCATATACAGACAAAAGGGGGTTTTGCCATGGGGGACCCCCTCTCAGCCATGATGAGTGGATTCTTCATGGAGGACCTGGAAGCCAAAGCCATCGCCACCGCTCCCAAAGAATGTAGGTTGACCCTCTGGAGACGCTATGTGGACGACATCTTGGAGAAGATCAAGACCGGCCACACACGAAGACTCACAGACCATCTAAACACCATAGACAAAACTGGAAACATAAAATTCACTCATGAGGAGGAAGAACATGACATGGACATGAAAATACATCACATTGAGGATGGTAGCGTCAAGATAAAAATATACAGAAAACCCACACACCCAGACCAGTATCTACTATGGGCATCAGAGCACCCCACAGCACACAAGCTATCAGTGGTCTGCACCCTATATGACCGTACCAAGGTCATCACTGACAACCATGACAGAGAGGAGGAGGATAACCACATAAAACAGGCACTCAAAGCTTGCAACTACCCAAACTGGGCCATAAACAAAGGCAAGAGAGAGGTCCAGAGAAATAATATAAATAAAATAAAATAATAAAGGAGGAGAAAAAGAAAAAAGGTTCTAGGCCTGAGAACCTAGGCATGGTCACCCTCCCATACGTCAGGGGAGTCACAGAACGCGTACAGCGAGCGATGAGGAAACACCACATCATCACACCAGTGAAGCCACACATCAAGCTTCGCCAAATCCTAGTACACCCTAAGGATCAGATTCCCCCTGAGAAAAAGTGTGAGGTGATATACAAGATCCCTTGCCTAACATGCAATAAAACGTATATAGGAGAGACAGGCCGGCTCACCAGAAAGAATGTGAAAAGGAAACATCTGGAACGCTCACCCGTGCAACAAGAATGAAAGCAACACAAGAAAATCTGAAATCTGCCATTTCAGACCACTGTAAGAGGGAAAACCATCTTATGAACTGGGACGCAGCCAAGGTCATCAGAACGGAAAGCAACAAATTCCATCGATGGATCAAAGAGGCGGTTGAAATCAGGAAGCGGGCCCCAAAGACTGTGAACCGGGATGAAGGAGCCTACCAGCTATCCCACACCTGGGACACAGTCCTGCAGGGCCGCCCCCGGCTGTATGAAAAACCACCAGACAGCAGAGGACACCCCCCCCCCCCCCCCCCCCCGGAGCTCCATATAACACAGCTCAGACGTCACACCAACATCACATGACACCTCTGATGAAGGCTACAGAGGCAAGGTAGCCGAAACTTGTCAGGTACACAATTTTACCTTATTGGCTTGTACAGAGAAACAGTAAGAATTAGTAAAACAGTAAGCCTAATGAACCTCTTCAGTATAATAAGGCTACGGAGTACACTTGCCATTACACCTCAATCCAGCAGATGGTGGTGGCAATGCACTCCGTTTGCAAACTACCAAAAAAAAGCTCCCCGAAAAAGAAGGGTTCACTTCACTGGCCTCCTGTTCTTCAGTGAGTGTTTTTATTTTTTTTATTTTTTATTTTTTGCAGTGTTAAGGGTGCCTTTAAGAGAGGAAGAAAGAATAAGAAACCATGGAGCAAACTTACTGTTAATTCACTCTACAATGAATAACATTTAGCAAATAGTTTTAAGAAATGTGAGCTGAGAGTCAACTGATTTGTTTCTCTTTTGTGTGAGATATGAGGCAAACTGATTAATCCCTATTTTAGCTGAGTCGTATTCCCATGTGGTAATGTGGTTGCTCTCTCTTGGTAGCCAAACATTAGCCATCCTGTAAGCATTACGCCCAGCACTCATAGAGATCAGTGTTGGAAACACAACCTGTAGATGTAGATAAATATTGCTAATATGCACTTGCACTTTTGTTGTTTGTGTTATGATTAGGTAAGTAAAAATTATAAATGATTAAAAAAGTAAAAGAGGTTGTCAAATAAAGTAAGTAAAAATGTGATTTAAAAAATCAACATTTACAAATTAGCAATATTGCAGGAAGTCGTGTTTGTTTGTGTTTATATTTATATTTAAATGTATTAGCAGATGCTTTTGTCCAAAACAACGTATTTGAATCAAGGACCAAACGAAACATCTAAATGCCATGACTAGACAATTTAAACCTTGCCAGCAATGCAAGTACATATAAAATCATCTGACAACTGGGCCTCCTTGTCACAATATCTTTTGAAAAACTAAACCTAAATAAGATGCTAGATTAATGTACAAGTGTTGTTCTGATGTTTGGACTTTTGGATGCATGCATGCAATACCTAGTAGTTGTACAAACAGTGGCCACTCCTTGTATAAAATGATGTATAAAAATTCACTCGTGCGCATCACTGCAAATACACACATCCCTTTGGCCATCTCTCTCTCTCTCTCTCTCTCTCTCTCTCTCTCTCTCTCAAACGAGAGAAAAATGCTTTGACCCCGGCCTCCCCTCACCGTGGCTGTCTTTCAGCGTGATCGCAGCGAGCCGTCCAGATAGATGTAAACACAGCGTTGGCTTGTAGATGTAGCCCAGAGTCGATGCCTTGTTGTACCTCGTCATTAATAATACACAGTGGGACTGGACTGGGCTGGAGAGGCCTGCTGATTGATGGCGGTTGCGTCAGCAGCATCACCTTAGAAACCGCCTCACCAGACGAGAGAGGAATAATAACGGCAATCACCAGCCGATAAGAGGACCAGAAAAGACAGGGTGATGGAGAGAGGGAGAGAGAGAGAGAGATGAAGGGGGAGAAAGATGAGAGAGAGGGGGGAAAACAAATGGATAGGAATGGCTCAGGGAGTGAAACAGAGACATTCAGAAATTGATGCACTTGAAAAGAACAGTATTTTACAAGAAATGAAAGAACAGTATTTCACTGGAGACAAAAGAGTCTCTGTTGCTGCTGTAAGACCATGTAAAGGTTGAGGAATATGTCAAGTGCAGAATTCCATAGGCATTCAGTCAAAAACAGTTAATGATGGCGAAACGGTTGTGATTTAATGTTTATACCTGTACCTATAAACATTAAGGTATACTATAATCATAACCATTAGATGGAATGCCTATAGTAAGGTCAGTTAGTAGTACCCAGTCATTTAAGCAAGAGGATGTCCACTAAGCTTTGGTAATGAAACGGCATCTAACTGACTACTATGTTCTCTTTATGTGTGCTGAGGTTTTTAATAGTGATTCATTTTGGATGCAACTGAAAGACTCAATCAGAAACCAGTCTTCAACCGCCCCCTGGTGGATGTAGAGAAACAAATAATTTAAACACACAGCAGTGGACTGGTCATTGGTACACAGGGACAAATCCCAGCGGACTGCAGCATCTGTGGGCTGGTGGAGCATCTGATTCAATAATAGGTTTTTAAAACTCCTGTGTCCTGCAGGGTCCAGGGCCAATGTGTTTCCATGTATTTTGAATACAGCCCTGAGAACATATAACCAGCGCTTATTTAAAGGTGCTCTAAGCAATGTTGGGTAACGTCACTTCTGTTGACGTTCAAACAAAACAGAGAGCTAGCTCGCTACGCCCTCCCCCTCCCTCCCGTGCAATTGAAACTCTCCTAAACGGCGCATCTTGTCAGAGATTGGCTGGAACAGTTTATGTTTTTATGGTCCAGACTGGACTAAGTTATTTTTGTTGCCATTTTTGGAGCCTGGGCTGTCCACAAAGACCACATTTTTGGTGAGGTGATGTTTGCTGTATGTGACAAAATGTTTTGGCTTAGAAACCGTGTACTGTACAGTAACATTGCTTAGAATACCTTTAAATTCTTATTTGACCATTACAATCCTTTTATTTGTTAGCCAGTCACTGTTATGCCAGAGTTTTCTTTTACATCACTGCATTTCTTTGTGTATATTTATTTCTTTCAGGGTCATGGACCTCATAGATACACTTGTTCATCTTCATAACGCATTACCCAGAATTACCATCGGATGGCAGTCATGTTCTTCTGTACTCTGTAGGAAAACAAAATGAAACATTTTTAGAGTATGCATGCGTCCCTTTGTGCTCTTCTTAACAACACTTCTGGTTGTATTAAATCAACAATTACTAGTAATTAAATTATGACAATATATGTGTGTGTGTTTGTGTGTGTGTGTTTGTGCGCGCGCATGTGTTTTAGAGCAGGGGTTCTGAATTTTTGTTTGGTTCCAAGGACCCCCTGTGGGGGGGAGAATTTTTCGAGGACCCCCTCATAATCGTAAAAATTAAGCATATATCATTTCTGAAGTTGTGGCCAGGTCCACAATCCTGTGTTTCCTGGCAAGTGAGTAACTTGATCTGTCTTTTGTCAACTTTAGATTTTGCATCACTTGACAACAGGGTCTGACTCAATTGTTTCTCCACATTAATCAGCGAGCTAGTTGTCAAATAAACTATCTAAGCAGCCGTAGGAATGGTTCTTTGTTAAACGATTCCAGATAAATGTTAATGTGGGTGGGAGCAAATAGACACAATTTACTTGTTTTATGGGTGAAAAGGGTCATCATCTGTAGATATGACTTCATCATTTAAAGCAAATTATTTTGCGGACCCATTGGCTATGTGTTGCGGACCCCACTGTTTTAGAGGATAAAACAAAACATCTAGTGCCTAGGAGACACTATTTCTAGCAAGGTGTGCACCTCTGTAAGGAAGGGGTAAGACGGCTGTACATGTCTTATGAAATAATGTCTGGGGCTGAATGACTATTTTTAAAAAGCAAGTATGAGGTTGTGCGTGTGTGTGTGTGTGTGTGTGTGTGTGAGAAGCACGATGCCGGTGCGGGTGCCCCCGGTCACTGGTGGCCATCCGGCGAGCAGCTTGTGCGTCAGCGACTGCCTCCTGGTCCGGCGGTGGTCCCCGTGTGTCGGCCCGGCTGCTCCCGCCGGCCTCCGAGGCCCCCGCTTCCTGTGCGCCAGGACCCGCCCCGGTGAGGAGCACTCCCATTGGCCAGGGCCAGGGCGCGTGGGGCGGGAGCCACCTGCTCCAAGGATTAGCGTTGGCTAGCCCGGCCGACAGATGCCTGTAGCATCAGAGAGGGCCCCGCCCAAAACCCACACAGGCACACGCACATATGCACACACACATACACACGAAGAACGGCAGCAAAACACCACATCTAGGGGTCCCCTGAACAAGACACTAATACCATCACCACATAACAGTCTGGGGAATATTAGTCTCCTGTAGTGTGTATAAGTTATGGGCTACTGCAGGACCTCACAAAACAAAGAGTATGTGTGTGTGTAATTACTGTGCAGCAGTACTTGTGGATGAGTTTGTTGCTGGGTTACATAATTTCTCTAGCTTTGGCTTTAAAATGAGATTGAAGAAGCATGGTGGAGGGTGGGGCTTTTCAACAAACACACACTTGTTTGAACGCTTTTAAATGGTTACGTGGGATATATCACTCACAAGGATATACACCTGTGCATTGTAAATACTTTGTATCTCTTGTACACTTTGATTGGCTGACATAGATTAAGGTATAGTTTCTGTATCAGTGTTTCAGAGGCATAAACGAGATGGAACCTGTGTAAGATTTCTCAGTAATACGCCCCAGTTGAGTATGTTGTTTGATATTTCGACTGCTGAGGGTGAAACTGTTTCGGCGGCCGAAGACGCAGAGTTGTGAAGCTAACACTCTTGGTATGCAGCCGGGCGGCTCTGCTTGAGGAGGGGTGGATGAGGGCACTCTCTCCTGCTGACCATGAGGGTGGGCTTGTGTGTTCATTACGAATGCCAACACCAGCAGCACTTAGATGATGATTGCGCGTCGATTTCATCATGAGAAAGCAGCTCTCCATTAAGCAGAACTGTCAGCAGTAACTCTCTGAGTTTCTCGAGTGCACACAGCACAGGATTGCTTTTCTCTCCGCACGCCTTGAAGGCACAATGAAATAGACAGATTGATCTGAGCCCCTGTCAATACACACACACATACACACAAAGCACGTTATCTTACATACCCCAACACTCCCGATCAACACTTGAACTTTGTTGGCGAATCGGAATGGACTCAAACATTGGCTGCATTTGCGGCACTGTTTCCAAGGAGCATTGTTTTAATAATGACAACCAGTGCCCCTTCCGTTTTAACTGGGACATGCAAGCATGCCATTATGAGTGAAGCGCCCTCCAAAAGGACTCCGTGGATGGGTTTTGAAAAGCTAAGAGTACTGCCAGAAACCTACAGAGGCAAATAGCCTGGGCATTGTTATTCAGCAGGGCACTCCAGTGGAGTGGCTCTGTCCGTGCTAACAGTAGGCCTGTGCATTTAGTGCTATGATATGAGGATATTGCATAATTCCCTCTTTGCACGGGTAGAGTTGGGCAAACTGGCCTCCGTTAACTCACTCCACAGAGTGGGCATCTATTAGAGAGGCCGCTGGGTTTTTTTTTTTTCTTTTCTCAGGTGGACGGTAATGGACACAGTGCAGTATAGGAAGGGTTTGCTCTACTGTGTGGGTGCACGTGTAGGTGATCTGTACCTGTGTGGGCGTAGAGTGTGTGCTGGTTAATGTGATCCCACAGCTGTAAGCAGAGTAGGTGTTGGTATTTAGGTGTGTGGCGGTGTGTGTGTAGGTGTATGTGTCTGTGCATGTGTGTGTGGGTGTGTGTGCGCTCCCCCATCTTACCCCTGCCCCATCCTGCCCTTGGAACGCAATCAGTTTGGAAGGCATAGGCGTACGTGTGTGTTCATGAGTCTGTGTCTTTCACTGAATCGGGATTTGCACGCACAAGCCTTTTTCATGCACGTACACACACACACACACACACACACACACACACACACACACACACACACACACACACACACACACACACACAACCGTGTTTTTCATGAGCGTTCACACACAAGCGTTTTTCCTCTCGATGAGATGAAGTGTGCATCGCTGCTGTTGAGAGTCGAGAAGGAGAGATGGAGTGAGAGAGGGAGAGAGAGAGGGAGGAAGAGAGGGAGGGAGAGAGGAAGCGTTCAGTTGTGTCGGGTGCCTGTTGGGAGATGGTGAGGGGAGAAGAGAGCGAGCGAGAGAGAGAGCGAGAGTGTGTGTGTGTGTGTGTGTGTGTGTGTGTGTGTGTGTGTGTGTGTGTGAGTGTGTGTGTGAGTGTATCGGCTGCCTGGATGAGAGAAGAGGTGGCCTCACACAGTGGGTGGAGGACAGATGGGGGAGGAACAGATATGTGTTCTGCCAGTCCAGACAGGTGGAGATGGAGAGAGAGAAAGAGCAAGAGAAAGAGAGAAAGAATGACAGAGAGAAAGAGTGATAGAGAGAGGAGGGGAGAGAGAGAAAGAGCGAGAGAGAGAGAGGGAGGAAGAGAAGGACAAAGACATACAAGAAGCCATAGCCTCCACAAGCACACAAGAGAGACACAGTTTGAATGTGTCAGCCATTGTGACACACTGGCAGTAATGATTGCTTGTGCCTCCATTATGTGTGTGTGTGTGTGTGTGTGTGTGTGTGTGTGTGTGTGTGTGGAGAGGAGAAACATGTACAGAGTGACCCCAGTAACCCCCAAAAGAGCAGCAGAGGGATCTCTGGCTCTAGAGCATCTTTGTTGCTATGATGCAATCTCGTCTCATGTGCGCGCAAAGTCGCAAAGGACTGGATGAGACTACTAGAGTTATTTGAGCACATTTGTGTGTAGTATGTGTTTTTGGTGTGTGCTCATGAAGTCGTGTGCACCTATCAGTTCCTCTGTGTGTGTGTGTGTGTGTGTGTGTGTGTGTGTGTTCAGTTAGTGTACACTGCCCATATGCCCCGTAGCCCTTGTGTGTCTCTGAGGCTGATGGCAAACAGCACAGGGCCTGGCACTGAGGCTGACCTCCTGCTGGGAATGTTTGCCTATGCGATCCACACATATGCACACACACACACACACACACACACACACACACACACGTATATAATATACACATGCTCTTCTCTGTTATGTACACGTACACGTACACACACACACACACACACACACACACACACACACACACACACACACGTGTGCGCCGCTCACACATTATGCTCCTACAGACAAACATATCCATTCTGTGACTCAAAGACAGACAGAGACACACGCTCATGCACAATCACCCCACATTCACACACACACAGACACACACAAACAGACAAACGCACACATACACACAGACACACAATGATTGATAATGAGTCAGAGGGTAACTAGGACAGACCCCCAGGCTGTAACTGCAGAGCACCACAGAGTGAGCATAGTCACATGAACACCAGAGGTACACACACACACACACACACACACACACACACACACACACACACACACACAACCAATCAAATATCACATAACATAAAATTCATGCATGAAACTAAATAAAAGCGTATTAACAAGTATCCTTTATTATTACAATACTCATCATAGCAGAAATGCACAATACTCATATTCACTGAAATGCTTTCATGTGCATCATTAAGGCAACTCTCTCTAAAAACTAGCCAGTGGAACCCAATCTAAGAGCGCACTCCTATTGGGCAGGTCACCCCAGTGCCGGCCAGTCCGCAGTAGCCGTC
>NC_055962.1:20082339-20107339 GCF_018492685.1 Alosa sapidissima | reverse complement strand
GTGTTGAAATAGACACTGGGATCCAACAGCACCGAACCAGGGCGTGTTCCTTCAGAGGCATAAGGAGAAAAAGGAGGAAAATGCCATTGTCTGTGTATTTGTGTGTGTGTGTGTGTGTAGGTGTGTTTGTTTGTTGTGTGCTCAAGTTCACACCCTCATCTATGTGTGTGTGTGCATAAGCACGTGCTTTATGGGTGTGTGCATATGCGTACACCCATACCCACATACATCAGCAGCACTCGTTATATATTTCCCTTCTTCGCCTTCCGAGCATGGCGCCGCTCTTCCGTTTGGCTGGCACCCGTCCTTGTGGTGGCAGCATTGCCCCGGAGCGGAGCGGAGAGGAAGGTGGCACCGCTTCTTTCCCTGGCACGGCCGTGCCTCTGCCCATTATGATGTTTAGGGCCGAGAGGAAGTGGCGCTGCCAAAAATCTGTTCCATACCATTTGTCCAGGCCCCCCCTCCCGGGAGCCATCGCAAAAGGCAACACAGAAATAGGAGAGAGAAAAAAAAACGCCTGGTGTCAGGGACGGAGAGAGAAATAAACAGCAACGGAAAATGGAAAAAAAGAGATAGATACAGAGGGATTGTGAGAGAGAGGGAGAGTGTGTGAGAGAGAGAGAGAGAGAAAGACAGAGAGAGAGGGAGAGGGGATATAGTTGAAAGGAGATAGGATGGGCAGCCTCCATCTGACACTGACTCCAAAGAAGAGGAAGAAGATGGAAGATGAAGGCAGGGGGAGAAAAAAAAAAAAACTCCCAGTTGACATGGCAACCCCTCCCTCTCACATCTCCAGCCTTGATTGACAGGAGAGCAAAGCTGGTGTGGGGGCAATGTGTTCCATTACATCTCTCTCTCTCTCTCTCTCTCTCTCTCTCTCTCTCTCTCTCGTCCTCTCTCTCTCTCTCTCTCTCTCTCTCGTCCTTGTTTCTCCTAATTGTGCTAAAAGAGCAGAAGGCAGCCAATGGAGGGACTGGCTAAGCTAAGACTCCCTGCAGAAAAGGATTATAGAGGCTGAGGCCAACAGGAGGGGAGATGGGAGAGATGGCGTCCTCACCACTGCTCTAGCCGAACGCCTGATGAAAGAGGAAAAGAAAGAGGAGAGGAAGAAACGAATGGATGAATGAGGAGATGGAGAAGAGAGTGAGCCAACTGTGAAGGTCAAGGGCAAGGTGAGGAAGCAAAGCGTGTCTTTCCTGCACGTTAGATACAAAGATGCTCTCAGTTCGCAGTGTGGACCGCACGTACACACACACACACACACACACACACACACACACACACACACACACACACATTGACACATTGACACACACACACACACACACACATACGAACACACGAGCGCACACACACACACACACACACACACACACACAAACACACACCGACACACACACAAAAGGGAATTCATGACTCCGTGGAGACACTTGGGCAGGATGATGAACACAGCAATTCACACAGAGGACCGCTGTAAAAGATGCTCGGTATTTTTGTCATGAGGTGAATCATTCCCAAGGCAGAAACACACACACACACACACACATGCACACACACACACACACACACACACACACACACACAGACACAATCCCTTAACACATAGACAGGAAGCTGATGGAAAAGTAAAGGTTAACATCACTGTGGCATCCAAAGGCCACTCTCTTTCTTCTCTCTTCTCTCTTCTCCATGAACGCAGCGTTGCCTGAGTGTGTGTGTGTGTGGGGGGGAGGACAGGTGAGGAGAGAAACAAAGGGATGAACAGAGGAGAGGATGGAGGAGGAGAGACGTGACAAAGAAGGATGGAAGAGACAATATACGAGAACAGAGAGGAAATGAGAGAAAGAGAAATGACTGAGATGGAGGGAGAGAGAAAGAGAGAGAGAGAGATAGAGAGAGAGAGAGAGGGAAGTTAAGTTGGTTACTGAAGCTATTTTGCAGGCAGCTTTTTGCTGGCAGATGGCTGGCAGCTCGCTGTTTGCTAAACCAACTGCTCGGGTACATTAGGAAGTCACTGAGCAGCATGCAACACCACTTCATTTAGAATGGCCACAGATGGGGGAGGGGGACTACAGAGAGAGAGAGTGTGTGTGTGTATGTGTGTGTGTGTGTATGTGTGTGGGATGTGTCAGGTTGAACAGAGTGTGTACATGAGCTGTGTGGGAGGATTCTATGTGTGTGTGTGTGTGTGTGTGTATGCACGTGCATAAATGTGTGTGTGTATGTGTGTCTACCCAGGCTTTAGCAAGCTGGTCAGGAAATATCCAGAGCAGTCGGACTGCAGACAGGGCGAAAGCTAATTACTCTGGCCTCGGCCTCCTGTCACTCACACACACACACACACACACACACACACACACACGGCATCGTCTGTTCCAGCAGCACAGGTGAGCACTGATACTTTGCACAGCTGAGGTAACCATCCAATACACTCAGATGAATAAACACTCACACACAAAACATATGTGCACAGCGGCACCTCATATAAAGAACAGCACGCAAATACAGACACACACACACACACACTTATTGTGAGATTGCATTAACCCCGTCCTGACCTAGATTCCCCCCAAGTCCCACCCTTCTTCTCTCTCTCTCTCCCCAGCTTGCCTCCACCTGATCTCCACAAATATCCCAACATCCACCTCAAACACATCCCAAAAACATCACGCTGTCTGTCTGTTGGTCTATCTGTCTGTGTGTCTGTCTATTTTCCTGTATGTCTATTTATATAGTCGTGAGGGAAATTTGGTCTCTGCATTTAACCCAATCGGTGAATTAGTGAAACAGCACACAGTGAACACACAGTGAGGTGAAGCACACACTAAACACGACGCAGTTTAGCCTGCTTCAACGGCGGCGCTCGGGGAGCAGTGAGGGGTTAGGTGCCTTGCTCAAGGGCACTTCAGCCGTGGCCCACTGGTCGGGGCTCGATCCGGCAACCCTCCGGTTACAAGTCCAGAGTGCTAACCAGTGGGCCACGGCTGCCCCTATTTGTCTGCCTGTCTGCCTGTCTGTCTGTCTGACTCTGGGATGTCACATCTCCATGGCTCTGAGATCAAAGAGCTGGGTCCTGTCCAGTCGCCCCGTTGCCCTCACCCTGTTGCCCTTGCTCCTCGGGCAGCCCCTCACCTGCCCCCTGTCAGACCTTGCTCTCCTTCACAACACCGATTGAACCAAGGGCACTCATGACAAGCACCCCCCCCCCCCCCCCCCAGCTGGGTCCTGTCCAGTCGCCCCGTTGCCCTCACCCTGTTGCCCTTGCTCCTCGGGCAGCCCCTCACCTGCCCCCTGTCAGACCTTGCTCTCCTTCACAACACCGATTGAACCAAGGGCACTCATGACAAGCACCCCCCCCCCCCCCCCCCCCCATACACACACACCCCACACACACACACCTGCAACAGGGAAAAATGACTCACCGTTGGACAATATATTGAGTATCGTGGTGTAGCAATACTTTTTGGACAAGAATTGTTAGCTTCTTGGTCACCTCTGTACACACGAAAAATTAACTAACCATTTATTTTAACAATATCATTGTGCTATATCGTTGGTATGAAAGAATATATTTATTATTAATTTATCTGAGGTGAAGAACTGCATTCTTCCCCCACTTTAACCCCTGCCTGTCACACACCTTGACACCTGTCCCAGAAATGCCTACGTCCTCCGTTTCTGAGCTCTAGCTACAGACTGGAGCTGATGGGATCAAGGATGCAAAAGTACAAGGCACTGGCAATGCCACGGTCTTCAGACATGCTCTGAGCAGTGAATAGTTTCAGGTGTGTGTGGCAGAATGGCTGCTGAGGTGTGCTATTATATGAAACTGACAAGGAGAAGATCCAACAAGTCCACAACACAACTAACTCTAAGCAATAAGAAACATACTTCCAGTTCTAAACTGAACTAACTCTAAGCAATAAGAAACATACTTCCTGTTCCAGACAGCAGGCAAAGCATTTTTCTCTTGGCAAACCAACAAAAGGATCAGACCCGGAAAAATGACAAAATGACAGGTGACTACAAAAGGAGAAGGGTGCAAAAAAAGGCACATGTTCCTTCAAGAGAGCTTCTAAATAACACACAACAAACAGCATCATAATAACATCAAGCAAACAAGAGATGCAAACTATCTTTTAAAGCACATTCTTTCAAGCATTACTGCCACACGTCCCTACCTGACAGACACACACACACACACACACACACACACACACACACACACACACACACACACACACTATGGCCCTCTAGTTTTCGCTCAGACCAAGCTCCACCACCACGATAACGAGAGAAGCGGTGTGGTCACGCTCTGCCTAATTAAAAGCATTCTGATGTCTGGCGGACATTGACGGCCCTGGCGTAATTGGTGGAGCATCGGCGACTTCCCACCCACACCCCCCCCCCCCCTCCTCCCTCCACACCACCCCGAATTTGGCTCAAGGCAGCTGGGCAAGGTGAGGCGCTCGCGTGGATGCCTCGGAGGGGAAAAGCTGTCTTTGGTAGTGCCTTAATTGAGACACTAATAGATAGGAACATGCGCTGCCTGAGCTCCCGAGAGAGAGAGAGAGATAGAAATAGGAAAGAGAAGACGTGCAAAAATAACAGATAAGTGAGTGAGAGAAACAGAGTGAGTGAGTGAGAGAGAGGAAGGGAGGGAGAGATAACAGGAAAGGAAGAAGAGGCTGGTTGAGAGTACTGCTGGCTTCCTGTGCTGACCCAAATGCTTCACAGTGCCCCCTTGTGGATAGTATAAGAGTCACTTTGAGTCCACTGCTTAGCAGCTCAATGGCATTCTTTTACTGGGAATATCCAATTGTCTAGGCATCCAACTCAAGTGCATCAACCACTATATCTACAACGTAAAAGTTCTAATGCTGAGCCAGTTTGACAATATTTCTACATCAAGTTGCATTGCAGTGCTCCTAGTCACAAAAGCCTTATTTGCTTTCAATTATCTTCCTCAAAATACTACCACTAATTCCACAAAATACTACAAATCCCACAAGGCCAATGCTGCTTCAAAAGGAGTCACTAAGTAAATAGTAAAGTTTTACCACACGACTTCCTCTAACTTGCACATAGCTTTATTGAGCTTAATAGAATGTCAGCAGCTACCTCAATTCAGCCTCTCAGAACTTTGTTTTTTCTCAAGCACTGTTGTAACATTGTGTTCCAGTCTTGTAGAGTCTGGTTTTGTCTGATGAGCTGCTGGTACTTGAATAATGAAGAAAGGGGCTAACAACAGAGAGGTGTAGTTTCCCAAACAACAATTAAAGAAGCCCTATGCAGGTCTGGTTATTCCTTCGCTGTTTCTGGGTTTTCGCCTGATTTGGGCTCGCATTTTTCACGACATAGCTCCCCCTGCAGCTTCGGTAGCAAGTGACTGCTACGCTAAACCCCCACTAGCTATCAAGCTAGCCATCAATAAACCAAGCTAAACACATAGGGCTCACAATAAAACGGTCGAGCAAACACATGGTTCAAGAGACTATCAAATCACATTACAAAAACGAAGTTCACCAAAGGGTAGGCTACTTACAATTTCAACAGCAACAAAGCCAAGTCTGAGTCTGTTTTGCAGTCTTCTTAGAAACTACAATCTGACTACATTTTCGAGTATTTCCGCTGAGTTACATCCGGATGTGTTCGGACCGCGACCAGAAAGTTGCATATTCGTTTTTTCCGCAGAGATGCACTAGGGGAAGACGAAGCACCCACCAAACGACCCAAAAAGTGTTGTAGAACCATCAGAACAACTCTCAACCTGCATAATTAAGGTCATTTTTGCTAAAATTGTTGCATAGGGCCTCTTTAAAGGCCCGGACACACCAACCCGATTATCGGCCTTTAGACGTCGTCGGACAGTCGGGCGAAGATGGTGACTTGACTCGGTTTGGTGTGTACCGTGTCGTCGTTAGTCGGAGTCGCCGTTGGCATTCATTTTGGCCGATTTGACATGTCGAATCGGCCAGTGGCAGTCGGCCTCAATGACCAATATGATTGAATAATAAGAATAACAATAAGAGGAAAAATAAAACGTCACTAAAATCTCCATTGAAAAAAGCTAGAAAAGACTAGGCTTAATCTACAGACAGGAAGCTGGCTGGTTATACAACACATAGTGGCGAAAACAGATCTCCACTGTAATACAAGTCAAAATAAATGACATAATGGAACATAATATGACCGCTACTCATCCCACCATCTTTTCTCTGCGGAAAAAGAAAATCACACTTCTCAATTTCTCTTCATCCCTACTACAATTCCAGGGACACGACAAACAAAAATTGCTGGGGGAGGGGGGGACAAAAAACATTGACAAAAGCTATATGACCGCACTGCTCTACCACTGCATAATAATACATACACATCTGGAGGAATCAAGCTATCACAGTAATTGATCCACACTAAGCTAAATCAGCTCTTAAGGTCACAGGTCTACTGCATGGCGAGCTGTTTTGACTTAAGCCCGTGGGTTTGAGCTCACCCCAGAGTGTGTGTCCATCTGACCCTGAGGATGTCCTCAGTGAGGTTAATTAACACACACACACAGTGTCCCATCTCGAATGCAGGCCACTTCCTGGCTATTCAGCAGGCAGCTCTTTCAGTCGATATGGTACAAATTTGTTGTGGTTGAACCCTGGGTGATCTCCGCTTTCCTTCTCCGTGCAGTATGTGTGTGTGTGTGTGTGTGTGTGTGTGTATGTGCACTCCATGTGTCGAGCTGCTGTTGCACACACACACACACACACACACACAACACACACACAACACACACACACAGTACATTATTATGGTTCACTAAGCTTTTGCTCCTATGCCCTTTTCTCTGTTCAGGTCAACTGATGCCAACTCATGCCAATCAGAGGTGAGAGAGAGAGAGAGAGAGAAAAGTGTGTGTGTGTGTGTGGTGGTTAATGATGGTTAATACTTGTGCTCATAATACGGTATGTCAACAAACACACACACACACACACACACACACACATACACAAAGCATGCAACTACACTGGAACACACACACACACACACACACACACATACACAAAGCATGCAACTACACTGGAACACACACACACACACACACACACACACACACACACACATACACAAAGCATGCAACTACACTGGAACACACACACACATACACAAAGCATGCAACTACACTGGAACACACACACACACACACACACACACACAAACACACACACAAAGCATGTAACTACACTGGAACAAACACACACACACACACACAAACACACACACAAAGCATGCAACTACACTGGAACACACACACACACACACACACACAAAGCATGCAACTACACTGGAACACACACACACACACAGTCAGCCATAAAAAAGACAGCCTGCAGTAGAGCACACATTTGGGCTGCTTAGCAGACGCTGCATCCCCCCCCCAGCCTGCGCTGTCCATCTGCGTACGCTTCCCCCCCCCCCCCCCCCCCCCGAAAACCTGGACTCCCCACAGGGTTGCAGCAGCTCACCACTCATACACCATCAATATTGATACCCATCACAGCAGTGTGTGTGTGTGCGTGTGTGTGTGTGTGTGAGCGCGCATGCATGTGTATGCGTGGGTGTTTGTGTGTGCAGAAGTGCGCGTGCTCACATGTTTCAGTGTGTGTGTACAGCAAAATGCATCTAGCAAGATAAAACCTTCACAAAGACAGACACACACACACACACACACACACACACACACACACACACACACACGCTCAGTCCTTTTCTTCACAGAAGACACTCGAGAGAGGGAAACCCCCAACCCAGCAGACAACAAAGAGACAGCAGACACTGACCTTTCACTTTGACTAGACACGTTCCTGCTGGGGGCGACCCCTCATAAACACACACACACACACACACACACACACACACACACATAACCACCCCTCTCTATACTGAAGAGTCTATCCTTCTTAAACTTTATGTGAAAATCATCCCAATCACTCTCTCTCACACACACACATACACACAAACATACAAACAAAAACACACACACACATAACTGAACAACCAAAGTAAATAAAATATATACTACTGTAACTATCGGAACTCCCCCTAGTACCGTCGGTCCCGTATTTCCGCCGTCTTGCATGTATGTGTCACTTAATATCCATTTCTATACAAACCAAGACGGCGGATTCCTAAAGAAACGCAAGCACCCACACCATAGGTGTATCTAAATTAGCGTGACTCGAAGAGCTGTAAACGGTGTAGCAAGGCTGCGTGTACACATCTGCTTGGAGCTCCAGTGGAATTTTAATTTCATGACGAGAATTCTCGGTCTAACCGTTCATGTGCCATTGAAACGGCATAAATAGGCGACCCATCAGGCCAGCACTAGAACTCCGAGCATGGTAAACAAAATCGGATATTTCAGGCAGTAAATGATCCCGTTAAGAACCAAACCAGTTTTTTTTTTTAAAATCTACACACCTATGGCTACTGAAAAATGTAAGGTTAATTTAGCAAATGTTATTCTCTGTCTCTCTCTCTTGTCACACACACACACACTCACACACAGACACCCACACACACTCAAATCACTTCAACACACACTCCCATGCACCCCTTAACTCATAATGTTCCCAGCTGTTAGTCGCAGCTTTCTTTATTAACCCCTTGCCTTCTGGCCTTCATTTGGTTATGCGTGGGGGAGGGGGGGGCGGTGTCGAGGAGGAGAGGAGAGGCCCAGTCCCCCCCGTTGGATGGGGGATGGTGGGGGGTGGGGGGGTTGCCTGAACAGCTGATTAAAAACGTCAGCCAGACGACCTCCCCCAACCCCCCCGACACACACAGGACCTCTGACCCTAACCCCCCCCCCCACCCCACCCCACCCCCGATTACCGTGCCTCCTCCCTCCGCACCCACCCCCCGCCCCTGCCCTCTTTTTTTGGGGGGCCGAATTTTCGGCTCGCCGCCGACCAATCAGGGCCAGCGCGGGCGCCCTCCCCCTGTTGCCATGGCGACATGGTGCCTGCTGCTGCTGCTGCTGCTGCTGCTACTGCTGCTGTCGCCGCCACCGCTGCCGCGGTAGCTCGGTGCTCAGCGAGGCGCAGATGTCTCACCGGGGGAGGGGGGGGGGGGGGGGGGCAGACAATGGAGAGAAGAATGAAAGAGTGGGAGAGATAGAGACAAAGAGGACAAACCCACCAGCAGAGGGAGGAAGTGAGCACTCTTTTCCTAATATGCCTGCACATACATTGCATTGGGAGAGTGTGCATGAGACGTGTTTGGATGCACATGTGTACGTGCATACATTTATTTGTGTGTGTGTGTGTGTGTGTGTGTGTACGTGTGTGTGTGCATGTGTGTGAGGGTGTGTGTGTATATATTTGTGTATTTGTGTACTTGAGTGCTATCTGAGAGTGAGTGTACGGGTTTGTCAAAATGTGTGTAAGCATGCATGTGTGTGTGTGTGTACGTGTGTGTGTGTGTGTGTGTGTGTTGTGTGCATTTGTGTGTGCATGCGTGTGTGCGTGTGTGTGCGCGTGTGTGCGTGTGTGTATGTTTGTGTATGTTTGTGTATGTGTGAGTGTGTATTGTATATTGTATATATTGTACACATTACAGTGAGAAGGGGGCTGTAAGCTGCTTTGGGCTTTGTCCAGTCACACAGGACTGCCCACAGTCACCAGCTCACACACACACGTTATATGGATTGACTCGCGCACACGCGCACGCGCACGCGCACGCGCACGCGCGCGCACACACACACACACACACACACACACACACACACACACGCACACACACACGCACACGCACACGCACACGCACACGCGCACACACACGCGCACACACACACACACACACACACACACACTCACTGGCTTTTCCTAATCTCACACCATTGAGTTTACCTAAAGCATTCCCTCAAAGACCCATCCCTAATCTGACAGGCACCTTTTTATGTGTGTTTATTTCAGACGCCGTACACAATGAAATGGCGTCCACCCAAACTGCCATCTGAATGCAAAGAGTGTGATTCAGTCTTCCCAGCAATGCCAGTGTGATATCCTCCCCATGTGAGACACAGTGACAAAATTGGCACAGCGTGATTTAATCCCTAGCGCGGATTTTCAATGGAACGGAACATAAACTCAAGGCAAAGGGGGGGATCTAACATGTTGGATATCAGGTAGCAAAGAGGCAGATCGATACACCCAACTAAACTGTGTGTGTGTGTGTGTGTGTGTGTTCAGCTCACAGATTGTGCTCACGTGAGGCCATATAGCCCCATGCATATTCAGTCTATGAGGCAAAGTCAATTCAAGGTGAATTCAGCAATGCTGTTTCGAAAGTACTATTTCTACATTCCTCCTGTAGATATTCACGAGGGAAACTCTTCTCTGTTGAACTGATCTAAGATCTGTGATCGGCGAAGCATGTATCCTCACTAGGGTTGGGTATCATTTGGGTTTTTATCCGATACTGGTGCTAAATCGATACTTTTAAAACGGTGCCGGTGCCGAAACGGTGCTTGAACCGGTACTTTGTTTTTACGATAAAATGGTCTAAAGCATGAATTGCTTTTTTTTATTGATAAGACAAATTTGAACATGAAATTGAACTGTTATATTCAATTTACTATCAATATCTCATTGCTCCTACGCATAATACATTTAAATGTTAAAACAGCTTGCCATGGATGCACACACAAGTAAGTTCTGCTTTCAAGTTTACCCAGTGTAGGCAGTTTGCCATAAGGTATGTTAAAACCGCTTGCCATAGAACTGCCAGTCATGGACAACGGCATTTGCAAGCAAGCTATTCTAACAGGGACTACTTTCCAGTTAATTCAGTGTGTTCCCAAATACTTCAAGAAATTTCATGTCTTCCCCCATAACACGCAATAGTTTTGAACATGTTAGGCTACATGTCAGTGTTGAAGTGTTTAGATTCCCAGCGCTAGTAGGCATTTTAACAGCAACTATGTCTATGCGCTAACACCAGTCAGCTGAGTTTAATTAGCGATAACGTACAGAGAGGGTTCCGTAGCCTCTTTCACAGCTCAGTGACATCAGGTACTGTATGTAACCTACATATTTATGTTTTTGCCAGCTAACATGATCTTCATATTGTGATGCTATACGGGCCTCATGCACATGAAAGATTAATATCATGCCATTATGTTGTTTAGAACACACCGTGAAATAAAGTTTTCACCTACGACTTTGCTGATAACATTTCAAATAAATGCCAGTTAGCGCATTAGCGAGGATATTGTGTAACGTAGGCTATACTGTTGATGTTGTTTCATAGCCTTTTGCTTGTGTGTAGTTAGGCCCACTGCTAGATTTTGACAGGAGCTCGTGATATCGCTTTAAAGCTACTTGGGCTCACGCAACACTGTCCTCTCTCTCGCCTATGTGGTGCATCCCTCTGGTTTATACATCCAGTGTTTATGTTAGCTAACTGTATCTGGATGTGCTGCTATCAGAGCAAGACGTTAGAGATGGCGCATGACATGCAGTGATGCCTCGTATCCGGCAGTTCAAGGCAGGGATGCGTTAACGTTAGTGTTGGCAGGTGAAGTCGAGAGACAAGGCAAGTTACATCTCAAATTCTCATAATTTGGGAGCAATACAGTCGGTTTCTATTTGTCTTTGTAAATAGCATACTGTAAATAAAACCAGTTGTGTATTTAGGCTAAATTAGGTAGCGCGCTATATAACGGTGTAGGCTACATGCCATGCCAACTCTATAGCCTACTGTTTTTTGCCCTCAAAGAACAATATAGCACCTTAATAATATTAATTTAATAATTTACCATTTTTATCAGAGCTTCCCCTGTTCCAAAGAGCAGCAATCGCCACTGATCTGCACATAAGGCCTACTCATCTAGACAACTCTATAATTGTCACCTAATCAAAGCTGGTGAATAAATAACACTCTAATATTATTATAACTTACATAACTTGTATTTACATACAAAAATAATCATTTTGCTGTACTGACATATATTGTAATATATTGTATTTTTAACATGTTGCAACCATCCCCAAACAATGTTGCAATTGTCCCCGGGCCCGGGGTCAGTTGCAACATCTGACTCCTTACATTCAAATGCAAATTGTGAAAAATGTAGATTCTGTAATTATCTTTAAATGGTTTAGACTATTAACAGAAAGTCAAAGTCAAAGTCAGCTTTATTGTCAATTTCTTCACATGTTCCAGACATACAAAGAGATCGAAATTACGTTTCTCACTATCCCACGGTGAAGACAAGACATATTTTGCCAATTTAGGTCCACAGACAAACATAACATTCAAGTAAACAAAAAAGTAAGTAAATAAGTAAATAAGAGGGCACATATAATAATGAAAAAATAAGAGCAGCAAAATTTGGTTGAAATTGTGCATAGACAGTCAATAAAATACTAGTGCAAAGTCAGGCCAATAAAAGGCTTGGGTAGTTCTGTTTGACCTAAGTAAGAAAGAAAGTGGCATAGTGGTGCAAGTTATGTAAGAGCAGCAGAAGTGTTGTGTTTTCAGGATAACAACACCAAGTTGTAAAGTGTACAAGTGTGCAAGTGGAGTAGTGCAGGCGGCCATTTTGGGTCCAATGTCCAGGATGTTATGTAGCTGAGGGTGGAGGGGGGAGAGGAGGGAGAGAGTTCAGCATCCTTACAGCTTGGTGTATGAAGCTGTTGGTGAGTCTGGTAGTGCGGGAGCGCAGGCTTCTGTACCTCTTCCCAGAGGGCAGTAGATCAAACAGATTGTGAGCGGGGTGACTTGCATCACTCACAATCTTGGTCGCCTTGCGGGTGAGGTGGGTGGTGTAAATGTCCTTCAGGGAGGGGAGTGAAGCACCAATAATCCTTCCAGCTGTGTTCACTATGCGCTGCAGGGCTTTCCTGTTGTATTCAGTGCAGCTTCCGCCCCACACAGCGATACAGCTGGAGAGGATGCTCTCAATGGTGCCTCGGTAGAATGTGGTCATGATGGCTGGTGGAGCACTTGCTCGCCTGAGTTTCCGCAGGAAGTACAGGCGGCGCTGAGCTCTCTTCGCCAGTGATGCAGTGTTGGTGGTCCAGGAGAGGTCTTCACTGATGTGAACCCCCAGGAATTTGGTGCTGCTCGCTCTCTCCACCACAGCACCGTCGATGGTCAGTGGCAGGTGTTGGGTGTGACCTCTCCGGAAGTCAACAACAATCTCTTTGGTCTTGCTGACGTTCAGCAGGAGGTTGTTGTCCCTGCACCACGTGGTCAGATGGTCGACCTCCAACCTGTATTGAGTCTCGTCGCCCTTGGTGATGAGACCCACCAGAGTTGTGTCGTCAGCAAATTTCACTATTTGATTGTTGCTGTAGGTTGCAGTGCAGTCATGCGTCAGCAGGGTGAAGAGCAGCGGACTGAGCACGCAGCCTTGGGGGGCCCCTGTGCTCAGTGTGATGCTGCTTGAGGTATTGTTGCCAACACGTACTACTTGGGGCCTCTGACAGAGGAAGTCCAGTAGCCAGTTGCATAGATGTAAGTGTATTGTATTAAAATTGGTTTGTCTAATCCAAAACGTCTCTGAGTAACAGAGCCAAATGCAAAAAGTGTTGCAACTGTCCCCACTCTCCCCTACCGTTTGCGTCGGCACCAGTGCCATATTAGAACCGTGTTTCGGTGCCCAACCCTAATCCTCACCAAGGCCATATGTACGAAACAGGACGGACAGTAGGGAGATGTCTGAAGGTTGGGAGTGTGTTTGTTTGGAAGCATTCTACCAAATTCCACTTTTAAGACGCTTAAAGCATGTCCAAAAGTCATAGATTTGGAGAATCCTGAGACTGAGGAGAACCTAGCCTGACGTAGTCATACTCAATTCTAGTCAGAATATGAGTCTGATACTGCTCCATTGGGACATAATTATGGGGCGTGTTTCAACCGATACAGGGGGGGAATCCCTCTGCACTCAATTGGATAGACCTAACCAATCAGAGCAACGAAATAGCTTAGGCATATGGCAATCCAATGGAGCAATGCCAGACCGAACTTCCCGACCTCAAATGTTGTGGGCGGGACTAAGTTCGGAATGGCACCCAGGCTAAGGAGAACCCTGAACATTAGACAAAGCTGATGAATATCATTACCTTGTAGTGCCCATCTAATGGGAGCAAACATGAACCGAGTGAATGTGACCCCGATCTAAGACAAATGTATTCCAATACCTACAGTAGAGCACAACTATGTCATAACGACTGGACTAAATTCAAAGCACATATATAGTATATAAGTATAAGTACTGTATATATACTCTTTTGATCCCGTGAGGGAAATTTGGTCTCTGCATTTATCCCAATCTGTGAATTAGTGAAACACACTCAGCACACAGTGAACACACAGTGAGGTGAAGCACACACTAATCCCGACGCAGTGAGCTGCCTGCTACAACGGCACTTCAGCCATTCCTACTCGTCTGGGTTCGAACCGGCAACCCTCCGTCCGAAGCCCTAACCAGTAGGACACGGCTGCCCCTTTGTTAAGAAATAGATTCTGTATACTGTATATATATATATATATACATACACATGTAAAGACAAAGCTGTCGACAAATCATACACACAATAACATCATGCTTTAGCATTGAATGAATGCAGTGCATGATGGCTGCCAATAATATGACATAACAACCAGCACACTGAAATGATCAACACATTGGCATTAGTAACGGATGTGTAATATAATGTGTATTATGTATACAGTGAGTCACCGTCGTCGTTTATCCACTTGTGTGAATATTGATTTCATGTGAAGCCTGTCTGGCCTGCACTGCTGAGAACAGAGACATGAGAGAGCGCAGAGAGAGAACTTGATACGGCGGAAGAGGGGAGAGGAGGGGAGGGGAGAGGAGGGGAGAGGAGGGGAGGGGAGAGGAGGGGAGAGGAGAGGAGAGGAGGGGAGAGGAAAGGAGAGGAGAGGATAGGGGAAAGAGGGGGGGCAGAGAGAAGATGAGGGGGAGGAGGAGGGAAAAAGGAGGGTGGAAGAGAGGAAGACAGGATGTGATGAACGCAAGACGAGGAGGACAGGAATGACGAGAGAGAGAGGGGCAGGAGGGGGTTAGAGAGAGAGAGAGAGAGGAAAATGAGGGAGGGGGACAGAGGGTGGGGAGATGAGTGGAACTAGGATAGAGAAACATAAGGGATAAGTGAGGGGATCTTTACATGGTGGAGACGTCCCCAAATCAATCTGAATGCACTTCAACCCACAGTGGATTTACAACAATCTAACAGCCACACAATAACACATAGATCACCATTTGCCACTCAATGACAAAACAATGGGAGGAAATCCACAGACTGAATCTAGTTCTACATGACTCTAAAGCTATACAAGGACACAATCACCAAACTAATTTACTGCAGTTACTGAACATTTGATTCAAATGAACTTCAAATCTCAAAAATCTAGTCTCTAATCTCAAAAGATCTGATAATAATAGAATATTCTGCTGTGTAAATAAACATACAGTGCATATATTCTATTCTATTCTATTGTGTATAATACTAATCTGCTATATTGTGTATAATATTCTATTGTATTGTGGTTTGCATGGGGCACACAGGCATGCATGAATGTGCAGGCATGCGTGCTGCTCTGCCTGCGTAGTTCAAAGTTGAGCACTGCGTGTAACCGTTTTAATCATGGCCATCTCCTGGTGCAGCTACGCCACACAGCAGTCAGGCTCCGAGAGGCTGCGCGGCGCTTCACAGGCAACATAAATTATGTGCATTCCCAAACAGCCCTCCTCCACCGTTCCACATAGAGGCACGTGCGCCAGGCACAGGACTGCCTTTACCCAGCAGTGTTTCAGTTAGGAGAAGAGAGGAAGAGAGTGAGAGAGAGAGAGAGGAGAGGAAGAAAGGTGGAACAGGGAGAGGTTGAGCGAAATGAGAGAACAAGGGATGGGATCATGAGGAGGAGAGAGAGAGAGAAAGAGAGAGAGGGGAGAAAGATAGAGAGAGAGCAAGGGAAGAGAGGGAAGAGAGAGTGGTTTGTGGGAAGAGAGAGAAGGAGAGACAGAAAGAGAGAGGGAAGGGAGAGCAGTAGTGGGAAAAGAGAAACAGCAGAGATAGAGAGAGAGAGAGAGAGAGAGAGAGAGAGATAGAGAGAGAGAGAGAGAGGAAGGGAAGAGAGAAAGAGCAGAGATAGATAGAGAGAGAGAGAGAGGAAGGGAAGAGAGAGCAGTAGTGGGAAGAGAGAAAGAGCAGAGATAGATAGATAGAGAGAGAGAGGAAGGGAAGAGAGAAAGAGCGGAGAGATAGAGAGCCAGAGAGCGTTTGGTGGGCCTCCCCGAGCACCCCTGGCGTTATTAGGCAGCCATTAGGAGGCGCATTAGGAGGTGTGCAGATGGGAGTGGGCGTCAGCTGGGGGCAGCCCGGCGTGAACGAACAAATCTGACCCATATGTTACCCCCCCCCCCTCCCCCCCCGCCTGCCTACCTCCCAAAACTGCCACCCCTGCACCCCCCAAAATCCTCACCCACCTACCCACCCAGCACACACACACACACACACACACACACACACACACACACACACCAAACTCCTGGGGACCTTCACATCCTCCAAGCATCGCCTCCCCACCTCTGCCTCTGCCTCTGCCTCTCCCTCTCCCTGCCGATGGTGCACTGTGCTGGGGTCTAGTCCGCCCCCCCAGCCCCCGGCTGACACAAGCTCTGGAGGCTCGTGGCATGTTTAGAGCTGTTTTCATTTACACATATCGTTGAGGTGGCTGGGTCAGATTTTATTGTCAGTAAATTTAATACAGAAATATGTGGGGACAGGCAGAGGAGCAATCTGTTTGCTGCTATTCTGTATGCTGTGAGTGTGCTTGTGTGTGGGGGTATATTTTGGAACATATGTGCCTATGCCTCTGTTTAATGGTTTTCTGCACACAGCTAATTGTTATTGGTAGTGTGTGTGTGTCTGTGTGTGTGTGTGTGTGTGTGTGTGTGTGTTTGATGAGATCCTTTCATTCCTTCAGAAACGGTTGCCGTGATACCAGATGCATGGAAGCGCCGAGGTAGCCAAAATAAGACAGCACACACACACATACACACACATACACACAGATAAATGCCGGCTTGGTGTTTCTCCACAGAGACACAGTGCACAGATTCAGACTCTCAATCGAAGGCAACAGAAGACACACAAACACACAAAGCAAAGCCATTCCTGGAAACTCCTGCAATATGTGAACATGGCTCACAAAGAGCAGAAAACACTGCACAGAGAGCACAATAGACACGCAAAAACACACACACACATACATACACACACACTGGCCAAAGTGCTTTGGGATGCCATTCAGGCAGAAGTCAGCAAGGCAAACTTAAACATTCAAGGTATAATCGCATGAATAACTAACAGTAAGACTTTTCAACACACACACACACACACACACACACACACACACACACACACACACATTTTGCAGACAATGAGACAAAGGAGGAGGACTGGTAAAGAGCAAGACAAACAGACTGGAATAAATCAAAATATAAAGAACATACGAATGCAATGCAAACAAATGCTGTATATGTATAAGTGACACAAAGAGAGGATACGAAAGAGACAGAGTGAGAGACAAAGAGAGAGAGACAGAGAGAGAGAGACAAAGAGTGAGAGACAAAGAGTGAGAGACAGAGAGAGAGAGACAAAGAGTGAGAGACAGAGAGAGAGACAGAGAGTGAGAGACAGAGAGTGAGAGACAGAGAGAGAGAGACAAAGAGTGAGAGACAAAGAGTGAGAGACAGAGAGAGAGAGACAAAGAGTGAGAGACAAAGAGTGAGAGACAGAGAGAGAGAGACAAAGAGTGAGAGACAGAGAGAGAGAGACAAAGAGTGAGAGACAGAGAGAGAGAGACAAAGAGTGAGAGACAAAGAGAGAGAGACCTCTTTAAACTGTATGTTTAGACCTCTTTTAGCATCTATGCATTTTCCTCTGTATGAGGCTAGCATTAGCTCTTAACTCTTTGGCTAATTCTATTGTTCTACGGGAAGAGCTTCACTCAGGTAGGGTGGGGTTCCTCTGCATGTGATGCACTGCATTCAGTCGGTCAGCACCACTCACTACATTACATTGCAGCAGAGAGAGGGAGGGAGAGAGGAGAGAGGGAGGGAGAGAGGAGAGAGGAGAGAGAGGGAGGGAGAGAGAGAGAAGGAGAGGGAGAGGAGAGAGAGAGGGAGAAGGAGAGAGAGAGGGAGAGAGAGGAGAGAGAAAGAGGAAGGGGAAGGAAGCCAGAGGCAGCATACCAAGGACACTGAATAAGAGATACACACACAGCACAGATGAACTCTCTGCAAACAAACACACACACACACACGCACGCATGCACACGCGCACACACATACACACACACAGTTGCTAGCTCCTGAATTTAAAAATTCCCATTATCTCTATGCTGCATTCTACATTTAATCTGTGTTTTGGCAACGCCAAAATGGGCTTTTGTCATACCAATAATTTTCCTTGAACTGAGAAAGAGAGAGAGAGAGACAGAGAGAGGGAGGAAGCACCCCCTCTTTTTCTCCCTCACACAGTGTGTGTGTTCTCAGGCTCTCCTTGTCCACCGTCGCACTCGTTTAAGCTCACATGCATAATGCATAACACATAACACAGCTGACACACACTCACACACACACACACACACACACACACCTACATGCACAAACACACACACACACACACACACATACACAGAGGCCACCACCGCACTGCTGCATGCCTCACTGCTCCATACCGTGCCTACATCTCAGCTCCCCAAACTCCTGTCCTCAACACACACACCGTATCACTCACTCAGCCATCGGCTACTCAACACACACATACACATCAGTTACTCACTTATCGGCAACTCAACACACACCGTACACATCAGTTACTCAGCCATCGGCAACTGAACACACACCGTACACATCACTCACTCATTGGCAACTCAACACACACATACACATCAGTTACTCAGCCATTGGCAACTCAACTACGTCCATAGTGTGATGTTTTTGGGGGATCATCCTTAGTGTGATGGGGGGGGGGGGGGGGGGTTCTTCTTACTTTCTGGTACTGGTCTTTGGAGGCCTGGGCTTCCTGGAGCTGCTCAGGGGTGTAGGTGTAGATGGCTGAGCGGTAGGTGGTGCCCACGTCGTTACCCTGCCGCATGCCTACAAGGATAGGAGGAGTGGAGAGGAGGACATGAACAATGAACAAACTGATACGAATCTAAAAACAACATGTGACGTATCAAAGCGATACATGGTCTTTTGGGCCCAAACCGTCGACTTCAAGGCAGCGCTGCCTGGAAGGCACTAGGTTTAGGGTCAGGGTTAGGGTCAGGGCTAGGTTTAGGGTTCGGGCTAGGTTTAGGGTCAGGGTTAGGGTCAGGGCTAGGTTTAGGGTTCGGGCTAGGTTTAGGGTTAGGGTCAGGGCTAGGTTTAGGGTCAGGATTAGGGTCAGGGCTAGGTTTAGGGTTAGGGTTAGGGTCAGGGCTAGGTTAGACAAGGCAGCGATGCCTTGAAGTCGACGGTGGGGCCCAAAACACCATCAAGCTATTAAAACAAGTATGAGCAAGTAGGAAGTGTGAAGAAGTAAATATGTAGAAAATGACAAGTCGTTTTCAGGCAACTTCAGCAGAAAGATTTGTCATTTTGTTTAGTCCATGATGTGAATGTCCCTTTTTTGAAAAAATAATAGCTGACAATCAAGAAGTTTTCTCGCAAACTCGTTCCAGTCTGGCCACAATCTTTCACCAACCGAAGATTAGAGCTCTTTCTTTTGAAGATCGGAGAGGGCATGGAGAAATGAATCCTGATTGCCCCCGATGCATAACTACCTTAAGACTAAGCGATGGTGTAATTTTCATCAAAGCGCCGTTCACCCTGATCTGGATATAGAAACTGATTTCGAGGCTTCCTCGGGCATAATTGTTTTTCCGTGGTAGTGAAAGAAGACTGAAGCCTGTCGATTCTATTTTCTCCTACCTACCCGTGCTCCGTACCACCATAATTCATGCACATAATCACGAAGGTTGACAGGTACTATAAGACATCATACCATATTATCCCTTCTAAAAACACACCCTTTCATATGTAAAATGGCTTTAACCTTGGAAAGGTGGAAGAGTGTACTAAGTGCAGCCCAAGTTGAGAGCTGCAAATTAGAAGTTGTAGTGCGAAGTCTGACTTCTTAAAATATTAAACTTGCGCGTGTGACATTAAGCATATAAAGAAAAAAGATGGGATGGTTCTGTATTATAGATGAACATTAAAACATCCAACATGGATTATCCATTATTAGCACTACACCAAAGGTCGCTTTGTGGCATTGTTAAAGGGCATTCACCATGATCCCAGGGAGCATGTGCGGCATATGTTAGCATATGCGGTTGTAACGCCTTTCTTTTAAGGTCACAGAAGTGGAATGGTTTTGTCAGAGCTAGTATGTGGTCTCAATAGACTGATTAAAAGGTTGGTAATCTAACACCTCCCTTTGCAACAAGGAGTAACTGTAAATTATTTAGAATTCCAGGACGCAGTTAGCAGCTGGGTTTCCAAGGGTTACTTGTGCATGTGTCCAGCCGTCATTCTCACTCTTGGTCTGAAACTTTGGGCTTTGGTCAGCAGCTAATCAGGCTTTGGTCACATGTCGCCCATGTGAGGTTGCATTGGGGGTTGAGCTTGGGGGGAGGTGGGGGGGGGTTGCAGTTAAAGCCTGATTATAAGCACCCGGATGGCTGTCTCTGATTGGCTCTTTAGCCGATGCTGAGCATGAAGTGGAGCTTCTGGCGGCCTAATTGCGCCACTCCAAATGGCGCTGCTCATTATTGCCCGGCCATAATCAATCGCCCTAGAGGATGGACAGAGCAGGGATGGACAGAGAGAGAGAGACAGAGAGAGAGAGAGAGAGAGAGAGAGAGAGAGAGAGAGAAAGAGACCAAGAGTGATGCAGGCCCGCAAGCTTTGTAGAGCAACACTGGGGCCACTGAACATGCGGACCAACTCTTTATGCACATGACAAGGACAATACTTTGCTTCTAGTTTTGTTTTTTGGTCTAATGTGAATAATGTATGTGTAAGTGTGTGTGTGTGTGTGTGTGTGTGTGCCTGTTGCAGTGTTAACCTTGAGTGGGGTCATGGCTTTCCCAGAAGACCTTCAGTAGATTCCCAAAAGTGATGTTCTCTGGATGGAAGACCACCCGCACCACTTCAGTATGGCCAGTTTTACCTGGGAAAGAGAAAGGAGAGAGAGAGAGACAGAGCGAGAGCGAGAGAGAGAGAGAGAGAGAGAGAGACAGAGAGAGAGAGAGAGATCATGACTAAATGTTATAAGGACATAATTCAAAGAATTCTGACAGTAGGAGGCAAAGTGAGTAAGTAGGGGGAAATGAGTCTGATCCAAATGTAGAAGCTGCGGTTCAAACAGAGGTCACATGCCCGGGCTATTCAGTCAAGCGAGGGTTTCAGAGTGTGAGGTCACCACCACAATACACCCATGACCTCAGCACGCTCTGCCTCGCTAACCTCCCCACAACCCAGACACACACACACGTCATATGGATTGATTCACACACACACACACACACACACACACTCACACACACACACACACGCACACATAAACTCATGTACACACACACACACACACACAAACTCATGCACACACACACACACACACACACACACAAACTCATGCACACACACTGGAGGTGAGTGCCCAACCGCTCCAATTTCTCTCCCCGGCGCAGTCCCCCCCCACCCCCCGCCCGCCCGCCCATGTCCCGACTCCCCTCATGCCCTCTGCCCAGTCACTGGAAGTAACGTCTGTCTGCTCTCATCAGGGGAGAGGGCAGGGAGGAGGACACCACCACCACCACTGGCCACTGCAGGCCAGCGGCACAGAGGCTCCAAGTGTGAGTCACTGCAGCCACAGAGTCTGCAGTGGGACACAGACACAGGGGCTGATGGGAGATACACACCAGCACACATACACCTGTGCATGTGTGTGGTGTGTGTGTGTGTGTGTGTGTGTGGTGTGTCTGCATGTGTGTGAGTGGAGGTTGGGGGGCAATTGCCCAGCAGAGTTGGGTAATGTGTAAAGAGCCTCTCCCAAACAGACCGTCTAAGAAAAACAACCGCTGAGGTCCGAACGCCTAAAGCCTAAAGGCTGTTTTGACTGCCTGAGCACCAATAAAGATTTGATTGCACTTCACAGCTTGTGTTTAGTCTTCATTTCCCTCCTTATTTATAACCGTAATTTGATTTTCTGGTGCCGTCTGTTGTTCACTTGTTTGTAATTTGATTGGCTGGTGCCGTCCGTCGGTGCAGCAACAGCTGAACTTCTCAACGCGAGCGACGGGAGCAACGCGACGCAACGGACCCACAATTCAGTTCGGCAACGGATGACGTCAACCCATGTAAAGTGAACGGGATGCGTCCCCAGCACTGCAACGCACGCAACTGAGTGCGGTAGCCGTAATTCACTCTGGTGTTGAATTCTCCTCAATGTATCCTGTATTCCCTCTTGCTATGCGGTGGTCAGGCTCCTGGGGTGACCGGTAATGCTGGAGGCCAGACCGAAGAGCACCACTCCAATCAGCCTGCAACTGCGTCCAGTCCATCTGATTGGCCGGAGAATGGCGGCCATCTTTACGTTGTGTCAAGGAATATCTGAGTGTGTGTGGATGGAGACTCGTGTGTGTACGTGGAGGATGACGTGCCCGAGTGATTGAGCATGTCTGATTGTATGTGAGGGTGTGAACAAGCGATTGAGCAGGTCTGATTGAATGTGCGTGAGTGTGAATATGTGAATTCACCAATCAGTCATACTTCACACACACACACACACACACACACACACACACACACACAAATACACATACAACATACACACACACAACATACACACACACACACACACACAATACAATATACACACACGCACACGCACACTCATCCTCAGTTATCAACCACAGATCTTTATACTGCTGTGATATTAAAAAAGTAATAATAACCAGCCAGTGAGGTTATTATTACACTGGTTTGTGATGACCATGCTTAATTTAAGGAAGACGGACTGTATTAAATAGCCACTCCTGAGGAGGTCAGACCTATGTAAGATGGAGATGGGGATATTCACTAGTTATCAACACCAAGGTACAAACAGACGTGCATGTTCCTCATCACTGGATACCATCCTCTCCCTCACACTGGATACCATCATCTTCCTCATCACTCGATACCATCCTCTCCCTCATCACTAGATACCATCCTCTCCCTCACACTGGATACCATCATCTTCCTCATCACTCGATACCATCCTCTCCCTCATCACTAGATACCATCCTCTCCCTCACACTGGATACCATCCTCTTCCTCACACTGGATACCATCCTCTTCCTCACCAATCCTTCACACTGCAGCTGTCTATGCAGTCCTGATGCTATCAAGGCAGGCAGGGCACAAATATAATATTGTTATCCATCATCAAACGGGAAGTTCTCTCTTTATCCCAAATGACCTTTACAACCTCTTCCTCTTTTCATCTCTCCCTCACTCTTAGCCTCTTGATAATGCCCATGCAATCTATCTTACCATCCCTCCAACCCCCCCATCTCTCTCTCTCTCTCTCTCTCTCTATGTTTCTCAGGCTCTTTGTATCTCTTTCACTTACCCTCTCTTTCTATATCTGTATTTTTCTCACTCTTTTAAAGCTCTCCATCCTTCTTTTCCTCCGTCTCTCTCTCGTTCTCTCTCTCTGAAGGGCATCTGAACCGAGGCGTCGCTCGTCCACTCCTCCCCCACAGAACAATCTCACAGGGGGGCAGGGAGTGGATGGGGGATGGCTGTGTTGGCAGCCTTGGATTCAATGGTGTGTGTGTGTGTATGTGTGTGTGTGTGTGTGTGTGTGTATCATACTGTTTGGCAATGGCCTCAGTTGTGCGTCTGTGTGTGTGTGTGTGTGTGTGTGTGTGTGTGTGTGTGTGTGTGTGTGTGTATTTAATTGGCTTTTTTTTGGCAGCCATGAACTCAGTGCAGTGTGTGTGTGAGTGTTTATGTGTGTGTGTGTGTGTATGTGTGGATGCGTGCATACATGGCACATGACGGATGTGTGAGCTTGTGTTTGGGGTGTATGTGAGTTGTGTAGGATGCGTGTGTGTGTGTGTGTGTGTGTGTGTGTGTGTGTGTGTGTGTGTGTTATTCATCTAAGTAGCTTTCTTTTAGCACCCATGGACTCAGTGACACCTCGCCCTCCATTTTCAAGCGGCTTCTCCTCCTCTCCTCTCCTCTTCTCTTCTCCCCTCATGTCCTCTTATCACTTCTCCTCCTCCTCCTCTCCTCTCCTCCCCTCTCCTCTCCTTTCTTCTCCACACCTTCAGTGTGTGCTGCACGTCTGATATTCTAAAGCCCCATGTGGAGGCGGTGGGCTGTGCGAGGCGCCATGGAAACAGGCTTGAACCCGCTGAACCTAAAGCATGTCCTCGGCGGGTTCCAGCTGTGATGTGTTTTTATTCTTGAGGAATAACGTGGGCTCTCATATTGTGTCTTCATCTGTCTCTGAGGTTTTTATTTGGCTAGGGGTTTTTTTTTTTTCATTTTAGTTGGCTGTTGGTGTTGCTGTCTAAGGGAGCTTTCAACGGCATAAAATCATATCATCTCTGAATCGGATAATTGTATAAAATGCTGCCTTCTAAGATGTGGTTTTGAAGGCAGCATACAAGAATCTCTACTTGCTTCAAAGCCCACAGTTGTATTTCAATTATGGAGTAAGCAGTTGGTATCTTGGCAAGAGTGTTCTACTTTACTACTTTGGTATGCCGTCCAAAAACGCAGTATGTACCTTGGTGTCTGCAAAGGTAACTGATTAATTAGTTTGAAGGTAGAAATATTCTCTGTAGCAAAAGCAGGCAGGTGTCTTCCATTTCAGATAGAGCCTCTATCGTTCTGTCATGTTTTTTCCAGTACTTCAATATTTTGTGA
>NC_055962.1:20074839-20077339 GCF_018492685.1 Alosa sapidissima | reverse complement strand
CATTCACCTACACATACACACTAACACACGTACTGTACACACACACACACACACACACACATTCACCTACACATATACACTAACACACGTACTGTACACACACACACACCAACATACAACTACACACACACACACTTTTACACTCCTCAGAGGCAGGTTGATGGGGGGCTTTATGAAGGGAGATGCGCAGCAGGCTATTAGACAGTGGAAGCCTTTTAGGAGCTGTGTTTTTTTATTAGTACTATTTGTACACTAGGAGCTCGCCATTTAAAAATGGCCATTTAATTCCGCCATGTCCGCTGTGATGAATTACACAGTTTGAGTTTCCAGAATAAAGAAAACAGTGGCCAAACTAATGCATTCTATTAAACAGATCTAAATCGGCATCTGCAATTAATCTCTACCACACACACACACACACTCACACACACACTCACACACACACACCCTTTCTTTCTTTGTCTTTGCCGTAGTTTTGCTTCTTCCTTCTTGAACCTTTTTTTTTTAAAACACATCAGGGGGGGAAACTAATTACACTGCTCTGCCCATCACCGACCCCCCACCACAAAAAAGACACACACACACACACACACACACACACACACAGCACGCACGCACGCACACACACACACACACACACAGCACACTCAAATGAGCAATCACCCCCACATACAGACACATATAAAACACCATGCATGCACAGACATCCCCCACCCCAAACACACACACACACACACGGCTCGTGCCTCCATACGGATCACTTACCAAACATGACCATCTGCATTCCCTCAGGAAATGGCGGAACTGTCCTGTTGCCGTTGACATCGTGCTTGGCTGTGGAGACACACAATACACAACCATGGAGGAGGATTGCTCTTTTATTTACATACACGCATAAAGCGACACACACAAACAAATGGACACACACACACACACACACACACACACACACACACACACACACATCATTGCCTCTCTCTCTCACTCCCTCTCTCTGGCAACCATCCTTTCAGTCTAAGCAGGAAATAAACAAAAGAGTTGCATGTAAACCTATTAGGGATGCACAATACACACTAGTGCCTCCTCTTAATGACCTATTAACCAGGGCCCTCTGCACAGGGACCAGGGACCGTGTGACAGAGTGTCCTTTGCGCTGCACTCCCCAAACCCAGAGCTGTATATTAGTCAAAGCACCACGAGGGACACAAACAAACACGGGGGGTGGGGGGTAAATACAAGGACAGCCAGATGACCCACTTAAACATACACACACGCACTCACACACACACACAACCACACACACACACATGCACGGTCTATTCTGTGCCGCATGCTTCCCAATAATTGCAATCAGTCCAAATCAGTGCACTGGTTGTGTGTGTGTGTGTGTGTCTGTGTGTGTGTGTGCATACAGTATGTGTGTGTATGCTTGTCAGCATAACTTAACTGTTGCCTGGTAATTTACATATGATGTTACTGTGCATTTGTGTTTCTGTGTGCACATTTGTTCATTCACGCTTTTGAGCCAAAATGTTAATGCAATGATGAGTGTATGTGTGTGTGTGTGTGTGTGTCTGTGTGTGTTCCAGAGAAAGCATGTTTAAGGGAGAAAGTGGGCGCATGTTCAATCATGTTTGTGTGAGTGCACACGTGGATGTGCAAATGTGTGTGTGTGTGTGTGTGTGTGTGTGTGTGTGTGTGTGTGTGTGTGTGTGTGTGTGTGTGTGTGCATATGGGGGAGGGGGTAGCACAGATGCAGATGGCACAGGGGCTGGCACAGCGGCCATTGAGCCAACGGGGCTAAATGAGGGCCAGCGAGTTCAACATCTGGGCTCAGTGGAGCCTATAGTCCACACACACACACACACACACACACACACGTAGATAAATTAGTTTCTCACACATACATTTGAACAGACACACACAAGCAAAATCATAAAAAAGCGTGTGCACGAACACACACACACACACACACACACACACACACACACACACACACTCATCATCTCTCTAAACCTAAATCATCTACTCCTCCCTTGCCCCCCCTCCCCAACCTAACACACACACACACATACACACGCACACACATGGTCACACTGCACATCGCCATGGCACTCGAGCACGCCAATACAGCCAGCTGGCCAGCACAGGGCAGCAATCTGCCTTTCAATCCTGCAGGAAGGAGCAAAGATGAGGAGAGAGGAGAGACCAGATGAGGAGAGGAGAAATGGGAGGATAGAGGAGAGACAGAAGAGAGGAATAGAGGACAGAAGATTTAGTAATGAATGCATAGAGACCCCTCACATGAGCATCTTTTAAAAAGTGCTAGCAGAGCAGGGGCGTCCCTCTATCTTCAACAAACTCTTGAAGACCCAACTCTTCCGAGGATACCTCCTCTCCTAACAACCTGATACACCTACAACACCTATACATACACCTATATACACCTATATACCTATAACATGCACCATGCACTCCTTCCCTTCTCTACTGTAAATCC
>NC_055962.1:20064839-20069839 GCF_018492685.1 Alosa sapidissima | reverse complement strand
TTGGGTACGTACACTCTTGAGTGGGGAAATATAAATAATTTAAAAATGATCTCACAGCGCTACATACCTGATACCTAATTGCTAAATCCCACTGGAGACTGTCCCTAGCACATTCCACATTATAGACCCTTTCAACAATAAAAACGAAAACAATGCTTGAACGTTCTATTTGGTTCCCAATCTACTTCCTGTGCATTAAGATAACATACTGTATGGAATGTTAAAATGGAAGCTTTGTGGGGCCAACTATGATGCTGATAATGGAACTCTCTTGAAAGGGTCTATACACTTAGATAATGAGGGTGTGCAGGATTGGTTGGGAAAGTGTGTCCATAGGGTTTGTGTGTGTGTGTGTGTGGGGGGGGGACGGGACGGGACTACAGGCCTTCAAGTTCCGAACAGACCTTAGACAGCAACGTTTACTCGGTTTAATTAAAAGAAAATCTGCATTTGCAGTTATGTTTAACACTGCAAATGCATACACAGTTATGTTTAACACTGCAAATGCATACACAGTTATGTTTAACACTGCAAAACACAATTATGTTTAACGCTGCAAATGCATACACAGTTATGTTTAACACTGCAAATGCATACACAGTTATGTTTAACACAATATCTGGGCACATACAGTGTAGCCAGTAGGCTTCAATTAGTCAAGTAAAATAGTTTCAGCTTTCCTGTTTGCACAGTAGCTAACCCTCATGCTGAAGAACACTGGACAGAGACAAGCCCAGTGGACACTGAGTGAACTACCCTCTGGAGTGAAGACAGGGGGCTCGATGATGGACAAGGCCGTGTGCTCAATTATCAGATATGGTTAGTCTCAAAAATGCTTCATGCAATCTTTCAACACTGAACACACACTCACACAGAAACAGATGAAGAGAGAAACAATTTCAATAATTAAACAAAAAATAAGACATGCTGAAAAATTGGCAAATCAAAGTATTAATGAGGAGATATGTAAGATTGACGAGCCAAGGTTTTCTCTCTCTCTCTCTCCCTCTCTACAAGCTAAAAGGATTTGGGCAAGACTCATTGAGATGCATGTGTGGTCTAATGTATAATTCACAATAGCGTGGAAACAAAGGCATATGGGAAGCAGGGGAGAAAAAAACAGCATTAAGGAGGAAAGAAATTTCTTCATTAATATTCCATATTTATCTCTGTCTTCACACACATGGGAGGGAGGGATGGGGGGGGGGGGGTAGTTACATGCTGTAATTACTCCATGTGAAGCTTTCTGATGCAAAAAATGATCCTCCACTGTACTGTCATACTCCTATTCCACTGCGAGATACAATGCCATTTGTTTGTTGATTAATTGAATCTGTGCATATTTCAGTTCCTCTCTCAGGCAGACTTTGGATTACTGTTTTGCGTTCTCCCTCTAAGACATCCTTCAACCTCTAAGTGTTATCTCCACAATAGCCAGACAAAGGATGAAGGGTATAAGAAGGAAACAGAGAGAGAGAGAGAGAGAGGGTCAGTATAAAGTATGTAGTGTAAGAGTGCCTTTATGGATCCCAGGTGCGACCTGCGGCAGGTTTGCCACTTCGGCCAGTCATTTGTGTATTGTTGTCATATAACACATCCTGTTGTGTAATTCTAGATATAGGCTTGGCTGTTGTTTGGCATCTGTGGCAGTGCACGTTGTACTGTGAAAGAGTGACTTTACATATCCCGGATACAACACGCAGCGCATTTGTGGCTACAGCAAGCTAGGTGTGTGCATTGTTGTTAAAACACACATCATGCTGTGTAATATGAAATAGGTCTGGTTATTGATCGCCCACTGGGGTAAACCCCACACCTATAGCACCAGGAATTGAATACCTTGTATATGTGTGAAATGTACAGTAGCCTATATGTGGCGAAACGTTTATAATGATTCTTGCACTGCTGATCTGGGAGCAGTGAGGGCAGGCCCTCTGGATAACACTTGGACCAGAGAGTCCGCTGTGAGAGAGAACTGGAATCAGTAGGGAGAGGGATGAAATACTTTGGTGTGTATAAACATCAAGCAGTTGTTTGCTGGCAGAGTCACTGCTGCTGTACTGAGGCTGCACCCTACTGAGGAAGACCATGTTTCTCTCTTCCTCACACACACATATATATACACAGTTAAGAAAAAAATTATTCATACCCCTGGCAAATATTGATTTAATGTTGATTTTCTCTTGACCAATATGTTTGTTCTGACTGAAAATGACACTTCCCTAAAGGTTGTGAGACGTGGTAGAAACATGGAATCAAAAAAGAAGCGTTTTCATCTTTTTATTTTAAATTTTTATGAAAAATGGCATGTCGAAAATGATTCATACCCTTTTTAAAGAATCAGTGTAAACATTTGGATTTGCATTCATAGCTCTCAAAGTGGTTCTTATAATACCTACCAAGCCTCTCCATGTCTCCATAATGATTCTAGACTGCACCTTTTTAGCAGCAATCCGGGTTTTGAGGCAGGTACAATTCTTTGCCATCACTCTGGCCTTGTGCTCACTTTTTTGATTTTTTTAAAGATGAATAATTTTGTCCTTGAAGAATGCTATTAAAAACTATCTCCTTAATTCCAAATGGAGACACCGAGTTGACACAAAAATAGCTAGAGTAGGTAAAACTTGAGGCTGGCTTGCGAAAGAATACATAGTTCTTTATTCTGGATGTTAGAACAGAGTTCTGGTAGCTCTGCATGGCAGACCACCCACAGCATGGCACAATGTTGCAAAGTGAAGCCAAGACAATGCACTCAGATCTAGAACACTCATATAGTGACAGAATATACATTCTCTCAGGAAAGCAGAGAAAGAAGCAACCAAGACATGCACTTAAAATACACACTACACAGTATGTGCACACATACACACATGTACACACACACACACATTCTCTCTCACTCACAAACAGTGGCTGCCTTGTGTGCAAATGGAGGGGACGAAGTAACACTACAAATGGTAAGGTCAGCATAACACAATTCTCTACAATCGCTTTCTGATCTCACAATCTCTCTATGTCATCTGCACATCCTTAATTCTCTCTCCCTCAGGCCTTCTCTGTCAATATCTCTTTCTCCCCCTCCTTTTTTTGACATTTGCTCTTTCCCTCTCTCCACCCTTCACTCTGTTGCCAAGTCTCTTTTTCTCCCCTCTCTCTCTCTCTCTCTCTCTCTCTCTTTCTCTCTCTCTCTCTCTCTCTGCTGTAGGATGGAGGGATGTGTGGTGAGTAGGCCTGCCTGCTAGCGGTGAAGAGGAGCTGTCTGAATAATGAGCTGGATCATGGCTGTGGCCTCATCCGCATTGGCATGTGCACTCACTCTCTCTCTCTCCTTCTCTCTCTCTCTCTCTCTCTCTCTCTCTCTCCTTCTCTCTCTCTCTCCATCCCTCTCTCCCTCCCTCCTCCGTACTGTCACCACAGAGCCAGCGTACGCACAGCGCCAGTTAGTGCTGCTCTATTTCCGCTCACACACACACACACTTACACACACACACACACACACACACACACCCACCCACATACAGCACACACACACATCCCTACATACAGCACACACACACACACATCCCCACATACAGCTCACACACACACACACACAAACACACCGTAGCATGTGCACACAAAGACATATGTGTCATAGATACACACACACAAACACAAGAACACATATATGTCTCACACAAACACTTGTGTTTTACACACACACACACACACATAACCGTTCACACCATGGCCAACTAAGCATTGCTGATTTAAATATGCATTGGCTACCATACAGCAGAGACATGCACACAAACTGAACAGTGTGACTTGAGAGGAGATGCTGTATCGGCTACAGCACAGCCCACCACCTGCATGTGCTCTACAGCAAGGGCACAATGAGGGAGCACTGAGGAGAACAGTGACCTTCAGGAACAAGGTGGAAGCCCACTGTGCCAGACCTTGAAGAGGAGTTATACCCCACAATGAGTGGCATTTGTCCCTGGAAAGGGTGTCTTTTTCAATATGTTATAAATGCAATACCAAGATACAAATACCAGGATACCAATATATAAATGCAATTCCAAGATACCAAATATATGCAATACCAAGATACCAAGACACAAATGCAATACCAAGATACCAATATATAAATGCAATTCCAAGATACCATATGCAATACCAAAATACCAATGCACAAATGCAACCACAAATGCAGCCAAAAAGCAGCCAAAAAGCAGGCTACAATAAGGAGAGTAGGGTACAGTAATATGTGTAAACTGTGATTGCACAGTCTACTTTTGAGACTAACAGTAAAAGGAAAAATTAATATTTGCACACTGCAGTACAGCTCCCAGTATTTAATTGACTACAAAGGCAACGTTTCAACCCAACAAGGTCCTCTTCAGGCAGTATCTTTGTCCAGCCCCTGGCCTCAAAACAGGCTGGATGTGCACACAACTACTCTGCTAATCCTTTTGAAACTTGACTTTATGACGATGCCCTGGTTGCTTGGATTGGTTGGTGGTTCTATGCAGTACATTATTCTGCTGAAATGAATGTAGCCATAGAAACCGCTATCTTAGGGGGGGTCAAATCACCCTGAGACCCACCGGTCACCTTTTAAAAAAAAAAAAAAAAAAAACATTTGGTGCCTATGACAAAAAAAAATTCAGCGTTGGTTGACAGCACTGCTTACTCTAGAATACACTGATGGCTTCGCTGCATTGTGTTCTCCAGAACTGTTAGAGGTTCTAAGAATCCTAGAGGGCGTCCACATTATTCCGTTCCCGTGTAGATCTGCAACATCAATGCAGACTTCCACGTGAAGAGTAAGCGGTGCTGTCAACTACTGCTGCGTCAGCCACAAGTGTTGGTGAAATGAGAGTGAATGGGGTGAAGAAATGAAAAGAGAAAGAGAGAGAAAGAAAGAAAGAGCAAAGCTACCTAGAGGGAGTAAAAGCACGAGCGTTGAACAGGGGCTGGGGTGTGTGTGTGTGTGTGTGTGTGTGTGTGTGTGTGAG
>NC_055962.1:20002339-20059839 GCF_018492685.1 Alosa sapidissima | reverse complement strand
AAAGAGTGAATGAGAAAGAGAGGAAAGAGGAGAAGAGAGAGCGAGGGAGAGGAAAAAAAAAAAAAACGAGGCCAAAAACAAATTAACAGTGCATGCACATATGGGCCCTTCACCACTGTTTAAACAGAGCCCAAATGATTGGGACACTGCCCGGATGCAAGTGAGCATGAAAACTTCGGCAAGAACAAAAGAGAAAAAAAAAAAACATAATCCACAAACGCATCAACAACCTCGTCAAGTGACCAACAAAAACACCATAAAACTCTATTAGCGTTCAGACTACAAAATGCACCCAAACTCATCACTGCCCAACAAGCTTAATAGTTTAATTACATTTAATCATTAATCTCCATAATAATATTGGGGCACGTCCAACAACATGGGCAGCAGTGTACCCCCAACACAGCGATGGTAAAAAGTTCTGAAAAACAGTAGAGTGGACCTCCCTGAGAGAGAGAGAGAGAGAGAGAGAGGTGATGGTGGAGCCGGCTCAGGCCAGATCTGGGCCACAGGCGGAGCAGCTGAGCTGGATGGAGCCTGACCTCTTACTCTGCAAACTGAGCTTGTTGAGGGGTGAGTGTGGGTAACAGAGAGGTGACATTACTGACATATGTTAGGGACAAAAAAAAAAGTTAAAACAGAGTTTTAACAGTTAAACAAGATGAGGCAGCGGTGGGAGAGCCTTAGCTCGACAAAGGCAAAGCCGACTTCACCTGCATCGGTTACCTCTTGCAGAAGCTGAGGTTTTTCGCTCCACTCTCAGACAAACTCAATTTAAAAACACAGCAGGAGTGGCCAACCCTCCATCCTCTACCACCCCCAACCCAACGCCCCCAATTACAATTACAGCCTCTACATCAACTAAGGGCATCGGTTGCCCTCGCCACCAAATGACCAGCCAGTGACACTCATTAACAGAACAATATTCCTCCATCCTCTCCGCGCAGTCCCAGCGGATTCCTCGCCAACCCCATTCCACCTTGCCCTGCGCTGAGCTGCGTAGCGTAGCGCGTAGCATAGCTGTAAGCGCTAGCGTCATGCAGAGAGGGCACGAGGACGGTGTGCAGCCCAACCCGGCAGCAGTGACCTTCAACTCACCTCACCTCACCACACAGCGTAGCGCCACTCTCAGCACAGGAGCTCTCTGAACATGACCGGAAAGCTAATCTGCCAGAAAGACCGAGCCAAGGGCGTTACACGCCTCAGGTCCCCTGCGCCAAAGGGCAACGCGTGAATCATTTTTGGAGCCGGACATCTCCCAGAACGCAAAAACACACTCGTTTTAAGATATCTTGAGAGCTGTGCTAGCTAGCTAGCAAAGAGAGGTGCAGAACTCTCAGTGATGCATGCACAAACACACACACACATACATCAGTCTGCGCTTCTTAAATAATGCATAGCACTTAAGAGCACCAGAGATATGCTGTGGTCTGTGCATCACCAGAGAAGCAGAGCACTGAGCTGGAACACCCATCTTAAAGGAGCAAATGTTCCGAGATACTTCCTATAAATAACGGTTTTAAAAGCACTGGACTCTCTAACCATTGCTGGCGTTTGGACAACGTACATGTGATGTTTCACACTGCTGCTCAGAATATAGCTTGAAGATCAGCTCTCTGCAAGTACACATGATTGTGGGAGTGTGTCAGTGTAAGAAGACTATGTATGGAGCTGCAAAATTATAATTCAACATTTCCAGTTATCCAATGTGAAGCTATGGAATACTATAAAAAGATGAAAATATTTAGAGCTTAATGCTATATTTGGCTCAAGCGCAGACACACAATAGGGTATTACAGCAGGCCTTAGAATACTAAATAACTTGGTTAAGGCCACCAAATAGTATGCTGGATTCTATTCTACTATACTATCTTTTTGAGAGGGACATGGAGATATTCAGATAATCAGCTTTGAGATTTGACAGGGTGTGGAGTTAAGAGCACAAGGAGGAAAATTCATCCACTTTCAAATTCAGCACCCTGCTGATTTAGTTTAAACAACCTCCACCTCTCGATATTTACTTCACTTTATAACTCAAGCGTCCCCCTAAACACAGCCTAACTGTGTTTCTATTATAGGCCTACCGCAAATCTATTACATTTGTGTAAAACAAAGCAAATCTGGATAACACCTCATCTCAAAAAAACATTTATCCAGTTTAACAGAGACATTTCTGAAATACTTAAAAAAAAAATAATCATACTTTACTAACACAAACTCATTTTCAGGGTTCAGTATAAAATATGAACCATAAGCCTTAACAACACTGCCAGTATTCTTCCCTCCTTAACATACTTAATGTGCTTATAGAAACACTAGCTATGATACATTTTGGATGCATTGAAACTTGCTACACATGACCAGATTGACCTCATGAAGGTTAGCACCAAAGATTCTAGAACAGAGCTCTGTTCTAGAATCTTTGGTTAGCACTGCTGACATTCTCTATTCTTACATCATCAGACAGGAAACACTGGTGTGGCCCCAGATGGGCCAACCACCACGCTGTCCACCCTACGCAAACACACACAGGGAGAGACACACGTCGTCCATCAGCTGTTCGCGTGACATGGCGGGGGAGGGACCGCGTCAGCCAGGCATTGTCTCCTCCCGCCGGTCGAAGCCTGGTGATTGACACACCACGCTAGGGGAAAGACATGACGCTTTGCCGTCGTGATTGATGCGGCGACGCACGAGGGGCCACGGAGTCAGAAATGTCACCGTTGACCGCCCCCACCGGAGGCCCCTCTCCTGTCCTGTCTTCCCCTGCTGACCTCCATCTCCCGGGGGCCCTGGCCTTTAGGGTTTCCCCCTTTGGCCTTCGCCTCTTCCCCAGGGGAGCCGACCCCAATCTGAGCTCAGGGAGAGCCATTAAATGGACCTGCAGCGGAACAACAGGGGGGGGACGGGGGGGGGGGGGGGGGGGGGTCGCGGATGGTGAGTGGAACACAAAGAGCCAGACACTCTCTCTGCTCTTATGGGACTCACTTAACAAAAGGGTGGGGAAGGAGCGCAGGGCGTCTCCAAGAAACGGAGGAGTTAAAGGTTACGAAGAAACACAAGGCGCGAGCCATGTGTTGGGAGTCTGTGGGTAAAAGCCGTGTGTTCGGAGTCTGTGGGTAAAAGCCGTGTGTTGGGAGTCTGTGGGTAAAGCCGTGTGCACACACGCTGGCTTTTGTCTTCTCTCTTTTGGAGGCCCTTCGGTTCGTGGCCTTAAGTGCAGTGGGCCTGACTCATTCAACTGGGTCTCCAAGTTAACCTGAGGGGAAGGGATGGAGGGGGCAAGAGAAATGGTTAAGACAAGACGTTCAGGTGGAGCAGTGTGTGTGTGTGTGTGTGTGTGTGTGTGTGTGTGTGTGTGTGTGTGTGTGTGTGTGTGTGTGCAGTCACAGAGCCTAAAAGTACTGGGACAATAACGCGAGCACAGCTCAACCCACTCCCCCCTCCCGCCGACCTTCCCGCAAGCGCTGCGGCGTGGCCCATTCAGGCTCCACGGGCCCTGTACTGGAGGCCTTTGTGGCGTCGGGACGGAGAAAGCCCCGGTGAAACAGGTGGCTGCGGACGGATTTGTCTGCGGGCTTTTTTGTGTTGTCGGCCCTCCCGTTAAAAGCAAGGCACATAAGTGATATTCAATTTGGGCCGGCTTTCTTCCGCTCGCCAAGGTCTCCTTGATTAGGGCATTTAGAGGCTCATGAAGGGTGAGAGGACCTTGAGAGAAGGACAATGCACAGGAGAAAGAAAGGAAGGGGGGGGTTAGAGGGGGGGTTAAAAAGGGAGGAAAAAAAGGTTGTCAGAGAGGGCTTGTCTAGTGCCTTTTGAGCTGTTTAAATGAACACGTTTCATTTTCACATTCACCAAGACTGATGTGAATTATGAACAAATAATTCCTGCAAAGACACACACACACACACACACACACAGAGACGGATCCAGCGCAGAGACAAGAGGGTAGAACTCCACATACAGACACAAAACAGAAGGCTGTTTCTTTTTTATTCATCGTTTATTTTCCACAGCATCACCGTCTATTCACCTGGTCATCTCTCTCTGATGAGAGCTCTGTTCTAAAGAGAGCTACAGACATGAATGCACTGCTGAAGGTTTTTCCGGCCTATTGGTCCTTAGCAAAAATTCAGCTGTATTGACAAACAGCAGGGTGGGGGTGGGGGCATTACCTTAAACCTCATCTAGCTCATCCAAATGAATCCTGGTTTTTTTTGCCAATTTCACCCCAAATGAAAGGTGTTCATTCAATCAAAAACAAGTATTCACTGTTGGATTCAGCAGGGATCAGTGCTCCTGGGTTGGCTCCATTTTAAAAAAATGGCCGACAACCCCTGAGCAATGTCTCAGCCTCACTGCTGCTGTAAGATTTATGGAAATGCGCCTCAGCGTTACCATTTGGCATCAATTAAGCGCCACAGTAAAGAATGAGAGAGTAATGATAATAAATGAGGAGAGATGACACGCTCCACTCGCCACATTTACGTAGACACTAGACCAGGAGGAACATATGCGTATGTGTGTTTGCATGCATATACAGTATGTTTGTGAGATTCCCTATATACATTTGCCTATGTATGTGTAAATATTTCTGTACTCCATGAACGTGTGTGTGTCTGAAATGTTTATGTGCTTGAAATGTCCAAATGTGTGGTTTTTAGTGTATGTGTGGGGGAAGAGAGAGAGAGAGAGAGAGAGAGAGAGAGAGAGAGAGAGAGAGAATGAGAGATTGTGTATATGTGTGTGTGTGTGTGTCCTGGCGTGCCACACACTCTGCATTCAGCCACAATAGATGGGGGGCCATTCCCCGCCCAGCAATCAGGGACTCAATAAGTAATAACCATTCACCTTGGCTAGTTCCACACCATTACACCAGCTCTGATGATGACTCAGGAGACGCCAGCGAAGCGACAATCACTGACAGACTGCAGGAAGATGGAGGGAGGGAGGGAGAGAGAGAGGGTGGGGGAGTGAGAGAGAGATTGAGAGAGAGGGGGAGGAGCAAGGGATAGAGAGAAAGAGAGGGATTAGATTGGGAAGCTAGGAATGAGGGGAGAGAATGAGAGAAGAATACATTGGAGGGCGAATGAGAGTCCCCAGAAGAGACGGAGAGTGAAAAGGGGAAGAATAATGAAGAGAGAGAGAGAGAGAGAGAGAGAGAGAGAGAGAGAGAGAGAGAGAGAGAGAGAGAGAGAGAGAGAGAGAGAGCGCTCACATTCTGCTGTGCTTACAATAGAAATGTGATAAGAATGGCCTGGCCAGCGCTTTATACTACACCATCACCATCACACAGCCTTAACCTCAGGAATCCTTACCAGGCAGACAGACAAACAGACGGACGGACAAAACGAGTGGTTTCAGCCATTACTGGACCACTGTGTGTACTCTGAGTGTGTGTGTGTGTATGTTTATGTTATTACATCTTAATGCAAAATTGAGCGGTCAGACCAGAGGCCTACTATTACGTCTTCATTCTCAGTGCTTCCTGGCACTGACATAAACTTAGAGATTCCCTTTCAGTGATGAATCACTCCTAGACACGACTACCTACTTCTGTGTGTGTGTGTGTGTGTGTGTATATGTTTGCCTATGATCTCCCATGCACTTAAGCCACTTCCTCAGGCATGGCGGCCGGCCGGCCTCTCCCTCTCGCTCTGGACTGTGCATAGTGCTGACGTGATGGTCTCGTCCCTGCCCGCCGAGCCATCCGCAGCTCCAGTGGAAAGACCGATGGGCCCGGGACGCACTGTTCTTAATGTCGGCCCATTAAAGCAGCTCAATACGTCTGGGGCAGCTCCAGCCTGGCACTCACGTCACTGCATGCCCCCACCACCACCACCACAGCAATTAAGAGTCTATGGAACGGGCCATTCTATACATCTGCTGCTATTTGATCTGTGCCATACGATAACGGTTGATGAATATCTGTACGCATGATCAATGTAAGTGACGAGAGTCAATGGTCTCTATAGCTTTTTGCCTTTCCTACCGGAAACATCCATTCAACACCCTGAGCAACCAATACTGACAAATAGGATAGGATAGTATAAATATGCTACACAGTATGTTATACTTTATGATTATGTTATGATGATATATTTAACTATATGTAATGTCAGTGTAACAAGATGCCTTTTTGAACTGACAGAGTGGCATGTTTACTGTGGGGCTTTGTGTTTGCTGCACTCTTATGTCATGCATGCGGATAATGAATCTGTTTGTCTCGGCTTTTATGTGCTGGAGAAGCAGCCTGCTTTTGTTTCCTTACAGGTTAGAGAAAGGTGCTCTGTGGTTTATGAAAAAAGAAACTGTTGAGGCGGAGAGAAAAAAACTGTCACAACAGCATGATAAAAACAACAAAATCATGTACGTAACCCTTTTATGCATCTGAAGCCAAGTAAGGATTGTTTTGATCATTGCACAAATTTCAAGGGCTTAAAAAATGACAAATGATGAAATATGAAAACATGAAATGACATTGAAATATAAAATTAATGTTTTAAATAAATGTTTCACTCTACACTAGGCCTATATGAAATACTGTACATTTTACAGACATTGCACTAAAATGGTTAAAAAAAAACATGTGTGCAAACTCTCTGACTCAATCCTCTGTGCATTGGCAACTATTGACATTTAACCAACGAGAAATACATGTAGATGAAAAGTAGCACTTGGCACAGGGCTATAGCACAAGTAGGACGGTGTCAGACATAAAGTATATTCCTCTCAGTCCTTGGTGCATTCTCTATGACATGCAAAGTTAGTTAAAAGAATAACTGACCCGCCCAGAAAGGCACGGGAGTAACAGTACACATAATGACTATGATGAATAGAAGAAAGAGAGAGAGAGAGAGAGAGAGAGAGAGAGAGATGTGGGAAGAGGACTCCGTTGTGCCAGGGGTAAAAAGTACCAAACATAGGAAGAAAAAGGCCTAAGCATTTCAGCCCTCCTCACGGGACCAGGGGAGGGCACGGGTTTGCTAATAACACAGCTTAGAAGTGCAATAAAACCTGCTCAGCAAAGAATCATTCGACAATAGCCTGACTCTGTTTAATTGTAAATCAGTTTAAGAACTGCCTTGAGAGTCATCAGTCAGTGCATCCAATGAATAAAGGGAAAATCCATTAGCTGGCAACTATTTTATTGGGGGAAAAAAGAAATTCCACAACAAAGAGATTGAAGAGAGAGAGAGAAAGAGAGAGAGAGAGAGAGCTGGCCAGAGGGGGAACAATGAGTGTGGGGGGGGGGGGGAGCATGAGAGCCACGTGTGTGTGTGTGTGTGTGTGTGTGTGTGTGTGTGTGCGTGCGTCTGTGTGTCAGCACACCCTTTGGCAGAATGCCTGGCATGTGCCATCCTCTCATGCTTCAGCCATACACGTGCTCTGCTGCTCCTACCTCTGCAAGCACAAACACACACACACACACAGAGAGAGAGAGAGAGAGAGAGAGAGAGAGAGAGAGAGAGAGAGAGAGATCAGAGGGTCTTGCTCATACCCCCAGTCAGATTTAGGCACTAGAGGGATCCTTCCAGCTGAGTAAAGGAGCGTGCATGCTGCTCATTATGCCGCTCTGCAACACGCAATGCCGTCAGCCGGCAAACGGAGTTAGCCCACCGGCTCTCGTGTGACTCTGTTTATCTCTCTCGCTCGGTTTATTACCCTTAAACTTTATACAATCCATACATTTCATATGCTTATTTAAAATGAAAGCCATTTTTGTGGTTCAGGCTATAATGCACATACCTGAATTGTGAAACTCCTTCTTCTCCGCCTCCACACACACACACACACACACACACACACACACACACACACCTCATAATTTATAGTGTACTTCTATGTACAGTGTTTTTCTGCAGTACATATATAATAGGAGAGAGATAAGGAGGGAGAAGGGAGGGGGTAGTTGCATTACTGGGGTCTTTGAGTTCATACAACTCACCAGTCTCCATGCCGGCACTAACATGACAGAAGGCAGAAATTAAGATGAAACAAAGGCGTTAAAAAAATGCAGATACATCACAGAGTCCACAGTCACAGAAAATAGAAAATATAGGTATGTGCAATGGAAAATAAAATTATTCATGGGTGAGTCTTGAGGTGTCTCCTACACTGTCAAAAACAGAATTCCCTTCCTCCGCAAATTTCCTTTCATTGTTAATAATTTGTTGGTTTTGTGGCAGAAAACCTATTCAACAGCATCTTCATCTGTGCAATTATATGTTTGGTAAAGCCCCACAAATAAAGGGTTAATGTTAGAGTAGGCTATTCTCTTGTTTAGGCAGTCAAGGCACGCCTGTGGACTAGGCTATGTGCAATTTTGAAGTTCACGCAAGCACAGATGCACAAGCAACCCGAAACGAAAGCCGAGGAGCAAGGAAGAGAGGCGGCCCATTGATTGCTCCAGTTCAGCTGCAAAACAGACCCATCTTATTTCGTAGCCTACCTTGTAAGAGAGAGATAGAGGTGTAGGAGGACGTTGACAGATAATGGGGCAAATTGCCGGGGCAACAAACCCGCCATGGCCTCGTGGATATCAAGGTTGAGATGCAAGGATGTGAGATGAAAGCATCTCGCATTATTTCTTTATTTCTTTTTTTCCCGCCTTGTTTGCCATTGTGAGGCGCGGAGGAGACTGAATAAACCATGTCTTGGTCACAGCGCGCAAGTGGCAATCAGCCGCTTTCTTCTCCCGGGAATAATGGGCAGTTTAGCGGTCGGCTATTTTTTTTTTTTACCTGCAATTAAGGGTGGCTAAAAAGATAATTGTCTTAAAAGCATCAGACAGCTGCCTTCCCTGATATTGTTCCCCTTTTGTTGTGCGCAGCGAAGACAACACATCCCATTACCACCGGGCTCAGCCCGCCTCATCTGTCAGAAGTTTATTGAGCAAACAGGAAACACCGTAAACACAGAACCTGCCAGCGAGCCCACCGCCCCGATATTAATCACTCCATCAAACGACAAAAGGGAGAAACACCCGGAGGAACAAATACCAGCTTTGACAGGAGCCTATGCGGAAGGAACCTCGGGACAGCGAGACACAGCCCCATCACCCACTTCGCTGCTTTAATCCTCGAGCAAACATTTGTTTCTCTTAATTTTTTTTTTTTATTCTGCGACGACTCTGAGGGGAGAACAACTTGGCTCTGCGGATCAATGCGAGACTCGCATTCGAAGCATGGATATCAGACCGCCTCAAAAATATATAGGCTAACAGTCACCCATCTCAGCACTTTCATCCAAACTGTAATAATGATTTTGAGGCTTCTACTAATGGCTACCATTTGCCCTCACCCCACTAAAAGAAGGCATCCTGGAGCAGAAGAGAAGAGTGCACATTACATCTCAGGATGTGTAGTCTCTTTCTCTCTCTCTCTCTCTCTATCCTTCTTTCTCTCCGGTGAAGGAACACTTCCTCATAGTAATATCATGCAAACTGCTCCAGCTGTGCTTTCATCTCCTAATTTCATTAGACTGAGTAGGCTGAGATCAGGGATTGCATTATACCATGCTGTAATTCAATTCCCTGGCAGAGGAGAGGTCCTGGTGTACAGGAATGACACTTCCCTTCGCATTTTCAAAAGAAACTTCACATGCACACAGCACCTCTCTCTCACACACACACACACACACATATATATACAGAGAGAGAGAGAGAGAGAGAGAGAGTCACACACCTCCACACAAACACAATTTAAAACGGATCTGTAATTACAGAATCCCCCACTGACAATAAGGTATAATTCATCAGAAGAGACAGGACCATCTTCCCACATATACAGGCAGGCCTGTCAGCATCTGAGGCAGCTATTAGGGGTTCAGCAGGTGCCACACCCTGCTTGGTGTGCTGTCAGTCTGCTTGGCGGGCTGTCACACGGCAAATGGCAGGTGAACAGGAAGTGAAAATATGACATGTTGACATGATTTCGTGCAGGACAGATGTCTTGTCTTGTTTGCATGTATTTTTTTTTTTTTAAACCCAGTCCTTTCCCAATGTTTCCAGTCCTCTTTAATATCTTGTATTATTTTAATCTCACCTCTATTGTGTAAGGCATTTTGTCATACATCATATTCACAACCACACACCTGAGTTGTGTGTTTTTTCTCAGATGTGTATAGCTAGAGATATCTACAATTTGGGAACTAATCCACTAATCCATCCAAATTTTGCACCAGCATTACTGAGCAGATATCATCTGATGGTCTAAATAAGTAAGATCCTTAATGCTGTTCTTCTACCCTTTGAAACAAGCTCTCTCCACAGGCTTTTTTAAGTCACCTTGTATCAAGGGGGGAAATGGCTACCCTTGCATTCTGGACACATATAGAAACGATTGCTTGGCTAGCTGCAAGACACACAGACACACTCATACACATGCACACACACACACACACACACACTCTACCTTACGTCATGGGTTTGACAGCGTACACAGACCTGTCATGGTCATATTATACAGGAGGAAGGTAAGGCAGTGGCACTCTGTGACTCAGACCTCTTGCTCTACTCTTCTTCTTTTTTTTGGGGAGGGGGGGGGGGGGCTGAGGGTGCTAGCAGGCAAAAGGGAAGCGGCGCATCAGGATGAAAAATTAATCGCGAGAGCACCCAGTCGCTCTCAAGCGGCGGCCTCGCCACAGTCCCGGACACGAACGATCCTGACAGGCCAGCCAAGCGGAACAGGGCCAGCACAGGCCTGTGGTCCGGCAGTAGGACGTGTGTGTGTGCATGCGCGCGCGTGTGTGTGTGTGTGAGACACAGTGAGAGATAAAGAAAGATAGAGACAGAAAGACACAGAAAAGGGAGAGAAGAAGAAGAGGAGAGAGAGAGCTGAAAGAGACACAAATACGGATGCAGGGAGCGATTTGTGACGATTTGATAGCGATTTGGAGCACACATTCTAATTCTCTAACACCCCTTCACAGAGTACATTCCTTTTCTCATTGCTGTGCATTTACCTGTGAAAAGAGACTATAATTACGGGAGCACTGTTTAACAAAAAAAACCTTGTGCTCCCCAAAGCACACCGGAATGGGGCAAAAGATGTGTGATGCATCGGGAGCTACCAACGTAGCAGTAGTGTCTACCCTTGTTTTTTAAAAATGAGTTTACGCCAGTTAGTGCACTGACTGGAGTCTGATTGTAGCACATGGGCTGATGACTGGAGTGCTCTAAGCGTGCATTCCATTGACAGCTGATCATTTAAGCAGCACCGGGCTACTTATAAGCTGCCACAGCAAAAGCCCCTCTGGCCACTCATTCAGCAAAAGCCTGCACCACTGCCTGCATTACAATACAGCCTGCTGTGTGTGTGTGTGTGTGTGTGTGTGTGTGTGTGTGTGTGTGTGTGTGATGTGGAGGATCAAAAACATTGGAGAGTGAGTGCAATAGAAACAAGAGATAGGAAAAAAGGTGAGAGAGTGAGAGAATGAGATAGAGTGAGGGGTAGAGAGAGGGAGAGAGAGAGAGAGAGAAAGAGTGAGAGATCCGCATTAGATCAAAAGTAATTATTCACAACAGGAGGCTGCAGAGTTAATTCGACCAATCAGAGTGTAGGGGGGATGGGAGAGAGGAAGACAAACTGGGGAGGGCAAGTGCAAGAGACAGAGCCAGTGAGAGAGAGAGAGAGAGAGAAAGAGAGAAAGAAAGAGAGAAAGAAAGAGAGAAAGAAAGAAAGAAAGAAAGAAAGAAAGAAAGAGAACCCCCAGTGGTACCACAGTGGTACACTTTTTCACCATTCTGTTTTGACGAAGCACAAAACTTCCCTCTGACACTAAATAAAGCATTAAAAGCACAAGAGCCCCCCTTCAACTAATTGCTCATCTCTGACATCTCGAGAACCTCGCCGGCTCACAATGACATGGCAGCCTCCATTCTCCACGAGAGAGAAACCAGGAGAGTCTTCGGGGAAGCTCTATTTCCACGATGCCTGCTACAGAAGTGACACTCATCAGTGATCACAGACGATGTGCTGATATGCTCCTTAAGAACGCCACGGAGCACAGAGTGTCATTTCTGCAGAGCTGAGGCATTCCAGACAAATGTCACAGCGCTGCACAAAACAGACCCAGAAAACAGCCCCGTTTCTGGAACATCAGCTCCTGGTGTGACAATGGCTGTAGCACTCTGTGGTTCTTAGGCGGGGATGACATTAGCCAGCGGCAAGCCGCAGCGGCAAACGTAACGCAACGCTCAGACCATAATAAGTTTTGTCTCGTTCCTAAGGAACACAAACGGTTTGTCAATTGAATACGCTCGCCTTGCACTTTGAAAGTTGAACCAAGTTCAACGCTCAGCTTGCTCAACGCTAGCGTTACGCCAGCATTGCCACCGTTCTGCTGCCGAACCATAGAGAACAATAGGAAACCTGCCGCTTGCCGCTGGCTAGTGATCCCCGCCTTACTGCTATCCTGTAGCACTCTGTGGTTCTTCTATCCTGTAGCACTCTGTGGTTCCACTGCTATCCTGTAGCACTCTGTGGTTCTACTATCCTGTAGCACTCTGTGGTTCCTCTGCTATCCTGTAGCACTCTGTGGTTCTGCTATCCTGTAGCACTCTGTGGTTCTGCGATCCTGTAGCACTCTGTGGTTCTACTATTCTGTAGCACTCTGTGGTTTCACTTCTATCCTGTAGCACTCTGTGGTTCCACTGCTATCCTGTAGCACTCTGTGGTTCCACTGCTATCCTGTAGCACTCTGTGGTTCCACTGCTATCCTGTAGCACTCTGTGGTTCTTCTATCCTGTAGCACTCTGTGGTTCCACTGCTATCCTGTAGCACTCTGTGGTTCTTACTGCTATCTGGTGAGGTTAACGTTAGCGTGTGCTGCATGTGGAAAAGACCGTTGCTTAGAGGAGCCGTAGTGCAATGGTTGGTGTGCAGTCCCATATACAGTACGCGCCCAGTTCCCATGGGACCCAGGTTTGAGTTCGGCTTGAGGTAATATCCCAAGCCCACATTCCATCCTCTCCCACCATCCTGTCAACTATTCAATGTCCTTTAAAGGGTAAAAATGTCCATTGTCCAAAATGTCCAATGTCCATTAAAGGTTAAAAATATGATATTCAGATTTGTTTTAAAAAAAAGACAGTTGGCCAAGAGATTGAATTAGAGGTTTTCTGGGTTAGGGGGTAAGGCAAGGTCAGGGTGACCCCCACCTCTTGTGCCCGTCTGAGTGTAGTTGACCCAGACACTGCTTACAAGCTGTGGACAATCACCTTGCATGGCATTCTTTGCTGTTGCTAGGCAGACGCACCCGACTCATGCAATGTAAAGCCCTCCAAGTGTGCTGTCTGAGCGATGCAATATAAATGTGACCCATTTAGCATTCATAAGCCCTCAGGAGGCAAGCTAGCAATGATGCTGCTGAACTCATATACTCATCAAAATACTCATCCTGCCTCAGGAGTGGCCCATCCAAGGATGTATTTTGAACCATCGGATGAAAACATCTATTTTGGATCCCTTTCAGAATATTTTTTTTATTTCAGGTTTGTATTTTTTTCAACAGTCCTTTTTTTGTTTTGTTTTTTTTGCCAGGAGGAAGCTGTCGTATGGACAACCATACAAAATATTCTTCTGTGTTAGGTTGCATTCTATGGCTCTTCATTCTTCTACATCTAGATATCCACTGCATTTTATTTCACATGGTAACACACGACTACTGTGTTTGTAGCATTATACACAAATTCATTTTAGTATCAGGGGAGAAACATTCACTTAACACGTGGATTTTGACGAGGTATCTGCTTTCTTTTCAGGTGAAATCTATGGCCCTATACCAAAGAGCAGGCGATGACTATGGAGAACTGAACTGAGGGTGGAAATAGAGGGGTGGGGGTGACATGGTAACCAGAGCCACGTATAGACCCTTTCAATAAGAAAAACAAAAACAATGCTTGAACGTTCTATTTTGTTCCCAATCTATACGCTTCATTAAGATAGCATATGGAATGTTAAAACGGAAGCCTTGTGGGAACAATAGCTGATAATGGAACTCTTGAAACGGTCAATTGGTCGGACGCAGCATGGCCGAGAGAGGAGGGGTGGAGGAGAAGGGAGCATCTTGTGGCACGACCGAAAAAGAAAAACTCCGCTCCCCTCTCTCGTCATCTCTGGTTTACGCGTCAACATTAAACATGGCCCTTCACTGGCTATCTCTGGTTCTCTCTCTCTCCCATTCTGCTGTTCTCCTGTGGTTCTCCCTCCTCCCAGAGTCCTACTGCGGGTGGATTAAAGGGAGTTTTGCCCACCCCAGAGATGCAGGGAGGGGAGAAAAGAAGAAACACTTTGAAAGGCCCAGGCTACATCACATCTTTAATTCCTTCAGTTCTTTTCAACAGCCAAAAAACAGGTGTGTGTGTTTCCTCTGAGGGGCTGGAAGTGTTATTTATATACGGTGTATCTGAAGGCCAAATCCAAATCTTTCACAGTGCGCATTATCCCAATTCTTTAAACCTCCGTAAGATCCTCAGTTTTGATCATGAGAGATGCTGCGTTATGCCAAGGCCCAGCCAATCAAAGATGCCTTTTGATTCAAATTTGATAGCCCTTTTGATTCAAGTCTTGCCAGGGAGCCAAATTACTGAAGACTGAAATCCAAACAAAGGAAGTAAGGTCTGAGGAAAGACGAAATAACTGTCATGATTTCACACAACCGCCCAAGTAAAGTTCTTTCACAGTGTAAATGTGCATGAAACATAGTGATTTCTTTACGTATATTGGGGGTATTGTACATATTTACCCAAAGATGAAATAAGAGGAGGAAACCCTTTATAAACAAAATTACATTTTTGTGGCACCCATTCTGAAAATGTTACTGCTCAGGGTACTTTGTATTAGGCTACGTGGTTATTCCAGCTCTGAAGACAAAATTAAGATGACTAAGAAATCGACAAGGATCATATCCGGAACCACAAATTCCCACAGATTCCTGCCTGGTAGTATTGGGTTAAAAGCCCAATTTAAAATATAGCAAGCATGTAACCATCTATCATTTAAAACCCAGCCAGGTGAATCATATCAAACAAAAACACCATGTTGTGTCATACAAGAACGTGATTTCTGTGGCTTCCATTGTATTGGAATCTGAAGGCAGAATGCCCTTATGCGGGGCGGCCACTTCCTAAAGGTCTGCAGTGACCACTGCACTTTTGTTTCTTGCAGTTAGCATCAACAGCCCGGCCGCTGTTTCTAGGAGGACGTCATCTCACATCGCTCTGTGGCAAGAGGTCCCCTCCAGAGAAGCAGGTGACAGTGTGCAGCAGCAGCAGCAGCAACAACAACAGCGTTCATTCAGTCTGTCATTATCCCATTGACAGGCGTTATGCAAGAGGAGCTGGAGGGGGGGGGGCTTGATCAGCGATGATTTAACTCCAGCAGACAGCGTGATGGGAGCGTGTGTGTTCACATGGTAACCGAGCGTGTTTCTGTGGTGACCGCTCAAGGCAGAAGACAGAGAGGTGGCAAAAGAAAGAGAGGGAGAGCGATAGAGAGAAAGAAAGAGAGACAAAGAGAGAGAGAGGGTGAGAGGGAAAGGGGTATGTGAGTATACTATATAGATCAGTGGGTCTATATAGTGTGCGTATGTGTGTGTGTATGTCTGCAACTGCATATTAAAAGCCCTTTACACAACCAGACTGCTTAATCGTTGCCATTCAAAACCTCCAGTACCAACCACCCACTGTGAGGGAGGTCAGGTGACGTTATGCAACATATAAAAAAAAGCTCGGAGCCCAAATAAAAGTGATAGAAAAGGGTCAGCGAGCGGAAAAGAAGCACAATGCTGCAGGACAAAACTTTTCACAGCATGTGGGTGAACCCATATTCTAGGTCAAGCGCCCAAAGCCAAACAAGAAAATGTTCATGTATTACATTATAAAAATGACATGCCTTCTAACACTTAGGTCTAGAGCCAGCTTCCATTGCAAAGGGTTTTGGAGATTATTTTCTTGACATCAGAGACCTCCAGCAGAGGGACGGTTGACATGGTGCAAGATGCGGCCAACCAATGAGTCAATGACCACCTTTCCACGGTTCACAAGAACAGAAGTCCACAATCTTATTTATAGACCAGTCAGAGTCTTTGAAACATTCTCTGATTGAATGACTGCATGAAGGAAACATCCAGCAATGTTTTGAAATAAATAAATAAAATTAAAAAAACGCCAAAGAACGGCTAGTCTACATAATAGCCATCTTAACCTGGGATGATAGAATTAAATAATCAAAGATTACTAACTGATATTCCAAGGAGTCATCTAATTTATACAGATAAAGATAATTAAAGAATATTTTAATTAGGATATTAAAAAACATTACAGTCTTATAATTACATGATGTGGTTGAGTTGAATCCAAATGGCATGTAGTGTAATGACATCCTGATTTTGCACAGTACAGATGCCTTCAACACTATGATTACCATGGACCTGGAAGCATGCTTTAGCACTTGTTTCATTTACACTATAATTCCTGTCAGGAAAAGCATAACATGGTCAGTCAACACTTAGTTCTATGTCTCATCAATATTTGAAACTGATGGCAATAAACTCGGTAGAAAACTACTGTATTTAACATTTCAAGTGTTCTCTAAATATACCCTAGTTAGATAAGGTTTTAATTAGATTGGGCAGTTTGATTATGCATTTTGTAGAAACAGAGATGCAAAAATCAATCTCGGATTCTGCTGTTCTGTTATTCAGTTCATTTGAGCAGTTATTTAAAATGTAAAGGCTCATAAACAAGAGGCTTTCACAAGGCTTTTAGTGAGCAAGCAATGGAGATTCTGATCTCTTATGGCATTTGTACACAAAATCTGTTTATATAATGCCCCATCTTTCTTTATTGCTTGTGATGCTGAAAACGTTGTCTCTCTTTTAGAATAAAAGGATAAGATGTCTGTGATGTGACGAGTGGATTTCAGATATACATAGGAAAGGTATTCAATTTCTTGTTGTGTGCTATCGGTAGGGGGTTTCCCATGGCAGGCAATCAACAAGCAATGCTATTTACCATCAAAAATCACCAACAAAACATCACCATTAGAACAAGAGCATTTTCACTATAGTTATTAAGCAGGCATTATCCTTCCTCTGTGTTTTGTTGAATTAGGCCCACAACACCTCCAGAAGGCTCAACAGTGGTGTCTGGGGTCCCAGATCCACTCCCCTCCACACACGATGGGTTCTGTACCAGCAAATACCAACAAAGTCTTCGGTTATTTCTCTTCGTTGCTGTGGCCGCTGATGATGCCATCAGCAACATATCCAAACAAAATGCAAAACCCTTCAAGGAGGTTTCCAACAAAATACCGACAAGTACCAACAAAGTAACACTACATCCATATGCACCACCTGCTTTCAAAGGTGCTCTCCATACAACATTTACAAAAATCACAAAAACAGACTTTCATTTGCATCCCCATGGCCCAATTAATCATATTAATAACCCTACCTGGAGAGATGGGGTAATGAATGGAACTTTAATTTGTTACATACAATCTTTCATTTAATTAAAACTTGGGACCCAGGGCTGTAATAATGATTCCTGATTGCGCCCGATTGTCTTCAAACGCGGGACGTTTTTTTTGTGATAGGTTAATTGTGATCGACCTCCCATTGCACCTGATCTCGTCTAGTTCATAGCGAGTATCCTTAGCAACAGTGTGACAAAAGAAGGGGCTCAAGGAGCTTATCAATAATTGAGGGGCAGCACTTACCGAGAGGCGTTAAGCAATGACAACACGGCCGGGGGAAAACATCTTTGAGAGCGTGTCAGAGATCTTACACACATGACCGCCCATAACAGACTGGACCACTCTCCAAACCACAGACAGATTTGGGGCACACTACCCAAGGACCACCCGACACATACTAAAAGCAGGGCCTGGTGCTTTGTCAAAATACACATAAAAAAGTCCTGATAGCCTGGTTTCACACTTGAATGCAGTCACGTGCCACACACTTTCCACACACAAAAGGAGGTTGTTCGGTCTTCGATGATGCTGCACAAGCATCAATCACAAAGTAATTTTGCTACATGAAGAGAGCAGGATGAAGACGATTGGTCGTAACATAACTGTACAACAGTTATCAGTTCCTGAAGACTAAACCTTGCGATTTACATATCTGTGTCTAAAGAAATGAATAATAAAACAAGACCCTTAACTAGTAGGATCTTTTGAAGAAAGCATAAACACACACTCAGAAGATAGAAACCTTCTAAATATATATATAAAAAAAGACATACCAGCATTACTTTCCTTTGATTCTCCGAAAATAAAATGTGATATTAGTTTTCTAGGGAGGGCGTGGATTATAGATGCTGGATAAAAAGGTGTGTTGCCGAGAGAGAGAGAGAATTTGGGATGACATGACTTGTATGAGGGAGCGTGAATAATTCATGGGAGAAGCTTTGCACACATGGCTGAGCGTTGGGTGAAGTGAAGCCTGGAAAATGAGCAAGGTGGTTGTCCTCCACTCGTTCACGTTCACTTTCTCCATCCTGCTCTCACACTCCTCTGCTGTTGGGGGGGGTGGCTGAGTAGCACACTGGAGTCTCCCACTGACTGTGATCACCTGACAGGAAGCTTTCAGTGAATACCATGACAACAGGAGAGACCTTCTAGAAGCGAGGGCTCCTAGGCTGATGTTTATCTGTGACCTGGCCGGATGGAATCCCAAGCCTAATGGCACATGGATATACTGTATGTGTTTCTACTAGTAGAGCTCTTAATAACTCCTACATCATTTGGACCCTCCACAGGCCGAAGTGTCATGACGAACCAGGTATGCCTTAAACAGCATGCTGATATCAAGTCACCGGCACTGTGTTCAGCTGTCCATGATGACCATTCCACCTTTATGGCACTGCCAATCATGAAAATCTTTAACCAAACTCTATATGAGATAGTCTTTAAATCTAAATGAAACTGAACTATGAACAAGGTTGTGTCTTTAAAAATATGATTGTGTGACTTTCTAAGCAACCACGGCAAAGAATGGTTAGTCAATATCTCCACTTCAGGCAGGCCCACTATCATCTGCAAAACACAGTGTAGTAAAAAAAGAGGCATTTTCCAAATACCATAATACTAACTTTTTTTGTACTTTCTTCTGAACTTCTGAGCAAATAATGTCCAGCTCCACCCTCATGGCATAATGAGACCCTCACCCAAAGCTGCATTAGACACAAAGATAACCATACTTTGCATATGAAAGGCCAAACTACTCAGCCTACTATGTTGCCAATGCTGCTGAGTATTTGTTTGTCATCATTGAACATCAATTATGTCACAAAACCTCTCACCTACAAGGCCTCAATGGCATACATTCAGACAATTCTCAAATAACAAATTAGTCCACAAAAACAAACTAAACATTGCCCTGAATTGCCTTATTCGTCGCATGTCAGTGATGGCATGTCATAAAAGCATTAAAGCAAAATACAGTACATATTCAGCTCTCTTTGACCAACATGTTTAGCGGAGTGTGAATACGGTCATTTCAGCATTAACACTTGAGATCCTGACAGACAAACCCTGCCGCCTCTTCACCTGCCATTAGACAGTCCCTCCAGGATTTCGCGAGGATTTTTTGAGATTGTTGCGATCTAAAATGCCTGATTTTGCGACAACTTTTCTAAAAAATGGCAATGGAAGTTGCAGTGTTTTTAGCTGTTTGTTGCAAAGAAATTGTGAGAGGAAGTGAAAATTGCACAAATAGTTGCGATTGTTTTTAAAAATTATTTTTTCAATTCAGGGTAATTAAGGTTCGTAAGACCAAAATTACACAGATCATCTTGATGCTTATTAAAAAGGACAAGTAAAGGTAAATAGTAAGGGTTACAGAAAATCAAAGTAGGCCTACTTTATTTGTGTAAATACTTTGACTGGGGTAATTCACAAAGCAGTAGGCCTATAACCTTTTGTAGAACTGTCCAAAAAAGACAGCCCCCTAAAGAGATGGCATAATGTCATATGTTTCAATACATTCATATATGTTGTAATTCATATTAAGTTCATATCTTTTTAATAATTCATATTCTGTGACTTGCATAATTACTGATAGCCAACTAAGTATCTAGTAATTTCATATTGATTTAAACTATTAGACTAGACTTTTCTTTAATGTTATTACATTGGTGGTGTGTAAGTCTAATTGACTGCCTGCCACTTTAAGGACGTGAGAGTAGCGTAATAACATATCTAAGTGGATTGGAAAGCTTGCATCTCACTGTGTTCGGCTACGACTGGAAATAACTTTTTGCATAGTGCATTACGATACGTGGATAGAATTCGGGATGGTTTCTATGTCATTAGTTGAAATAAATGTTATAAAATAACTCGTATGAAATCATTCTTGGATCATAGAAGACATAAATGTCTTACAATGTTATTAATTTCTATGATTTTGGTAGCACTGCACTACACAAACTGAGCCCACAAGCTAGCAAACATGACACAAGCTAAAAGGACATCTCCAGGTGTAAATGTTTGCCAATGGTTGCATATTGTAGCCTACTCAAATGTCAGTAAACCAAGTAGGCCTTAATTAACTTACTTTCATAGCTTAGGCAGGTTAGCAACACTAGGTTGAGATGACAGATGCAAGTAAAGCAGATCATTAACGTTAGCCTTCTATTTATTGATTCTATTATTATCATCAAAACTGCAGAGGAGTGAACAAGTATAGGGCAGTCTCTGGTGTCTGCAGAAGTGAGTGTGGCATCTGAGTCAATATTCTGCGCGAGGGGCTGTTGTGGTAGGTGAAATTTCACGGGGAAACCATGATGATTGGTCAAATTTGCAAAAAAGTTGCAGTGTTTGGACAAAATTGCGAGGTCGCCCAGAATTCACGAGGATTTGCTGAATTTGCGTTAATTGTTGCGATCGCAACACCGCAAATTCCTGGAGGGACTGATTAGACACTGTGACACATCTGTCCAATATTTCATTTCTCTTAGCTCTGATTTAACACTAACCTTGAGGCGCAGACGGGAGGTATGGCAAATAAAGGACTATATTAGCCCCTCAGGCAGCCATTAATCAAGGACTCACAGTCTTAAGATGGGCGACAATTCACTCGGCTCGGCACCCAAGGACAGATTGGTGACAGAGCCCCATGAAGCGTGAGAGTGTGGCAGTGAAAACCCACAACAGACACACAGGAGAGGCAGCAGGAGAGACAGCAGGAGAGCAAGCGGATGAAGAGAGCGTCCCAGGGGGATCAGGAACACATGTGAAACCACCCTAACGCTACCACATTCCAAGGTGGAAGTTTAAAAAAAAGAGACCGAGATAGAAAAAGAGAGAGAGAGAGAGAGAGATGGAGAGGGAGACATTGAAGCAGTAAGTGATGGCAGTAAAATGGCAGACAAGGCACCATTGGGACTGAAAATTATCTCTCTAGAAGATTTTCAAGTTGCACCTGACAACAGTGTGGGCCAAACTCCCTTTCATAAATGGAGGTGGGGAAAAAAAGACATTAAAAACAAAACGACAGACACAGAAGTGTCATCCCCAAGGGACATCAGTGCACCAGTTGGAGGGATGACTTGACACATCTCAATACAAGCTGGCTCTCCTGTGGTACTGGTAGACAGCCAAAAGCATTCATATCTAAAGGAGAAGACACACCACATGCAACTTACCAGTCTCACCAGCGTGCTTCAAAAGTGAGGCCATGAGCCAAGTGTTTGAAGTGGAGAGTTCCTTTCATTTTGTGTTAAATAAATAAAGCCACTAATCACAGTCAGGGATGAAAATATACTCGGGCCTTGACTAAAGCTGTGGTGCCATATAGGACTAGGAACACAGTAAGAAACATGGCTGTCAACTCTTGGTCAAAATGCCACTCAATGTTCTCCACCAGAAGATCAGTATTTGCCTTTCTTCACAAGATCCATATTTTGTTCTCCACCAGAAGATCCACATTTGCCTTTCCTCACAAGATCTATATTTGGTTCTACACCAGAAGATCCAGACACGTTCTCCAAAGATCCTCCACCAAAGTATCTGTCCCTTTCCTGTTTGGACCATGTGGAACCTTCTGGACCATCCAAAAACATGCCCCAAAGACGGTTTCCAGACAGGCACCAGATGTCCAGACAGACCTTTTCCACCAAGGGGAATCCTGTCCCTCCCGGAAACTAGCCTCAGTCATTGCTTACCTCGCTAAAGGCTAGCGGATGTTAGAGGGGTCCGCCTTGATTTTGCAAACTGTCCATGACCGTCTGGTTCAGAGTGTGACCACCCACAGGTTCAGTAGCGATTTCTCTTTTTTTGTCACTCCATGAGACAACTGTCAGGGGGTCTGAAATGGGTTGGGTCGGTGAGAGTCCAGCGGATTGAGCACATCCCGGGTGGAGTGGAGTGGAGCCGCTGAAAGTTTTTCGCCCTTTGCGGGAGTTTTGGCAGTCGCCAAACGGACCACCGAGTAGCACTTCCAAAGTCGTCATCTTGTTATTGGTTGTCCTGATCAAGTTGCCTCAGTCACTTAACAAAAAAAAAGTCATGGTCATCTCGGTAGTTCATCAAGAAATAGTTGCCGTTGTAAGTTGTAAGACGTTGGTTATTGGCTGCCGCTATTACGCCCCTGTACCCCAGTTTCGCCAAAGAAAATCTCTCTCTCTGGGTAGGGTGTTATTTTTTGTTGTTGTTTTCTAGCAACGAAATAGCGCTGCTACACCCAGGGTATTTTTTGATCTCCTTAGTGCAAAGCTGAGCAAGCAGACAAAGGAGACTGTGAGAGAGCCCTGCCAAGTCTCTCTTGGCTTCTTTCTTCTCCTCTCCTCTCCTCTCCCACTCTCTCTCTCTCTCTCTTCCTCCCTCCCTCGGCATGGCAACCTTCCCGAGAAGCTTTGGCGAAGCTCCAGCATGTGTGTGCACGTCTATGTGTGCCCCCCTCCCCAAAAAAAGAAAGGAGGAAAAACTGACGATTTGGGTACATCGATCAAAAAACGGATTCGCGATTTAATTTCTGCCCGTCTCCCTCGCTGGCATCAGACCACCATCTTCATTGTTTCTGCAACCCCCTAGCCCCCCCACCCCCCCCACCCCCAATAAAACGCCAGATGCATTCACACATGTGTGATGACTGGTACCCCTGCTAGTCAAACTACAACTGCCCTACCACCCCCACGCCCCCTCCTCTTTTCCTGTAATCTCTCCCCTTTATTCTCCCAAACAGCCAGTTCTCCACTCTTTTCTTGGTCAGAGGCACTCAAAAGTTTCAATTCTCGAAAGATTTTCTCGCGCGCCTGCCTGCTAGCCCACAAGCCTCTGAGATGTCTGTACGAGTGGGTGAAGAAAAAAAAACGCAGCTTTTCGATGCCAGGTCTATTCACTGCATGCCAAGAAGGTACCTCGTGTTCCTTTGGATAGGAGGGGACAAAAGGGGGGGTGGGGGGTGGTCATGGTGCTTGCCACACTGATGCCAACTCAACACTATTTCAATCACCCAGCAGCCCTTACTTCCAACACTTCCCACCCACAATGCCCCATCACCCCACTCCACAATGCGACACCACACATCCCTATTACATGGTGTAAATCTGTATGATGGGTCATTCTTTGTCAAATCAGACAAACAAAAATTGTGTTTGCGTTGTCTCAGATTTTGCTCAAAGTTATAATATTATGTCTAAATAATGTTTAGGTCCTAAAATCAAATTCAAATGCTTTCATAGATTTGTGAAATGTGTGGACGATAATATCTTTTAAAAGTATTATTGCATTATTCCTAACCTGCTCAAACTTTGCAGGATAGAACACAAACATTTTCTCAGTATAACAGGCCTATTAAAATGTTGTACTGCATGCCCACTTTATATGTAAGGCCCTAGATTTGAAACAAAGTGCAAAACGAGTGATGCTGAGGGTCTTGTAAACTCGTCTTTTTACCCACATGGCATCCATCAGTATTTTGTCTGCATACAATACTTTATTAATGTTTGGGGTCTCCACAACAAATGCACATGAAGATATTAAGGATAAAATGAGGTCATACCATGCGACTTTTAATGGTCTAGTCATACTAAGAATATATTTGTCTTTCACCCTACAAAGTCTGGGCTGGATTTGAATAAACACTGCTTCCCAGACAATGTGTTTTTCAGGCTTTAAAACTAAATAAATATCAAGGGCTGAACAAATATGAAGAAATAGGATTTCAAAACTAGGACCAATTCATGATATAGACAAGGTTTGAACAAAATCTGAGACAGTGCAGCAACAGCCTTATCTGATTTGACACTGAATGACCCTAGTACGGCTTGGCCTGACAGACACAACACCAATCCACAGTTGATTGCCTGCAGGGCTGTCTTAAAGGCATGTGTTTAATTAGCAGCACAGTTTAAACAGACGCTTCTGAGGCACTGATCATTACATCCATACCATGGTGAGGGATACCTGCTTTTCCATGGTTTCTTATCATTAAGATGTGTTCGAATGAGGCTTGTGCGCTATGCAGATCCTTGTGACATTTAACTTTTTTGCCTGGATAATTCAGTAAACTCAGCCCATTAATCATCCATAAAACTTTTATGATACAATTAGTGTTTGCAACCACTCTTTGAAAGTGGAAGAAACCGATTACACACATTGGGGCAATCTGCAAAAATGTACATTTTATAGAAATTACAAATTTCTACAAAGGTCAGCCTTGACAGAGACACTTGGGCATTTATGTCTGCAGTCAGACATATTGAATTGAATTGAAAGTTTCAGGCTATAGTGTTGAAATGTACAAAAAATACTGTTTGAACACTTGGCAAACTTAAAAAAAAAAAAAAAAAAGTAAACCGCTTCCAAACATTTTGAAAGCTTAAATGTTCAATAACCTCTGACAGGCAATCATGTTCACTTTTTGTAGGTCTCATTTAACATGGCCATGGTTGAGTCCATTATCACAAACTTTCTGTGAAAATGAAAGGGTTTCAAAACACCGGGTGAAAACTGTATGAAATAAATGGACTGAACTGTGTTTTTCTTGTCAGAATGTTGCCTTCAAATGGACAGCCATTGCCAAAAGGGTTCAGCAAAACCTCATAAAATAACATTATCTGTCTGACCAGAAATATGTATCACTTTTTACATTTACTCACACAACCAAGTTTTTGTATGATTGGCTGACAGTTTTATCATTTTGAAAAGAATTCCCTGAAACAACTAGCCTAGCACATACACCTATATGTCCATGTGCATACACACATACAATATGCATGTGTGCACCCAAACACTCACTACTCAAACACACACTGATTTTAAAACGAATTTGCAGAAACAACTATAGCTCACACACATATACGTCTATGTGCACATGTCCACCGCCACACACTCATACGCATTAGCTCACAGCAACGCACTTCGCCATCGAACAACCATGTCATCTAGCAACATGTGTGACCTTTAGCAGGGGGCGCACAGGCTTCGTTAGGATGCCTTGCATGCGAGACACATGCATCTGGGTCTCAGCACGTCGCCTGGCAACCTTCCTCGAGCCCACCGAACCTGTGCCGTTGCCAAGGGGAAGCCCGGGGAGGCTGTGGCTGGTAATCAGGACCGTGTGGCAATGGCAGTTTCCGGCCGTCGTTCACCTCCATCTCCCGACATCGAGTAGTGTGACGCCCCAGAGGCAGTGTGAGAGGCATCACAAGCAGCCCGCAGCAGCTCCACGGCAACATCACCAAACTCTCATCAAGTCGCATCTTGAAACCAAATTCAGACCACAACAAGACATGACAAACACACTATCTGTATATTGACAAAGCACCGTAAACAATCTTTACTATAGAAGCACAGCACAGACAGAATGCAAGAAAGAGAAATTGGTCACCTGGTTTAAGTATCCCAAGCTCAGTTTCACTGCAGCTTGTAGAAAATTGTAAATGGAATACCAGCAATGCAGCAATGGAGTACTGCTTATCTGAGGACACACACTAATTTGAAAGCCAACCACAATATGGCTGCTGTCAAAAGGATTAGTGAACATGCTACAATTGGATCTATTATGTCTGAAGTTACATAGACATAGCCGGTACATTCATTCTAATAAATGTTAATGTTAAGTATGCCTCACTCCCCTAGTGGGCTTGACCAGTTTAACTGATCGACACTAGCTATCTTTCCCTTTCCCCCTGTGATTTCACTGTATATGATATAGCTAATTAACCAAATAGGCTACATTAGTTCATTAGAATTGGGCTACCTTCAGCCCAATTTGAATCCAGTATGCCACAAAGAAAGCAGTGGATTGTGAGTTTAGCACCTACGGTAAGCCTTCTCTTCTTTTACTCTTCTTTTAAAGCTGGTGGTAAAACACATCTCAAAGGAGACTGGGGATTATGCTTGTACAGAAAATGTTGGCCCCAGCTGTGGCGCAACTGGCTGGGGCACCTGCACTGTACGCCAGCGACCCGGATTCTCTTTCCCTCTCACTTCCTGTCATTCTCCACTGTCCTGTCATTAAAGGCATAACAAGCCCAAAAATATATACTTAAAAAAAAAAGAAAAAAAAGAAAATGTTAACATGTCATTTCTGATGACCCATGGGTTTTTTAGGCATCATCTTCCAGTTTCAAAGTTATGGCTCTTTAGTCAAAGTCAGATACTCAGCGGTGCAATGCCTCTGTGCTATAAGTTTGCACATTTCTCAAGCTTTCTGTCATTCTGTCACCTTTCTCTTTCTCCATACTCACACACAGGAAGACAGACAAGACACACACACACACACACACACACACCCATTTAACAACAAACTGACAACTGAATAACAAAGGTGTTTTCAGCCATCTACAATAAACGTAATCATTTAGAAGGTTAATAGCTTGTGAAAGGCACTTTAGGAAGGCTACAAGGGACACTTCGTCTCGGTCCTTTGCCAAATCACTAGACTCCAAAGAAATTGCTCATGCATTTTCTGTTTTTCTTGCGACAGGAGCTATAGACCATGCACTGCCCATCCCATTTTCCCTCACCTCTCCCAGGATGGCTTTTTGATGTTGTCCAACAGGCTGACATGCCGTGGCCTACGCCTGCTGCACTTCCACTGAATGTTTTACTTTCCCATCTACACTTTTGGCCATTTTACATAAAACAGCTTGTGTCAGCTCTTCTTATAAAACCTGCAATTCTTTTTTTTTAAAGCACGCCCCCCCCCCCCCCCCACACACACACACACACACATCCTGCTCTTTGAAATCAAATTAATCTTTAATGTAAACTAAGTGTTGCTGAGAGATATTTTAATACTTTGAGAATTATGCATTCTCCACATTGGGAATTGAAAATCGCTACCCTAAATACATGACCTGAGTCTTAGCCTGAGTGTGGTGAATTTGCATCCTGACAGAAGGCAATGATCAATTTATATAACAATTGCCAAATTTGTTTTGTATCACTAATGACAAACTGGTACAGATAAAATAGGCTATGAAAGAGATGATGAAAGCCATGATTCAACAGGTGGAGCTGATTTAGCCAGGTAGAGAAAGAGCAGCTACATGAAAAGCACAAATATTATGGATGACATCATGACTGAGTTAGTCCTCTTATGACACCTTGGGCGTTCAACAAATGGCCCAGACGCTGAAAGTGGTATTGATCACTGGTTGTATTGGTCTTTAATGAAGTGCCACTTTTGCAGTGGTAAGATGAGTGTCACTAAAGACGAGCAGCAGATAAGTGTGAAAAGCAAGCCTTTAGTTCCCTTTGAATAAATATGCGAGAAAACAAATGAGAAATGGGACTTTGACGCTTAGAGTTGTCATTTTCACCACTTTGTGTTTCAAAAGCTGAAACAAGCCAAGGCTGCACGGGTTAGCATTTCTACTTGGACAGGCAATAACCTTTTAAGATGGCACCTTCACAATCAGAGTAGGGTCGACATTCACTCACTAATCTAAGCTTATCTAATGTATTCTAGACATAGGCTAACCCTTGCAACGTACCCTTGTACAACGCCAAAAGTGGGATACTGAATGGGCTACAGACGTACCATACGCATAGATAAAGGTGCATGAATGTAGCGCATATAGGTTACGCATGCTCACAGCAAGTGCCGGAAAAACAATGCATGCACTGCTAGTTGGCTCTGCAGCTAGGCTACATTCTCAGATGTGCTGTTAGCGGGGGCATGGTATTTTAATTGTGTGAGCCATTCATGCTTCTCTGGACCACAACAGGATTTCTAGATTGCTTTGTGGTTTTGGTGGGCTGGCGCTGAATGGCTTTATTTTGTTGACGCATTTATCTATTCTTAAAGTTAGCATCGGCGTGCTAGTTAGCTTTCAACAGACAGTTGATGAAGCTAAATTCGTAACGTTTCTCAACTTACCTGAAACTTTAATGGCATCTTTTCTATCTGGTAGAGCAGTTTCAGGAGTGGGCATTTGCGTTTTGGAGGACATATCTCCCATTCTGCTGTTGATTAAATGTCGCCAAATCAAACGCACACGGGTCAAAGCAACCATAGCCAAGACACCGCTTCCAACTCAGTTTGAAGCATGCTAGCTGAAGCTAGCTAACTACATAAGACACCTTGCGTAACTTGATCATTTGGTGCGTTACTTAACTCGTTTACGCCAGGAAGAATTTACCATATTACTTTTTGTGTGCGTATTTGAAATTGTGTATTCGGACAGATTAGTGTTCATGGTAAAGCACATTGTTGGCCACTAAGGGACTGTAAGACGTAACAGTCGGTTTACCTACCGGTATATACGCCCGGCAGAGATATGTATGAGGATTATTTTGAATGATTGACGCAGTGGTAGTCTAGTCTAAATTACAGATAGTAGGATAAGGATAGGCTATGCATTCCAAATCTAATAAATATATAGATTTTTTTTTATCTGAGTTAAAATGTTTCCCATATTCCCAAAATGTAAGAAATTCAATTTTCCTGATATTAGAGTGAATTGCTTCTTAAAGCTGGTCTTTAGGCTGTTGAACTAGATATTGTTTTGTCTATTCAAATAAAGTTTTCTTGTGTCAGGAAATCCTGTTCATGAGCTAGAACTTGGAGTGGATAGGCTAGCTAGTCCTTAAATTCTGTCAGATTTAGAAGTAATTGCATGCAAATGTATGGAACTTTTATGACATTTTATGATATTTCACTTCAGTTGTGCGTGAACACAGGCTAGATTGCCTACTGATCCTGTCTCTAACTGGTAGCCTATCCAAATGCTGATCTTCATGAGACAGCATCTGAATATTCATATTTAATCAATACCATATATTAAGTATTGGTGACAAAATGACATAACTACACCATTCCTTCCAACACAGGAAAAAATGTACATGCAGACACACACACCTTGTGCACTGCTGCACCGAGTTAAGTGGAACAAGACTTTTACTGAGGGCTTGGATTATGTAGTTACATTGCATAATTATCCATTAAAATTGAGTTTCATTCTGAGTCATTGAAGGAAAAAATTAAACTCAATATTGTATGACTTAATTAGGAATTAACAATGGGCAGTGTTCTAAATGTAACTATGTTTTATCAGTTTTATGAGTGGGCCAAGAAGAAGCCGGGCCTTTTAAGCTCCCTCAACAAAGAACTGATCTTTATTTTACCAGTGCAAAATAATGTCCTCTGAATGGCACAGCAGGAATCTAATCACAATTTTCTCCCAAGTTGATCTAAACTGGAACTGAATGGTAAAATGCAACCATTACCGATTCCAGGGTGAATAGGAACTAGTAGAGCTGTGAATCCAGACTTTCATCTAGAAATGGGTCAAAGCTTCCTCCATCCCTGTATAACACAGCCTGCATATTTATTTATGTTTTATTTTTTTTTTATTTCCAGTAAGGCTAAATCTAACCAGTAGATTTAATCCATAGAGTGCTGGGTCAACATATAACTAACTGTCTTAGTGGATATACATCAACATGAATTGGGATTTTCAAATAATTAAACACACTAGACAATGACTGACACAAATAAGACTTGCAAACACTGAGTTCCATTTGTAATTTAGGAAGTAGTCTGGTCCAGAGAGGTAAAATACTGATGATTAAAAAAAACAGACTGAATAGCCTGGTCGAGAAACAAAGATGAAGTTCTTTACCTAAAGGTGAAATGAACATAGTAGGCTAATCCATTTTCTTTGTTGCTAAATGACTGAAAATAGACATAGGCCCAGGCCAAGAGCTGTGAAGTGACTAAAGGACTTTAGTTAGTCTAGATGAATTGACAACTGCATTTCATTGTATTTGAAAAATAACCATGTGCTGTCAATGTGCAATTATTGCTTTGAACAGGCCAACAATGAGGTGGCCCATTCTTAAGATGTCTGTAAGCCAACAACCGCACGTTTAAGAAAGGTAGACGAGTTGGACTGGCGAGATGATATCTACATATTGCACTTGGATTATTCTGTCTTTAAGTGCCAAACTGATTTGATTGTCCTTCACCACCTGGAAGGCCTCTGAACCATATGCACCAGATAGCCATTGTGACAATATAGGTCAACACAAAGAAGTGGATTGCTTACACTTGCTTTTCCAAAGATGAGCCATCTGGAGTGCCCTGCGCATCGAATAATTTTTATGTAAGGCACGCGTGAGGCAGACGACTATTTTCTCAACGGCACGAGAGAGGATTAGTAGACCTTTGCTGACCTTAAAACCAATTACGCATGGACAAAACTCTAGACAGACTGAAAAGACTATGACAGAAAGTGCTAGTTGCAAAATCAAATGCATCATTAGACGAATGTGAATATGTCTATCATTTACGCAAATTATGACACATTTTCCATCACGTTTAAAAGTCCAAATAATCCATCTTGTAAAATGTAACTAAGTGCATTTCACGCACCAAATTATAAACAGTTCCAATACACAGCAGATATACATTGAGGTTCTTATCAATTGTACATTTGTCTCCTTTTAATGACAAATAGGCAATTGTTATTCTGTATCTGCTAAACAAATCAATTGTATCTGTTGGTTTAAGCACGGAGGACTGAATGCACAGATAACGGGGCCATATGGGAAGATTTTGCGCATTTGGATTGCACGTTTGGGCTTATTCTGCTTAGGCGGTTTCTCGCTATGTTAGCAAAATATTTATGTAACGTGTGATTGAATGAAAATATACAATTCAACACTGCCACGGCTCCAGCGTCATCAATAATTCATTATCTCTGGTCAGGCGTAGGCTACACATGGTAAGAATTCTGCATTCCACAAGAGCAACGATTGCTTAAAAAATAGGTCTCACTAGACCAGAGAAAATGCGCCCACCTGTTTTATCCCAAAATATCATTCAGTGTCACATTTCTGTGGGATTTCGGGAAGATGGTGACAATGACACCGGTGAAATTAGAATGGTGTTGCTTTTTGTTAATAGTTCCAATAGGCTATCAAACAACAAATACATTGTAAAAATGCGCTGTGTGGTTTTTGAGCCAGAGCCCTGTATGCATCCATTTCAAAACACCTGGCATTTTGTCAGTATTCATCGTACACCTTGATTACACTGTATTAGCCTAAGATCGTAATTGTACATTTTGTTCGAAAGAGAGATTGTATGAAGAAGTGGATGACTGCATGAGTGACAGCACAGCGTCCCGTTTGAAAAAGCGCTGATTTGTTTAGTCAACCGGCAGATGCTATTGCGCTCTGCTCCTCTAATCCTCAGAAGAGCGGGAGGTGGGTGAGCAGCCGCGCAGGGAGCCCTGTGACCACGATGTGGCTACAGTATGTGTCTATGATAAACTGGGTTGTTCTCCTCCTCTCTGTCAGATCGCGCCTTGCTACAGAGCCTTCTGCATGGTAGCCTAAGCTCTGTTGCTTCCAAGCTGTGAGCTGTTCTCACCTGAGCCTTTTTGTTCTCCCTCCTCAGCTTAGAGAGAGAGAGGGGGAGAGAGAAAGAGAGGAAGGCTAGCCTACTTTTTTCAGTGTTGTCTGTTGTATCACTATCGGTGGACATACAGCTTTCCGTGTCACGACGCGAAGAGCATAGGATGCGTGCCCTCAATGTGACATTTCGTTACAATGAAAGGACAATTTTTTCTTCGTTACACCGTCAGTGCTGCTTCCAGGACGTGGCCGGACAGATCTACACGGTCGGATATACGGACTGCTTATGAGATATAAAGGCTGCATTTTAGGTTATAACAAAGGCAACGCAAGAGATGTATGTAAGTTGTTCTCAATTGGCCATACTACATTTTGGCTATATGAGTGGGTGTTTTTAAATTCCATTTTCCATTGAAATGTCATTCAAATGTGTAGCATTACAACGTTGTAACTAATGTTTGCAGCCAATTATAGTAATAAATCAAAGTGACAATTTTATATAATTTTATATATATTCATGCTTTATGTTCTTTTTCTATCTATCCCAGGACGAAATGCACAGAGCACATCTTGTCGTTTCATTCTAGTTTACGCGCGTGTCGTGGATCAGTCTCAGTGCGAGGTTCAATTTGACAAATTGTATCTTCCAGTTTTTCCTCCAATATTTAGCTTACCCCCTCCCGGTGCAGGTGCTTTCAACTGCCCCCACCTCCCAGTACACCCCGCCCGACCCCCACAAAAGGCGGGGATGACTCTGGTAGCCCAGCCACTCTCACCCCCCTCTTTCCTACCTCTGCTGCATTTTGCATGAGCTATCTAGGTCATTAGCATTTTGGCGTATGCAAGACTTGACAAAGCTGGTGAGAAGCCAGATGGGCCCTCTTCTATTTTTTGTATCTCTTGGGAGTTGAGCAAAAGGACCGACTGCAGCAAGCCAGAGAGCTCTTTCTTTTTATTGCAATCACTCGGGCCTTTGCTCGCAACACTACAGGACCGGAGCCCGTTAAGCCTCTAAAGGAAATATATCTTTCCAAGCCGCTGAGAGGGGTGCCTGGAAGGGGTAATGTAAACATAGAAGTGTCCAAACGTTTCCTTTTTTTGTGTTTTGAGGTATAGACTACTGCAGCCATTTTTCGACGTTCTTGTGGCTATATAGTGTCATAATTCTGGATGGGGCGATTTTCATGGCTGCGCTCGCAACGCTGACATTGACGCCTTTCCCAGTGATGCATGTGCGCTACAGTGCTGTACTGGATATTGATGCAACACCATTTGAAAGAGGACGTCGGCATTTTGGTGCAGGATCGGAGCGTGAAGGCGGGTTGCCGTTGCTCTCCGCGCATGGACCACGGGTCGTTTGTGGTTTCGGTTTGACTGACACGGGACGATGCGGAGGATCACACTGGGCCTGCCTCTCTTCGTGTTCACAGCGGACCTTGATTTAAATGTCCATACAATTAAGGCACGCGGTGAATGCCAAGAGAGACGGTAACTGTCGGCGATAAGATGGTGTAGGACGTAAAATATAGGTTTAATATTAGTGTTGTTATACACTGGCGGACAGGCGGGTTGCTTATGGCGTCTTTTTTATGTTGACATCTTCGTATTACAGGCTTGTGAAGGTGAATGATCTATTATCTTGCCCCACTCAGCCGAAGCGTATTTTTTGCTATTTTGTGGGCTGTTTGTGGGTTTTTAGGGTTTTAGAATCTGCGTCTGTCTGAACTATAAAATAGGGTAGCCTACATGTTCAGTGGAACGGATGCGAACATAAGATTGTGATGCGTCTTTACTCATTCAGAGGACACTGATGTGAAGATCGGAGGTTACTGACAGCCCGGGCTTCCATATTCTGTAGAACATTTTCGCTCGGCCAGGTGGAAAATAGAAAGGTTTAAGATTGTAAATAAATAAAATAAAATAAATACTACAGAAACAGGTTCCAGTGTTACTGTTAATAGCCGGTCCTAACAGGTGCGTTGCGGGGCCTACTTATACAAGTCAGAATAGACTGCAAAGGTGCCTGGCGCTCTTTGACGCAACGGGTATTAGTAGGCTACTAGATAATCACTTTGAACAGATCACTTGCTGACAGATCTATATTTAACAAATAGGTCGTTTCAATGCATGCATGCAAACTTGTACATCTATCTCCATCCTTGTTGTAACGTGTTTTTGGCAATAAAATCATTGTGTAACATGACATTCAGGGTTTCGGTTATTTCCACACACAAGCAGAATCTATGGAAACAGGTTTCATGTTGGAAAATGTGAATATCAACCTACATTTCTGTTCCGAAACAACTGACCCATGCGTTGTAAGGGAAGCGGACTACAAATATTTTAAATAGACAGCCCATCATGTAATGCCTCAAGAGATTGTCGCTTTAGGCCTGTCAAGATGAACCAGCCCTAGTTTTCGCCCTTATGGGTTTTACTCAGACTCCGTTGAGTTTGAGTGAGTCTTTTAAAGTGTCTTAGCCTATGTATAGCCAACATGACATTTTAGGAACGCCAATCGGTGTAGACGAACAGTCTGCATCCATTTGACCTCATTTGATGCCTTTTACGCGTATAGGCCTATGTTATGAATGCTTTAACTTTTGTTGCCTGATTGATAACGCCAGTGAGGAATTTTTATATTTGAAAATAGGTCAGGTGCAGTAAACATAATTCAATCATTCATTATGTTCTTGTAGTTATAAGACGACCCGATACATCTGTTGTCTCTTTTCAAAATTATTCAGTTGAGCTTGCCGGCTTTGTTAGGTAACTCAGACTGAGATTTCGTTTCCAAGGTCATCTGTTATTTCGGTGATAATTGTTGTGCATTGTAGGCTATTACGGGCTATCCTTAAATACAGATTAAATTATTAATAGCCCAAATAGTTAATGATGCATTGTTTAAATCAATATTTTTATTCTAGTTTCAAGACAGATTTGCATGGGAAATTTCGTTTTAAATTCGGAGATTGGCATATTTTGTTGCCTATTTTCGACAAAGGCCTATGTAGGCTATTTTTTTGACAAATAGTTAAACGGAGTCTAGTTAAGTATGAAAACATATAGTCTGATCTTTGTCAATCTAGACTGTGCGGAAACTATTAATCAATTAAGACTTAAAAGAAACGAGATAAATAGCCTAAATCGAGGTATGGTCTAGCCTACATCAGGTAAAATGAAAAGAGTAGCCTAACTATTACAATTATGTAGAGGTGACCCCAGACAGACTACTGAGGTGACACATCTAATCCTAAATTGAAATGCCATTTCCGACAAGGTGATGAAATACAGAAAAGCGAGTCGTGTAGCCTATAGAAAAACCAGTCAATTGACTGTTTCAGCCTATATGTAAAATTTAGGCCTGTCCAAAAAAAATTGAGGCCTTGATTACCGGAACACGTTTCCCGCCAAACCAATTAGCAATTCTTCATTTTTATATTAAATTATGGAAGGAATTTTCATGTGGGCGGTTTTACATAAAACTGAAACACAAGAGGCAAATCGAACCCACATTCAATGTTTGATGGTAATTGCTAAGAATTACTTCTAAATTCGGTTCGAACATGTTGCAGCAGTTCAGTTGCTTCAGGTCGAGACCCCATCATGTTCAGCAAAGGACACATCTTCTGACCATCCAGGCTAATGATAGTAGCCTAATTCAATGGCCACAGTTACTAAAATATGGTTCGATGGTTCTTATAGGTTCTTATAGGCTATAATGGTTGTCCTTGCTTTTCAGTGATGCACTTGGTGCATACGATGTCCTCTGTTTGGAAGAACACGGACATTATTTTACAGCGACAGCCACGCCGCTCACTGACCAAATCGTTCCCCAGTCGTAATCACAACCCGATCAACGGTTCTGTTGCGGTTTTATTTCATACTCCGACGTTATGGGAACGGCTCGTTCGCCTATACTGAGGCTCAGGAAACACGCGTATGCGGTAGGCCCGGGGACAGTGGCACAAAGAAAAGTATGCGCCAAAAACGTCCTGTCGGTTAGAGTGTTGTACAGAGTTGTACTCCATGAAATAACGTAATCTGTCACAGCAATATATTTGTTTTATTACAATTTTCACAGAAATATAGAGGGCTACAGGAACCCCGGCGAGAAATATAGCCTATGGGGTACGGATTTTATAAGGGCAAATTGTGCCCAAATTCTAAATATCACCTGGTAAATATATTTTACATTAAGCTGCAATCAACCTTCAACATTGCTGAGCGTAATAATTATTTTGGGCTTTACATCAGCTCATGTCTGAGCAGACATTGAGCACTTAATATTAAACCATTTTGATTTAACAGTTTACAATGGGCCGGTCGAAAAAGCCTGGTAACATCCAGTTTGTTACTGAAATTATATTTACTGGATTCTCGCGAGAAGACGGTGCATCTAACAACCAGGCCTTCGAAATATTACGAAGACAGTAAAGAACACATACTGTAAAGGGATGCCAGAAAATCACAAATGCGGCAACAGAAGAGCATCGAGGTCTAACCTCACTAGCGCACAGGGAACATCTGGACAGATCAGGCCGCGTGAAAGCACCGCCAGTGGGTACCAGCAGTCCGACCAGCTGGTTAGCTGGAGGACCAAAGGGCATCTTGTCTTTGAGATTTACCGTCCACAAGAGGGTGCCGTTCACACATTCAGTAGCTGCTCTTTTCTATTTTAAATTAAAATATTATGGCTGATCATTCCGAAAAATACATGGGTAGGCGATGTTAGAACATATAACATTCAAACTATCTTTTGCCTTCAAATAAAGTAACTACCAAAATGATTTAGGCATGCGAATTTGACTGATTTGTATTTTAACCTTCGTAATTGAATAATGACTGCTAAAGCTAGAATATACAAATATACTTTATTAAGCACTTAACTCACAAATCACACTCAAAATGCAATACAATTCTATAATGTATGAGAAAATATTTTGCATCACAAATATTAAGTACTTTGATTACATTGACAGCTACAGGTCTTTTCATGTGTTGTAGTTTACAATCATGTTTTGCTGTAAACACGTTTGAAAACCTGTCCACCTGACGTTTGACAATTGAATGGGAATTCCAGACAGGGATGCAGGTTCGGAAAACGCAAACAGATTGCTTTGTGCTTTGCCACGGTCACGAGCCCCGCGACCCCCCGTCACAAGGGTGTGAAGTACGCAAACGCTCCACATTTTCATCCCACAGAATAAAATAACATTCACAGAGAGATGGCAGAGAGAGAGAGAGAGAGGCAGAGAGAGAGAGACCGAGAGAGCTCCTGAAAATGGGAGACTACCCGGAGATCAGGTAAGAGCTCTCTGACCTCAACTCAAAGCCAGGTCTGAGGAGAGACATAAAGAGTTCCCATGGGAGGACCAGAGAACGATAGAGAGAGAGAGAGAGAAAAAAAGAGAGAGAAAAAGAGAGAGAAGGGCGAAGACAATGAGTGAGAGAGGTAGAGACTGCATGCGTGACAAGTAGGAGGAATGATGGAGAAGGCAAATGAAATGGATGGAGAGAGACGGAGGAGGAAAGGGAGGAGACAAGGAAGAAAGGAGGAGAGGGAGGGAGGGAGGAAAAGAGGGAGAGATGGAGTGGAATCACATGAGCACTATCAGTGGAAAGAGTAGCCTGCGGTCGGGAGTCCTCCGCACCAGTGGTTCAGAAACTTCAACACGTCCTGGCACTCTGTGCTGTGGGTTGTCTGCAATGAGCACACACACACACACACACACATACGCACACACACACACACACACACACAAACCATAGAGTCACAGGTTACTGCTAAATACAATTCTGATATATTATGAAAAATGGAAAGCAAAGATGTCAAATTCTATCAAATACAGATGAGAAAGAAGAATCAGGTAGACAATCTCCTAGTGATTATGACAAAAACACTTTACATGATGAACTGTGTGTCTTTTTCTCTGCTCTACTAAAATGATGTGTTTGTAATCAAGCGTGTAAATGAATTATGCATCAAACAACCTCTTAAACATCCATGGATCACACGAGAGAGAAAGACGTGTGTGAGAGAGAGACAGAGAGCGAGTGACTGGTCTGCAAACGTGATAAGACGAGATGCTGCATCCACACACAGAGATGGCAAAATCTCACCTTGGTAGCCATTAGGAATTTGTTCCAGTCGTCTTTGTTTGCAGCCATCCCTGGTCTTTTGAACTCAATTTTATTCCGCAGGACTGGGTAACCTGTGTGTGTGTGTTTGTGTTTTTTTTTTTTAGAAATAGAAAGAGGAGAGGGGTTTTGTGATGATTGGCTTTACACAAAGCCTGTGAACCAATTAACAGGTTCTGACATTGCCATATTAACGATGTCCTTGAACAGAGAATAGCCTATACGTGTACATGAAAGGACATGGACACACAGAAACTAACAAACAAATAGTGAGGGTGATCAAAAGGCGTACTTTTGGACATGTCCATGCACACATACTATATAAACAAACACACACTATGAATAACAATCTTAATAGAGAATTATATGACATATCTTACTCTCCCTCCCATGAACTATAATCAATAAATATAATATAAATATAAATAAATATGTTGGCGCCGGGCCCGTCAATAGGGTGTCATTACAAGCATGTGAACTGAAGCTGATAGCCAACCCTGCCTGTCCAGGCCTGCCTCCAAACGCAGATATTGAAGAGAGAACTGCACACTTTGCAGCTGTTATTTTAAGGAGCTCTCCCAAAATATGCTTAGTAAATACTTTAGTCAGGGGAGAATGCTGAGTAATAAGCGTGTGTGTGTGTGTGTGTGTGCGTGCGTGTGCGCGTGTGTGTGTGGGAAAGAGTGTGTGCTCTCAACTCGGCAGTGAGTCTACTGAGATGGCCGCCAACAACAACACCAGTACAAAGCATAGGTGCACTTGTGTATTTATGTATTGCCGTGGCTGTGTGCTTTCTTCTGTATGTGCACTTGCTGTGCGTACAGTGTTTCTGTATGTGTGCGTGTGTGTGTGCATGCATGTGTGTGTGTGTGTGTGTGTGTGTGTGTGTGCATGTGTGTGTGTGTGTGTTGTGACACCCACCGGTGATGATGCAGGGTAGCGAGCGGATGCCGGTGTTGGCAGCGAGCAGAGAGGCCTCGTAGGTGTCGCGCTCGTCTCGGGGCAGCACCTGCTCCAGCCGCTGGTCCATGGACACGGTCAGCACCCAGTCCCGGATCTCCTCACGCTTCTCCACCTGCGGGCCGAGCCCGACACATCAGACCAAGCTCCCTCTCTCACACACACACACACACTCACACACAGCTGGGACAGCTACAGAACTCCGACACACATCAGACCAAGCTCCCTCTCTCTCTCACACACACACACACACACACACACCGCTGGGACACCGGCACACACACACACCCAGCATTGAGAATGCTACAGCACTCCAGCCACCACAACGCTCCCCATCGTGGTGTGGTGCATTGCTCAGCCAGACAGTTAACACATTGTGACACAGGGCTGGTGTGACATTTGACATGTGACATGATGGAAAAGACAGCATATGGCGTGACATGACCCCACACAATGATGTGACATTTGACGTGAGCTCTGATGTGATATGACATGACCTGACACAACATAGCATAATATAAAACAAAAAAACAACAACAAAAAAAATAACAATTTGTGTCATTTGGCTAGACACGACCAACATCACAGATGTGCATCATGTAAGAAGTAAGATCACAGGAAAGCACTATAGCACATGAAGACGATGGTGTCACATAACCGGTGTGATTGAAAGCACTCTCAGCCCCAACACCTTTTCATACAGCACAATACCAAACATGCTGGGTGGAAAGAAACTATCGACAATATTGATGCAGAAAGATTCTCACATGCACACCCACACACACCAACAAACAGATTCTTAGCCTAAATGAATCATTTCATTTTTAAGTGTCACAAAAAGATCCACAAATACAGTGCATTTTAAAAGCCTTACAGAGACATGCTGTTTGGCAGGCAGAGGGATTTCGAAGGGGATGTCTGTGTCTTGGAAGTCCGAATGATCCAGAGCGTCAAGGTTGCCTTCATCAATCCCCTGCAAGAAAAAAAAAAATTATTACGTTTTTAGAACGTAACATTAAACGCTAATATCGTTCCCAGGAAACATACATTTAATACAATTTACTACCTTTCATTATGTATAAAAGTTAGTTAACATTTATAATATATTTGTACTGCATTTACATAAAACCTAGGTTCGACAACAACGTACAATAAACATCTCCAGCATTCACAAATCTTATTGTGATAGGCTGCGGTTTTAATCAAGCTTGAGCATAGAGTGTGGAAAAAGACTGGCGTTTCATTTGAGGAGGCAACGGAGTGAAAATGTGAAAGGTGACGAGGACTCACGTCGGCCAGATCCAGGAAGCGGTTGAGGAAAATAAAGGCCATGTTCTCCCAGCCGACAGCCTGAGGGGAGGGAGACGGTCACCACATACACTCATCAGCGTGACATTCAACAACTAATAAGGAAACTAATATTGAAGTTTTTTTATTTTTTTATTTAAGTTGTAGATACATTTGAGTTCTAGCTACACACAACATTTATTCCTTAACTTTTCCTCAACCTCTGAATTCTCCTTATCTGTCAGCCTCAAACAAGTGCAAGTGCAAGGCCATATCGATTTAACCTTTAATGCGACCTAACTCAGATTGGCGGACTGACAAACTAAGGTAACATTTCGACAAAATAATCGAGCCAAGCCAAACGGCTCTCTCTAACTTTCTGGTCTCTAACCTTATCCTCTGAACACACACACACACACACACACACACACACACAATTCATATAAACGAGAGAGCACAGCGTGCCATGGGCCCATTTCTCATGGGCTTCGGAGGCCCTCCACGCTGCATTCTGCCTCGCCTGATTGGCTGAAGCCTGTGAGAGAACGTCCAGGTGGTGTGGCAGCGTGCTTCACCCCCAACCTATTCCCCCACTCCCCAAACACACACACACGCACACACACACACACACACACACACACACACACACACACACACATCCCCCAGGGTTACCTTGGCAGTGAGTCCTGCCTCGTAAAAGGCTTTGTCAGCTGGAATCAGCTCTGTGTGTCTCAGCAGAGCAATGGACAGCTTGGCTGCTATGGTACTCTAGAGATAGAGAGGGAGAAAGAACAGAGAGAGAGAGAGAGAGAGAGGAGAGGGAAAAAGAACAGAGAGAGAGAGAGGCTGAAAGACTATCAATTCAGACAGGTAAAAGGGCAGTGGACAAACAAAAGTCAACAGCAAAATTAAAGGGTCAGAAGGGAAAAAACAAATACAGGAAACAGTAAACAGTGACACCACCATCAAACATGGCCGTCACCTCCCCACTGTGCCAAACCCCGGGCCTCGTGAAAGCAGCAGACAGCACCATTACCCTGAGCACTCACGGCCGTGGACAGCCCCGCGCACGGGCCAGGTGTTTACTCACAGCTTTACTGGGCATCCGCCCCGATTTACCCAGACAGCCCTGGCCTTGGTCTGGGGCAGAGCCGCTCTGAAGATGGCTGCCTGCAAAATCGGTTAGCCCGAGCAAGCGGCGCGAGCTGTGACTCACCAGCTGGTCCAGGCCCCTGGCGGCTGAGCGGGAGGCGTAATAGTGGGCGATAAGCAGCATCTGCTCAAACTCCTCATGAGCTGGAGAGTTGGCCTCCGACGACTTGGTCATGTTCTCACACTGCACACACACACACACACACACACACAGACCAGAAGAGGTCAGTGAGTTTAGAGGGGACTTGGTAAAAGGTACAGTATGTGCTTATTAGCATTAAATAAATCCAGCTAATTTTGATCCATTCATTATGCTCCCATTTCTAACTTTTTAAACACAAAACCCTTTACATAAAAATGAAATAAATATACAGTATATGACAACACACCAAATTCAAACTACCGGTACTTATTTTGCAATACAAACCCCCTTCAAGTAGAAATGCCTATCACACCGTGTCTTGACAAAGGTGAATGACAACATGACTACATTTCAGAAAAAGCATTGCAGATTTCCTGAACACTGTGCCTGCCGAGTTCAAAACCCATATCAGTAGCCCGTGCTGAAGACCTCCAAGAAGTCTGTGCTCTCACCAACGCCAGCATGACGTCTCGGAGGTCGGCCCACATGCGGTAGGACTCGGCGTTGTCCCTCTGCGACTGGCCCAGGAGTTCCTGGAACATGCGCTTGTAGATGTTGAAGTTCTGAGAGCAGACGGGCACATGGAGGCACAGAGGAACCATTAGCCAGCACAGAGGAACCATTAGCCAGCACAGAGGAACCATTCGCCAGCACAGAGGAACCATTAGCCAGGCGAACTAACCGATGGTCTGAGATAAAAATGACTCTCCACTGGGATTGAAACAAGACTCTATAGGGCTGTATTTTGCACCCTGGCGCATGGCGTAAAACTAGTTTTCCAAGTTTAATTCGGTATTTTGCATGTTTATTTTTTAAACCAAGGGTGTGGCAATTAACAACCTAGGGAGTGGCCTGGCGCATTGTCTAAAAATCGCTATTGTACACCTGGTCAGAAGTCTATGGCGAGTTGTTTATATGTTATTTTAAGAGCGCATTGTCAACAGTCATATTGGCAGGTGCACGCACCATCCTTCTATCATTCATGAACGCACACCAGTGCACGTCCAGGCAAAACATTACAAATTGCACGATTACAATGGGAAACATAATTAGAATAAAGATATTACGAAATACTGTACATCCCATGATGAGTAGTTATTCACCATCATTTGCAAATAGGTAATGACGGTTAAAAGTGATTAGGGGAGAGGTGAAGCACAGCTGAAGACGCACTGTCACGAGATATAAGCAACTCCTCTCCAGGATAAATGTTTTTTATTCAGTCATTTGAGCAATATTAGGGTAAGTATTGATTTTTCCAGCCTATGTTTTCGATGGTAACCCATTGTCAGTCAATAGTGAAAGTAACTGCATATATCTGTCTTGTCGTTGACTGACACCATGGTGAAGTTAGTTTCACTTTGCCAATGAGTTCAAATAATAGAGTGCAAATGCGTGAAGGCTATGCTAGGTTTTAGTAAAGCATGGTTTAGTGGAATGACTATTCCATACGGTCTCGCAAGCAGCTTCCTTCCAATGTGCCATTGAATGTCAAAATACTGATGCATTTATTTGACATCGTGCTTTGCGCCGTTAAAGGGAATGGCAGATGTCATTCTCATTGGTTTAAATGATGTTATACACCCCAAACACACCCATGACTGATTAAAAAATCTAGGAACACCTTGTTGCGCCATGCACTCGACGTTTGATAACGAAAACCCTCCCAATGTGGACTTGACATCCTACTAAATTTGAATAAGCTTTTGACGAGTGACGATGCGCTTTTGACTGTCATGACAGGGCCCTTCGAGACAGAAGAATGCTCAGTTGACGTGTATGTGAGTGTAGGCAAGTCAGCAGGTAGCTACAAAAGCCACATGGCTCAAGTCAACAGGTAGCTACGAAAGCCACATGGCTCCATTAAGCAAGGAAGGCTTCCTTACACCTCCAGCAATTTAGATCAGTTTGCAACTAGCATTCAGTGGCACTCAAAATACAGTTTTAAGAAAATGAAGATGAAATCAAAACAAGTCAATGTAAAGTAACGTAAACTCGATTGTGACGTTACTGTTATTCTTAAAAGATGAACAGCCTTAGATAGTTAGCTAGTATATGAACTAGCCTACGAGGGCCACTCAAGAACTATATAATGGAGAGTTATCTTGTGTTATCATATTTAATATACCCACCTGTGGATTGGCAGGTACTCCGTGCTGGATGTAGAGGTTGAGGACCCTCTCCGGATCCCCCTCTTTGATCAGGTGAGTGGAGTATAGAGCCACGTACTTGTGGAGGATCTTATAGTTCTGTCAAAGGTTCGGGAGGAAATATGACACAAAGACTTAGAGTAATCTCCCCTCTGAAGCAGTGTTTGAATTCTAGGAGGACAAAGATATTGATTTAGGTAAAAAAAGGGGACAACTATGAGCAGCCATTGTTACTTCAGCCGAGCACGCTATGCGTTCGGTGCGGTCTGTCTGTGTGCAAGATTATGCTAAAACTACAGACCCGATTTTCATGAACCTTGGTGGAAAGGTGTAGCGTGGGTTAAGCATGAACCCCTTTCCATTTTGGAGTAGCTTCTACTCACAGGATGACTTGACAAATTTAGTTTAGCTTTTGTTAAAGACACTGCATTTGACCCCGGGGGAGGTCTGTGCACTCTGAGTGCCCTTCTGGTTCATTGTGATGATCATTTTATTATTATTAAGACATACACTTGCTGTGCTGCTCCTTTCTTTTGTTGTGATATCAATGATGAAGTTCAATAAAATGGAATTATTCTCTCTCTAGTTTAGCAGCAAAAACGGGATGGAAAGCGCTTCTATCATGTCAGTATTATATAACGTTGAATATATCCAATAAAATGAATCACCATCTATTAGTGTGCATTTGGGTTTTGTCTAAACAGCCAATAAATAATACATCCCCTTTATGTGGAGAAATATTTATGGTGTGCAAGTCAGCAAATGACAAAACAATGCTTTTATTACATATGGAATCGAAGTCTACAAATAAAAATAGATCCTGTCAAGGCTTTGAGGTGAATTTTAGAGTATGAGGTTAGTTATTTCTTTCTATTTGCTGTTCAATTTTGTTTGTCTCAAGTATGTGCCACGCCGTACAACCCCCGACCCCCCCCCCCCCTCCTCTCTCCCTTTCTCTCTCTCTCTCAACTCTCCCTCTCTTGCCTATTCTCACTATGGTATACTGTAACAATATATAGTACCACTGACTACTTATTGACATTAACCATTTGGATTTTCAGTAATACTAACCCACTCTACATCTCTCTTTCTTCCCCCTTACTGTACCTCACTTGTGAGGTATATCATCACCAGTCATCAACCATCCGTGTGCCTGGCCCTCCTCTCACCCATCTCACCTAAAGTCCCATCCTCGGCTGCCCTATTACTGTCCCCCTATCTGGATTCCTGGCCCGTACAGCCTAGCGACCAATCACCTGCCTATGACAACTCTGCCCGGATTCCTGGCCCGTCTGCCGACCCACCACATGCCCCTTGACAACTCCCTTCCCCTGGACAATTCCAAGGCTGGACTATTTGAACTTTCTGTCACTAAATCAGGATTAATGCATTATCATACCGGATATGTAATCATCCCACCTCTTGTAACTCTCACCTCAGGTGCTTTAAACACCATGTCCTATTCTCTACACCTGACTATCATATGCATTTGTCATGTATACAGACCTTACTGTCCTGTATTGACCCTAGGCAGATGGGTCAGGCCCTTGAGTTGTGGATCTGCTCGAGGTTTCTTCCTATATGTATCTCCAATTCTAGGGAGTTTTTCCTCGCCCCTGTTACCCATGGGCCTTCTTTCTTTCTTTTCTTTTCTTCCTTTCTTTCCTTTTTCTCTGATTGCCTACATTCTGTAAAGCGCCATGATACATGTGTAATGTTTTGGTGCTCTACAAGCACAATAAATTGAAATTGATATCTGAGTGTGTGAGTTTAAATGTCTTTAGTGTGAGTGTATATAAACTTCTGACTTCAAATGCACCTGTGTTATGTTAGAAATGTGAATTCAGCTTCTTCTCCAAATATTACTGGCATATTTATTCTCCAACTGAAGCCCTTGAGGATGACTGAGGGCAGGAGACAGCTCAGGGGCTGGTACCTGTATGACAGAGCAGGAGACAGCTCAGGGGCTGGTACCTGTTTGGACGCTGTGTCAATGCACTTCTCCCACTGGCCTCTCTCCGCGTACATGTCCAGGGCTGCCATGACGTCCACACCCACCAGCTGTAGAGAGAAAGCGTCGGAAACTCAAGCAGAGATAAGGGGCCATCTCCACCCAATTTAACACTGTTTCACTTTAACATAGTGTCATTTCAACACTGTCACTTTAACACTGAGGGCCAGATGTACTAATGCTTTTGCGCCCACTTGAGGCATATTTTCTTTGCAAGGTGCACGTAAAAAAATGGCGTGATATGTACTAATAAGCCGAAGGCGGGTAAAAGTGCAGACTGCCTGTTGCGGGAGCTGAAAATGGCAATTTGCGTTTTTCCATGTCATGCATTCATGGGTCAGGACGAGGGTCAGGAGAAAGTTGCACTGTAAAAAGATTGGAGGAGAAGCGTTAAATGAGCCTAATTCCCCTGAGGTGTTCCCCTGTATGTATGAAAACACCCCATGAAAGCGCACGTCTGTTTTGTGGCGAAATATTTCCGCTTTGTAAAAGCATGTGTTAATCCAAACTGCGGTTAAACTGAGGTCAGTAAGAGCAACGTTCATAGACAACAGAATCGCTATTCAGAGCACTGGCCTGTCTAATGTCTTACTTCCACTTTCACGTCATCCACTTAGGATACGTTCAGACTAAGCGTCTTTTTCGTAGCTGCTGGCGTCCGTTTTACATTATAATCTTATGGAGTAGACCGTGTTTTCAAAAAAGTTGTCGCCTTCTTTTAAACGCGACTGCAACCGTCTATTTCTGCAGCTCAGAAGTTAAGAAATATTCAACTTCTAGCGGAAAAACGCCATAAGTCATGCGGTCTTTTTTACAGCTGACAAATCACAAGCGGATTACTGAGACCTGTGGTTTCACATGACAACAAGTAAAAAATGGAGGTGACAGAACACCGGTTGAGAGACTCGTTTTAGTGTCTGAGCATAGGAAATGGTTTGACATGACTTCACAACTTTATCATAACATACCAAAAGCAATAGCCAACCCCATTTTTTTCTTCCGCGATATTTTGTATCCACACGTAACGTTAGTCACTTTGCCTATCGCAAAAAAAAAACACTTTTTTTTTCAAACTGAAAAAGTGGTCTGCATAACTTCTTTTGTCAGAAAAAAGACGCTAAGTCTGAACGTACCCTTAAACTGTCCTACTTGCTAGGTTTGACTATTGAACCTGTCACAGCCTAAGCAGTAGCACAAGTAGTTTGAGTAGAACTACTGCTCTTCATTATCACATTATCACACATTATTAATACATTATTATGTATTGTATTATTTCATGATCGCTTAATGTTTGATTCCTTTTAATGTTGCCATCAGATAACTTCATTCAACTGCGCTTGTGATTGAGGTATGCATTTAGTTGTGAACATTCGCAAATTGCGGTAGGGGGGCGGAGAAAGGAGCTGATTACCCACTGAGCTACAGGTATGATAAATAGCACGTAAACTGAAGATCCACTGCGTTCGCTTTCTGCAGTTTGGCCATGGCGCTGATAACGCTATGTTCGGAAATGTACGTACATCTGGTCCTGAGTGTCATTTCAACATTGTGTCACTTTAATACTGAGCATAATTTTAACACTGTTTCTATTTAACACTGAGCATTATTTTAACACTCTTCCTGCATTCAACTTCACCGGCATTTGTTCATGTTTAGTTACATGCCTGTATATTCACCCTTATTTTATTCACCCATGAATATCATCAACAAACACTGTAGTTTTATCTTGTTCTGAACCTGTTTTGACATGCAACAGGACAGCAGTGATTAACATACTTCAACAATTGAGCCTTCAACATCATAAGGGGACATACAATTGCCTTTTACGCAATGTTCTTCTTTTTTTCTTTAATAATGTCCGTGACGTTCAAACAAAAGCACGGTGAAACATCGGGATGAGAGAGAGAACCAATTTGGTGCGTCAAGTGTATTATTCCAACTCGGATGAGTATAGGTCTCCATCCTAATTTGCCTTTCAACCACTGCAAATGGAATGAGAGGGTGTGTACAACAGACAGATGAAGACAGAGAGACAGACAAAGGAGAAAAGGAGGCCGAGATAAAGAGAAAAGATTGAGTGAGACAGAGAGAGTGGAAAAGAGTGAAAGATAAGGACTGAGGAAGGACTGAGAAAAAATAGTATCAGGATGTGGCTTTTTGAAGTGCAACTACCACCGTTGTCAGTGTTGTCGTTCCGGTTATTGCTAGTCCTCTGAAGCACCCATACGCAGACAGCAAACAGCTTTGTGTTCACCAGCTGCAGTGTCAGAACTACTCACCGAGTCAACTTTGCCTTGGTTCTTCAAGTGCTCTTTGTAGCACTGATCCACATAATCTTCCAACCTAGAAAAAGATGGTACAGTGGTAGACACTCTCCATGGGAACAAACAAACGCATGGGGAGAGGGAGAGAGAAAGAGAGAGAAAGATATAGCACTTCTGCTTACAGAAGGCTTTTAGAGTCCCAGCAGGATGATCCATAATGTGGAGAGGTGAGGTGTTGGAGTGTTTGATAACTTGTGAGGAGCGACAACAACAGCTCCCCTCCAACAAATGCACCAGATAAAAGATGTTTAACTGTTACACTGCATATAATGCTCAAATTGAACAACTGTGCCTGAACTGAACTGATGACTGTCTTTGATAGAATAAAATATAAATAATCAAATAAATCACATAAATTGACAACTCGCACATTTAACAATATTGAGATTGGCCTTTGCAATGTTGAAGAAGCTGTACCGGATGTGTGTGTGTGTGTGTGTGTGTGTGTGTGTGTGCGTTTGTGTGTGTTATCTTCGCCTCCCAACAATTGTGTAGGTTGCAGCGTTGTCAGGGACGACCGGAGGGGGGTGGAGCTCACCTTGGATCCAGCTCCTTGGCGACCCTCTTGGCTTTGTTCCATTCTTCACCCGCTATGAAAGCATCCACAGCTCCCTTAATGAGGTCCAGGTTGAGATACAGCTCAGCTGCCTGGAAACACACACACACACACACACACACACACACACACATTTTGTGTCTCAATGGGCTTTTGGAGCTCGAAGGACACCAGACAATAGGCAAAGAAAAATAAAAGTCTTTCATTTAGCATAATCCACCCTGTTCCTTTGGCTATCTTGTGCTTCTCAGTAGCCACACAGCCTACTCCTGTTTCCAGTGGCCCCTACTCTCTGCACAAAAGCTCTGACTGGCACCATGTTTTAGTCCCGTTTCTCTGCCCTTTCTTTGTAATTGCTGCACTGTTCTTGTGTAAGCCTATTGGCAATTTAACCTCACACAGCTGGTAAACACACCACAATACTATTTCTTTTTTTTTTTTATAATAGTGTGCTTCATAATGATTTTTCTCTCCACTCAATGCACCTTTGAGAGTGGGTCTGTGTAGATGACGTGTACTTTCATAGCAAGGTTGAGTTTCTGGCAGAATGGAGGTCGCATATGCAGAGGGTCTTGGCAAACTGTTTACCCACAATCCACCAGAGTCTCTGACCTTGACAGTTAACTCTGAGCTTATGCAGAAAAGGGTTTTGCGCAACTGTGCAACAGCCTTCAAAGCTGATAAATACATTTGTAATTGAAAATTAGCAATGGGTTAAGAAAGGGGAGGGGGTCAAACTGTACTGAAACTGTCCAGTACAAGCTAGTGTCCATCAAAGTATTGGATGGTGGATTGTAGGAGAGGAAGTGATGCGTAACTCACTGCGTTGTACTTCCTCATCTGGACGAGGCGTGGTCCCACAGCTTGGACGACCTCCACTGACCTGTCCTGACCCAGGAACTTAATGGCCAGCTCAGCAGCCTATTGGGTTGGGAAGAGACGCAAAGAGATCAGAGAATCAGAGCGATAGACAACCATGAAAAACAAAAGGACTCTGCCTGAAGCAGCAAGGGAAGCAGAGGCAAGACTCCAGACTCAAGACTTCAACCCCATGAGTGAGGACAGCCCCGGGAGAGGCTTTTCTTCTGTATGGCGAGACTGTTATGGTTTGTATAATTATATTATAGTATACTAGTGCAGTGCCCGTTCAAACATGCTATTCCTTTAGCCCAATTACATGCCTACAGGTCGGCCTGCTTTAAAAATAGGATGATAGGGAAAAACATAATTCCAGGTAAGTATTCAATTATGAATACAGATAATATAATAACATACTAAATGTGAAATGAGCAGAATTTAAGCATTGCTGCATGTGACATTTTTTACAAATCATAATGACATAATCCTAACAGCTGTTTTGAGTCAAGGCTATATGCTTAGCCTATTGAATAACTTGATGATAGAGAAAACAAACCATTTTGTGGAATTTGCAACGGTGTGACTCAAAAACAGTCTCTGGTGTCCTATAAGTGACATTACACTCTGTCTGCCACTCGTTGCTTGTCGCTGGTTATGCTTTGCAAGTGTGGCATTCTGAGATGTTCTTTAATTCGGGACCATTATCGCTCGTTTCAATTTAGGACCTTGCAGTTGGAATTGCCGTTTGCTTATTCAAAGTCTAAAGACAGTCCAAAGTAGCCTGGGCTATTCGAAGTGTCCGTTTATTGCACATCAATTATTAAGTCATTTTGAAGAGCCACTGCATGTGTGTGTTGGCGTGATGTTGCAAAATCCGCGGAGTCATTTTATACAAGAAAACCGCATACAGGGGGTCTTTATTGTTGAGGTCAGACATGTTAACACATCTTGCACTCACTTAACTTTTTACCCGTGTAACCTACACTGATCCAGTTCTGCCAAAGCCCTGCTTCTATCCTCAGTGGTAGCTTACAGTACAGTGGTGTGTGGGAGGGGGAGTGGCTAGCAACGGAAGCCAACGTGTGCTTCTTTTACCGATATATTTAATGTTATCTTTTGCTTTTCTTATTCAAACAACATCAAATTTGGCACTGCACTTACTATAGTATAAGTATATATACTCTTTTAATCCCGTGAGGGAAATTTGATCTGCATTTATCCCAATCCGTGAATTAGTGAAACACACTCAGCACACAGTGAACACACAGTGAGGTGAAGCACACACTAATCCCGGCGCAGTGAGCTGCCTGCAACAACAGCGGCGCTTGGGGAGCAGTGAGGGGTTAGGTGCCTTGCTCAAGGGCACTTCAGCCGTGCCTACTGGTCGGGGTAACAAGTCCGAAGCACTAACCAGTAGGCCACGGCTGCCCCAAGCCCCAAGTACTCATGCCCATAGCAAGACACCTGCCAGGTTTGAAATCAGTCTGACAAACGGTCAGCGAGATATGCGTGCCACATACATTAGGACAGACACACAGACAGACACACGGACACTTCTTGCTTTATAGATAGATTATAGTATTTGTTTATTTTCATTGTTTATTTTCATTCGGCTATTGATTGCATTGACAATATTGTTTATTATTGCTATTCTCCTTAATGTAGTCTTACCAACTTTGTAAAACTGTTCACTGTTAATTTAGCTCTTGTGTTGTTTCATTTGTAACTTTGTATAACTTCTGTATTGGTGCTTTGGACAAAAGCGTCTGCCAAATCCCATAACCATAACTGTGAACTGCACAGTACAGTATATACACACACATTAGGTATAGACACAGGTCAGTGTACTTGTGAGCACTGTTGATCATATTCTGGGGCTGAATGATCTGCAAACAGATGGATATCTGTGTGTTTTAACACACAACTGTGCTGTATGTGGTTTGTTTTTGTGTAGAAGTGTACATTGTGTGTGTGGCTGTAAATGTGTTTTTGCACATTCAATTGGGTATTTGCACTAAAAAATGAACTCTTTGAAAGAGAGAGAACGAGAGCTCACCTTCATCCAACACTTCTCCATCAGGGCCACATTGGCGGTGTCCTTCACTCGCAGGTAACACTCCACCGCCCGGGCGTACTCACCTGTCTGTTCCCACTCACGAGCCTGCTCCAGCACCCCCTCCACACCCCTGCACACACACACACACACACACACACACACACACACAGGTACCCATGCACACATTAGGAATGGCCATAAACACAAGAATACACAGGTTCATCCAGTATCCGACATAACTAACTTCACTGAAAGCATAGTTCAGCATTGTGCTTTTTAAGCATCACTGAAGCCGTTACACACAATCTGTGGAGCACCGACTTTTAACAGAGCCAAGGTCACTGAGAGCAAACCGTGCTTTCAGGGATGCACAAAGACAGCGGAAACAGACATCTTGGTGAGGAAACATTCTTCCTCCTTTCTTCTTTCAGCCTACATCCCTTTCTACCTTCGTGCTGCTGAATTAACGAAAAAAAAAAAAATCTGTTCTTCCGTCGGAGAGTCTAAATGAAGCGGCAAGAGGAGTCAACAAGAAAGTCGCCGTGTGTTAAAGTTCACACTTGACCACGCGAGAGGGCCAAATTATGCTTGATTGGGTCGTGCATCTAACCATGCTTAAGTATATTCTCTCTCTCTCCTTCTCTCTCTCCTTCTCTCTCTCTCTCTCCTCTCTCTCTCTCTCTCCTTCTCTCTCTCTCTCTATCTCTCTCTCTATCTCTCTCTTTTCCTGTCTCTTGGTTCATGAGAGACCTCTTTGATGTTTTCCCACAAGTCATTAAAAATAGGCAGAAATGATCAGTGGAGACAGGCGAGCTGTGCATCTGCTCCGTTAATGAGCTTCTCATTACCCATATAATTTGGGATAAAAAGCCGGCATGTTTTAATAAAGGCCACGGCAGGCATGCGTGTGTGTGTGTGTGTGTGTGTGTGTGTGTGTGTGCACGTGGATCACTGGCAGAGAAGGGACTGGGAGTGCTCTGTGTGCGTGCGTGTGTGTGTGTTTTTCTGAACGGGTCGCTCACTCGCTTGCTCATTCTCATCCATATACAGCGAGATACATGATGCGTCGGCCAGAGATGCCAATGGATTGCTAAGCCTATGTTTGTGAAAAAAGGCTGCAGCTGTGCTTCCAGTGCATAATGGAAAATGTAAATGTAAATGTAAAATGTTATAAATGAAAGTGCACTTTGGCAGCTTTTTTTACAGGGACCCATCTGTGTATAGGAATTCATAGCAGATAAAAAGGGGACAGATCTATCACATGATCTAACAAATTATTATATCTGTTACATCATGTGATAAATGTTGGCTGACGTGTGTGTGGGTGTGTGTGTGTGTGTGTGTGTTTGTGTCTGACACAGGATGCGTCTGGAACACAAGGCTTCTTACCCGGGTCCTTTCTTGGACACCTCCATTTCATACTCCTCCTGCAGAATGGCCAGTTTGCTGGGGAGGTACTCTTTACAGAGCCGCATAGCATCGCTCCACATCTCTGAATCCTGTTCAAACACCACACACACACAGATTCAAATGAAACATACACAACAGCACACAAGCAGGAAACTAAAAAATGCAGTACTTTGCTTCTTGAGAAGCGATGACGTGAAGTGAAGTACAGTGTCCTGTTCAGGTCCCAGATCTTAATTTACGCCAGATTGTGATCGGTAACTAGTTTGTTGTTGTAAACAGAACGTTAAGGGGCACTCAGCAAGAGAGTTATACCGGTACTCACTTATTTACCCACTTCCCTATAAGTTATAGCCTAGTTATAGTATTAGTAATACTAATAATTGCCAACATCTTGTAGCTCTGTGACTTTTTCTTTCTCCTGACCCGTACTACGATAGTAGCGTCTGCCCGGTGTTCTGGGACCTCTTCATTTCCAAATTAAGAGCCCCCACACAAGCCCCCATGTATTTAAGCCTTTCCCTGTGATTTATGCGTCACGCGTAACCGCAGCTCTTAATTCAACCTTCCGAGGAAAAGTTCTCCCTTGGCTTTTCCTTGTTGTTGATGATGTTGTTGTTGCTGCTGACTTTTAGATTTTCATTAGCATTGCTAACACACTCCCCCCCCTCACAGCTGGTTATCAAGGAGCTGCAACGCACTCTCCCCTCTCGCCTGTTTGCGTTAAAAAAGGCAACCAAAACAAAGACGAAAAAAACATACATAAAGAGCAAAACCAAAGGGGGTGAGGGCTCAAAGGAATTGGAGATTAAACAAGATGGCCGCCGACTGGGCGCTCTTACTTTGTAGTACTTGATGGCCAGCTCGGGCCTCTGCGCGCGCAGCAGGAAGGCCTCGGCTCTTTGGAAGTCCCGCTGGTCGAAGCAGTGCTTGGCCTGGCTCACTAGCACGTCGGACACACTGTCCGGGTCGTGAGCCTCGGCCACACGCTGCGCTCCGCCGTAGTCCTTCTGGTGCACATACCTGAGGGGGAAAAGACGAGGGAGACGGTCATCGGCGTACCTGAGCCCTACGCGGTCATCGGCGTACCTGAGGTCCTACACGGTCATCGGCGTACCTGAGCCCTACGCGGTCATCGGCGTACCTGAGGTCCTACACGGTCTTCGGTGTACCTGAGCCCTACGTGGTCATCGGCGTACCTGAGGTCCTACACGGTCATCGGCGTACCTGAGCCCTATGCAGTCATTGGCTTACCTGAGGTCCTACATGGTCATCGGCGTACCTGAGGTCCTACACGGTCATCGGCGTACCTGAGCCCTACGCGGTCATCGCCGTACCTGAGGTCCTACACGGTCATCGGCGTACCTGAGCCCTACGCGGTCATCGGCGTACCTGAGGTCCTACACGGTCATCGGCGTACCTGAGGCCCTTACACGGTCATCGGCGTACCTGAGGCCCTACACAGTCATCGGCGTACCTGAGCCCTATGCAGTCATTGGCTTACCTGAGGCCTAATACGATCATCGGCATACCTGAGCCCTATACGGTCATTGGCGTACCTGAGGCCTAATACGGTCATCGGCATACCTGAGCCCTATAAGGTCATCAGCGTAACTGAGGCCCTCCACGAAAATCGAGCTTTTTTTATTTAAATGGATTTTCATGAAACTCACTAAAAAATGATCTGGCATAGGCTATTTCCAATGTCTCTAAACTTTATCCAACTGCTGATGGGCCACAAACAGCAGGATCTGATGTCAAAAGTAATGGAGTTCATTAGTGAAGTCATCCATAAGCATAGAAGCTTAGGCCTACTACACAATGCATAAACTAATGATACTGGTAATGCCAGAGTAGGCCTGATATCTGCACTATATCCATCCAACTTGTCTGTTACTACCAAAGGATTATTAGGCCTATTACCAAAGTGGATAACATTCCAAAGGGATAATTAAGACAAAACAAAGTCATAACTTGTTTATAGTAATAGTCAAACAATTTTGTTTGTAGAGGGGACAAAATCTATTAAAATCGTAAATCGATGTAAAATGATTTGAGATTTCTTTTTTTAGGCCAAATCGCCCAGCTCTACTGAACTGTAGCCTGAACATCAACACAAATGCCTGATGAGCTGACGAAAACGGAGACTACAAAAACCAACACAGCACAGATGCATCGACACTAACACAGTGTTTTCATTAGGACATTCCCTGAATATCAAACTGACAATCTTGATATTCTCCGCCAAGCAGTCCCCAAAACAGTAATATCAACACAAAGTACAAAAGCTATGAACACTGACTCAAACCATTAGAAATATAGTTCCGGGCAAAAGCAATCGGCTAATGGAGCCCCACTGAACACTCTGCCCTGGACCAACACAGTGGAGTAATCTGGAAATGTTCGCTGCCATGATTTATAAAGGGGCCCATCTGGTGTTTACAGAGAAGTAGCGACTAATTCACTGGCTTGCTCTAATCTCTGCCAACATCAGGTGTGTTGGAGCTTCGCCATTTCTGGAGGTGTCTCTTGTGCCAATGAAGTAAAACTACCAAGAACTCTCTGGATGTCTTTGGCTTATTAGGTCCTCAGGTGAGAAATAAACTGCAGTATTTAACTTCTCCATAATCACAAGTCTGTGGGAACATTGTTCAGACACAATAACTCCCTAGCACAACACTGCAGGAGTTGACTTGAGCTTTGTGCACAAGAGCAACCCTGCCTAGTGCAGCTACTAAACCTCTGCAGTGGATGCGCTCTGTTCTCCTGCTGTAGGTCTCTGGTCTCCACTGTCTCCTGATGCTGCCACCTACAGGCCTGGCCTGCTCACTGCACCTCTCTCTCTCTCTCTCTCTGCTCCTCCTCTCCTCCTCTGCCCTGCCTTGCTGGAGCTGGAGGTGCGGAGCACGTGGCTGGTCCGCGTGAGGCACGGATCAAAGCTTCGGGCCCTGACAGCATCTGATCCCCCGCGCCACCTGTGTGCCCCCACTACCCTCTCTCTCTCTCTCTCTCTCTCTCTCTCTCTCTCTCTCTCTCTCTCTCTCTTACCTTCCTCTTCCTCTCTCTCTCTCGCTCATCCTCCTTCTCTATTCCCTCTCTTCTTGATCCCCTCGATTTGCTTTCGTCTCTCGCTCTCTCTTCCTCTATCTCTCGCCTCTCATCCCTTCTCTCTCTCTCTCTCTCTCTCTCTCTCTCTCTCTCTCCTCCTTGGATCAGCGTGTCTAAGTTATCAGGCCGTCCATGCTCGGCACCAGCTAATCAGGGCGGGTTGGGAAGTTCAGAGGAGCCTCGCTGGCAGCCCGGCATCCCCCTTTTGAAGTGTTGCTGAGGAAGAGCCTGAAGCCCCAACTCCTGCAGAGCATGCAACACACACAAACTGAAATTCTGAGTTTCACGCACACACACACACACACACACACACCCTGCAGTTCTCACAGTTTCTCCCAAACACACACACACAGCACTCTCTCTCGCCCTCTCCCTTACACACACACACACACACACACACACACACACACAGACGCGGCAATGCACTTACATCAGCACGGCCTCCTTAGGCTTGCCGGCTTTAATGAACTCTGCCTCGGCCTCCGCAAACTTGCCCTTGAAAGATAAAGACCGAAGATGACATGACAAAAAAAAAAAAAACGAGAGTGAGACAGAAAAAAATGACAGACACCTAGCACATTATGAGAAGATTAATAATTCAGATGTGACATTTAAGTAACTGGGGAGGCAGTGCAGCAAATTTAACACACCTGAATGACATACACACACACACACACACACACACAGACACATACAGACAGACACACACACACACACACACACACACACACACACACACACACACACACACAGACACACACACACAGACACACACAGACACACACAGACACACACACACACACACACACAGAAGCAAACGTATAAATGTTTGAGAGACTGCAGAGAGAGCCAGGGTAAGGAGGGAAACTCTAAGTGACAGTGTGGCGGCCTTTCAAGTCTTTCTATGCAGTGACAGCGGAATGATTATTCTTTTTTTATACCAAGGTGGAAGACGAACATATGGCAATGAAAGACAGAAAACAAGAGGGGGAGAGAGGGAGGGTGAGAGAGAGAGAGAGAGAGAGAGAGAGAGAGAGAGAGAGAGAGAGAGAGAGAAAGAGACAGAAGTCTACCTCGTCCTCAAGGAACATGGCGTGCTTGTAGTGGACATCGGGGATCTTATGCTTGAGGGACAGGCGCGCCAACTCGAAGGCAAAGTCAAAAGAGCTGGAGACAGAGCAGACAGGAGTGGCACAGTCACAAACAACAACAGCGACAGCAGGCCTTTGTAAACAACAACAAAAAAGTGAACTTGGAGAAATGCCTCATCGTCATCGGGGAAAAAAAAGCAAACATTTGAAAAAGTTTTTAGACTTCCAAAATAAAATCTCTAAATATGCACCAGAAGAACTGGTGTGAGGTTTTGCATTTTAATGCACCATTATTACCCTGCGCGTCTCCCTTTCTTGTTTTGTTTTGTTTTGTTTTGTTGTTTGTGCAAGCACGGCACCTCACTTGCCTCAGTAAATAAACATGCAAATAATTCAGGAAGTGACAGACAGCAGCAGCACCAGTCAGAGCCCCT
>NC_055962.1:19984839-19999839 GCF_018492685.1 Alosa sapidissima | reverse complement strand
ACCCTTGCAGTAAGGAAATTGCTGAATACTGCATAGTTTACCTTTAAAAGCATAATTAGGACGGAAGCGCCATTTTTTTAAGATGTCAAATGGCCTTTTGAATGGGATTGCTAGGAGCACTACTATTTTGTTGCAATCACACTATGATCGCATCAAAATCACTATTTGTAAAACACTAAGAAGGCTTGACACAACATGAAACTTTGCTCGAAGTATCACCAGCGTTTCTCAAGCACACAGGTACACACACACACTCTCTCTCTCATAGATACACACACACTTACCCTGTAGGCTTCCTCCCACATGTCGTGACCTCTATACATGTGGACCGCTCCCTTCCACTCCTGACCCTCTAAGTAGTGGTACTCAGCCTCCTGTAGCCGATTCTCTGCCTCCAGCTCCTAAAGAATGCACACACACACGCACACGCACACGCACACACACACACAGGCACACGCACACACACACACACACACACACACGCACACGCACACGCACGTGCACACGCACACGCACACGCACACACACATAATTACATATTAGTAGATAAAAACACACACAAAGCCTCTTAAATACAAATCACACACACAAGCCCATTTAATTAGTTTTCCACGGTCATATGTGAAGGGCTTTAGAAGATGTTGACACTGAGGTTACGCTTTCAGTACAACCTGTTTTGTTTGTCTGGCTGTGTGCAGGATGACACAAAAACTACTGTACCGATTTTTTTACCAAACGTTAAGAACGGAGAGGGAAAGGTGTCACATAGGTCAAGACCAACCTTTTTCGGAGAAGAGGGATTCACCAAAAAATCCACAAATTTTGTTTCACTTCTCCTAAAGTTGTCCGAAATGGCATAAAGCATCTGACCTTGGTGGAGAGATCTGCGCTCTCTGAATCTAGATCACCTTCAGTTTTGTAATATTTCATTTACACTCTGAAGGACAGCTATTTCTTGTCTTGCCAGGGGTAATCGAATAAGACCCAAGATGGAGTTCAGCCCTCACTGTGCTTTCACTGCACTTTAAGTGCATTTGGAGTTAGGACATGCTAACACTAGGGTGCTGTTTTAACACTGACTAGACAGCTCTCTACTTGATATCCGTTATTGAGAGGGCTCAAGGGGATAAATTCTAATCCTGTGCACAACTATCATACAAATGCAATGCAAATGCACTGAATTTCAACCAAAATATACTGTATATGTAGCCTGACGTAGTCATACTCAATTCTAGTCAGAATATGAGTCTGATACTGCTCCATTGGGACGTAATTATGGGGCGTGTTTCAACCGATACAGGGGGGGAATGTCTCTGCACTCAATTGGATAGACCTAACCAATCAGAGCAACAAAATAGCTTACCGTGAGGTGTAGGAAGAAAACACACGAACCATCCTTCTTCTCCTATATCCCCTTCGTTTTTAAAAATAATTCAGTTAAACAGTGATATGCTACAAACATGTTAAACAGCTGGGAAAGGCTGGCAAATCCCTCGAACAGGTGGTCAATAAGAGATTTCAAACGAACGAGGGAACATGTCGCAATGCAACAGCGCTGTTTTCCCTTGATGAAAGTGAAACCACGAGTTTTCCCACATCTCAACTTTGGCCAAAGTTTTCAGAAATAATCGTTTTCAGTGATACAACCTCATTAAATAATATGAATTTTCAATATGGGGTCTTAAAAGCCATATCCTTCTAGCCACAGCGTTTTTGTTTCAAACATAAGCCTAATCTAAGCGTGCTCAGATGACGTGATAGACCAGGCGCTGTTGCTCACCTGTCCGTCATCGTAAAGCCTGATTTTATTGGTCCGCCTGATATAGGGCAAGCATACTTCCACCACAATGAAGCAATGCCAGACCGAACTTCCCGACCTCAGTTGTGGGCGGGACTAAGTTCTGAATGGCACCCAGGCTACTGTATGTTAAATTAAAGCTGCAGTTGGGAAGATTTTTTTGATCATATTCACTGAAACCGACACTATGCTCCGACAGAACAACATAAATCAGCCGGTTTTAGAAAAAAACCCGCACTTCCACCTCCACCTAGAGCCTATTACTTGTTTTGAAAAAATCCACAACTCCCGGTTCAATCAGAGCAGGGCTGTGTGAGATCTGACTGTCAATCACTGTCTGGTGCAGTCTGGTGCGCACTGACGAGCACAAACTCGATTAGAGGGTGCTCGGTGGTAGTTGGGGAGGGGCATGAGAGTTGTAAACATTCAAAATTTTAGCTAAGTCCCCTCAATCTATCAGACTTGCCAACTGCAGCTTTAAGGATAACACAAGATGCTTTCTTAAGCCACTCTTAAGCAGGGTCTTGTGCCGCAGTGATTTAGAGGCAACGTTGGCTAGGTGGGCAGGGCATGGGTGGACAGATGGACAGGTCACCTTGGCCAGGTGGACATGCGTCTCCTGCAGCAAGTCCGAGTGGTGGCGGGCCACCAGGCGGATCATGTCGTCGTACATCTTGTTCTTCTTGTACATGGTGATGGCCAAGTCAGGCTGATCCACGGTGGAGAAGAGCCTGCAGAAGGGTACGAGAGTGGAGGTGAACTGCCAAAGCCTTCACTAAATGATCTTTGCTACATCGATTTACCATCCAGAGTTCTCGCGAAACCACAATTTGAATTGTTTTTGTGAGACACTCTGGCAATGAATAATGATGCACGTTACTTTTACCCCTTGCATCACAAGGAACCAATCACCAATCACAATCTGCAACAAATCAGTCAATAAACATTGGTCGTAGTGTTATCCAATTGCGTCGAAGTCCGGAATCAGTCAGTAAACATTGGTCGTAGGGTTTTTCATTATTCGTGGCCAGACCCTCTTTCTAGATTACCATGGTCTGGATTTCCTAGGCTAATCAAAGAATGCAATGCTACTAACTGAATGTCAGATATAGAGGCAAAATCACTAAACACCAGTCTGCACAAGAGTATACTCTTAAGGCGAAAAAAAGTCCTTAAAAAGTAAAGTCCTCAAGAAGTTTAAAAAAGAACTTGGACTGAGATTGAGTCACTGACTGAATTGAACTCTCACAGCGTAAAAAAGGCATATTTTTGATTGCCTTCATTAAGTATAAGCCTGTCAAAAATGTTGGAGGTATTAAACCCTGCTATCAAATGATACAGACCATTTTTTTTATTTCACTAAGGTGTTGACTTTCTTCAAAAAAACACATTGCATAGACTTCAAAAAGGTTTGCTTCAAGCGTTAAATGTAAGCAGCCTTTCTAAGAAGCCCAGATAATGCACTGATACTGAAAATCACTGGCATTCTATTTGCTGCTGCTGCCACCATGAATTCAAAACAAGCCTAAACTGGTTTTGAGAAAGATAAGCAAAAATAAAGTATTCTGCTTTTTTTCTGCAGTGAACAGAAATCAACATGAAACAAGTCCCCAGAAAAACAGTTACTGAGTGAAATATTATTAGCCACCATGGCTCAGATATATAAGCTCCAGAAAGGCACACCCTACACCCCAGACATCTTGCAAATATCAAAATAGCTCTATATATAAATAAAAATAAAATATAAATAAATCAAAATAGCTCTATATATAAATAAGAGGCTTGGCCCTCAAGCTGTGAACCATGGTAATGATTGGATTCTTGGGTTAGATTTATTCGCAATATAAGCACCAGCTGCCCGATCAAAGTCCAATTTGCTAGCGACTCACAATGGCGGCATGACATTTGTTTGGCGATTAGTTGCAGCAGGAGCCCTTGATCGTGGCGCACGGTGCGGCGCGGTGACATGGTCGGTGTGTGTGAGTGTTGTGACTAAACTATAAATCACATCCCTAAGCGACCCGCCAGTCTTGTGTCGCAACACTTCTGCCTTCAACAGCGATAAAAAAATCCATTATTAATTTCACCCAGCCTGAGTGCTGATCAATACCACTGAAAACAGGAAGACGCAGGGAGAGAGAGAGAGAGAGAAAGAGAGAAAGAGAGAGGGTGAGAGAGAGAGAGAGAGGGAGGGGGGGGGTGAGAAGAGAGAGAAAAAAAAGTGGGCGGAGAGTTTTGAAGAGTTAGGAGAGTTTTGAAGTGATGTAAGAAGTGAAACTGTATCATCTTGCAAAGGAAGGAGAAAGGTGGAAAACAGACAGCGAGGGAAGGAAATAAAACATGGCTGGATGGAAAAAAGCAAGAAAAAATATAAGGTAAAAAAGACAAAGTTGGGCGTGCGTGCGTGCATGTGTGTGTCAGTGTGTGTGTGTGTGTGTGTGTGTGTGTGTGTGTGTGTGTGTGTATGTGTGTGTGTGTGTGTGTGTGTGTGAGACAGGAACTTTACCTCTCTGCTTCCTTGTACTTGCCCTCTGTCTCCAGCTCCTTTGCCCTGCTCACATACAGATCCGACACCTCCTGTGGGGTCATACACTTCACCGCCAGCTAGAGGAGGAACAGAGAGAGAGAAAGACAGAGAGAGGAAGAGTGAGAGAGAGAGAGAGAGAGAGAGAGAGAGACCGAGAGAGGAAGAGAGAGCGAGGGTGAGAGAGAGAGAGAGAGAGACAGAGAGAGGAAGAGAGAGAGAGAGAGAGAGAGAGAGAGAAAGAGAGGAAGAGAGAGAGAGAGAGACAGGGGGAAGAGAAAAAAAAGGAAAGGAGAAGTGAAGACAGCAGAAAGATGAGGAGAGAGAGTGACCGATTTGGAGACATGGAGAGAGTGTGGACGGACGTGGACGGATAGGGCGTACAACGTGTTTTGGGAACCGTTAACCTCCAGCTCCGGCCTCAACCCTCTCCACCTCCGCTGAGGAAGCCCACTGAGAGGCCGGGGCGCTGTCTGTCCAGCGCTCCATTAGGCCCAGAGCCAAAGCCCTGTGTGCCCCGCATGTAAAGCCATGCCCTGGGTTTGACCCCTTCTTAACCAGCGCTCTCTTCTACTGGAACAGGGATCACACTCTCTCTGGACTAAGTTTGAAATCAAGGACATCCAGGACATCTGAAAGTGTTTTTGTTTTTTGCCTTTGGTTGTTTTGCCCATGGTGGCGTGTGTTTCTCCTTGCCTAGAACTAGATAAAGTCTAGGTACAGTCTACCACAATTACTGTGATGTCAGTAAGTTTCAATTTCTATAGATCTACACTGAAAACACAAAATACAAGGAAAACATGTTAAGAGTCCTTGCCATATTTTAAGAACGGCAATAAATGAAAATGTAATCCATCTATGTGCTCAACTCAAATTTTCTGCATAAATTAATATCTTTCCTTATCTGCAGGGTAAATTTGCTACAACACCACGTTGCGTTCATACATGCTAATGAAGTAGTATGAAGTAGTGTGATGAGTTGTGAGGGTTTGTGTTTGCAGGCGTTCTGACCCGTGATGACCAGAGCCCGTCTTCACAACGGAGACGGCTCCTCTCACCTTGTGAGCCTCCTCCCAGCGCCCTGCCTGAGTGTACATGTCGATGGCCGCCTTGATCTGATCCCCTTTGACAAACAGACGCTCGGCAACCTGGAGAGCAAGGAAACACCAGGACATCCGTTAGACATCAGTTTTTTTTTATGAATATAATATACACAGACGATGTGAATACAAAGGTGAAGGACAACACTTTAGTATGTAAAAAAAAAATATAGGTGTGTGTGTGTGTGTGTGTATGTCTGAGACGGAGACAGAGAGTGTGCCGGTTCTTTTCGTTTTGTATCTGCAGTCATGTGCCAGCTGGTGAGTTGCGTCCCTGCTGAGTCGCCAGATTGGGCAAAAGCTGGGGCTCATACATCATCCGAAGCAGACACACTGCTCCTGGATCAGTTTTTCACCCGTTTACGTCTAATAAATACCAGTCTAACAGTCAAAGAAAACCTGATCAAACTGCAACTCTGCTCCACTATGAGGAATTAGGCCACTTCTTGTGGCAACATTACCCAGATTTATTGCCAAGATGCATCCTTCTGTGTCAGAGTAAAATCCTAGTTTTAAGCAGTTCTGTGCTTACCACGAACAAAGCTCTTCCTTAACACTTCCTTGGCAACCACATGTATTTACATTGATTTACTCCGCAGACACCCTCATCCAGCGCGACTAAACAAGCGAGACCGATCAAAACCCCCCAGGGCACCGGGCTGCCACAGGAGCCGATACTGCTGCTTTGCCATACTGCCCATAGGTTCTGGCCCCGATCTGGCTCCGATCTGGCCCTGTTCCGGCGGTCAGGCCAGATCCAGCCAACTGTGCGTTTGTGTTTGAACTCATCTTGATTATTACAGGGGACAGTGCATAAGCTGACACTGTACTCTTGTACAGGGAGCATCGTACTGGACTACTTGCTAATAATGCTTTTCCTCAGTTTACAAGAGTAAATGAGTGTGTCTCTGTGTGTGTGTGGGCGTGTGCTGACCTGCTTGTTGGGCTGTGGATGTAAGAGACTTCATCCTACGTTCTGCGTGAGAGGTAGTGTGTGTGTATGTAAGATGCAAATGTGCCCACAGGCTAACATTACATTATTGCTTGAATATGTGCTGTACAATACATTCAATATCCTTGACCATCTGCGCTTGTGTGAACTTACAGCTGTGTGTGTGTGAGAGTGAGTGTGTGTGTGTGGGAGCGCATCTAAATCATCCCTACTTCTGTATATGTACACGACAGGTGTGTGTGTTTATCGTATGTGTATGTGTATGTGTGTGTGTGTGTGTGTGTGTGTGTGTGTGCATTTAAATCATTCCTGCCTCTCTATATGAACAGGTGTGTGTGTTTACAGTATGTGTATGTGTTTAAATCATCCCTGCCTCTGTATGTGTACCGGTGTGTGTGTGTGTGTGTGTGTGTGTGTGTACAGACCTCGTACTCCTGTATGGAGGCATAGTGCTGGGCGATGCGCTGGTAGTATGTGCCTGCTCCGTGCTGTTCCTGCAGCTCCAGGATGTGCACGGCCTTCTTCCACTGCCGCGCACCTATTGCCGCCTCGATGGCCTTCTCCGAGCAGCTACACACACGCACACATGCACACACGCACGCACGCACACACGCACGCACACACACACGCACACACGCACGCACACAAACACACACACACACACACACACACACACACACACACACACAGATGTGTATCAAGAGTACAGTACAAGTACAAAGCTGATAGCTTTACTGTGAATACAAACCTCAACTACTTTGAGTTGGCAAGCTGTATGTTATGACATTCCATTCAGGTGAAACAACAAATTACTATAATGTTAATATTTTAGTAATTCTCAGAGTGGTTTAATCCTTCACTGAAGGAGAGAAAGAGAACAAGAAAGAAAGAAAGAAAGAAAGAAAGAAAGAAAGAAAAAAGAAAGAGAGAGAGAAAAAGAGAGAGAAAAGTCTTCATTGCCTTCAACGCCTGTTTGATTACTCACTCCCCAGGCTCTTCTGCCTGCCCCTCTTCTCTTCTCTTCCCTTCTCTCCTCTCTCCCATCCCTCCATCTTTCTCATCCTCTTTATTCTAGCACCAATCCCTTATAGTGCCTTGACTGGCCATCACTTTCTCACAATCTCAGCCACTCTCTCACTTTCTCTTCAAGCACTGTTGCTTCAATCACCCATTTTTTCCCAAAACCACCAAATGCAAACAATCTGGGAAAGAAAGAGAGAAAAGATAGAGCAAGTGTGTGAGAGAGAGAGAGAAAGAAAGAATGAAAGAAAGAGAGAGAGAGAGAGAGATGTGAGAACAAAGAGTGAGTGGACAGAAAAGTCATTACGAAAAGAGAGTCTGTTTAAGTCTGCAGCATCAGAGCCTGCCCAGCATGGATGGAATGCCCATCCTGATGACCACAGGGATGGGTGGGGCAGAGAGAGAGAGAGACAGAGAGAGAGAGAGAGAGAGAGAGAGAGAGAGAATGAGTGTGTGAGGGATCAGGGGAGAGAGTGGAGTCGGGAGGGGTTTATAACACCCAGGGAACGCCTGGGGGTGATGGGAGCTTGTGTTAAACGTGCGTTACTTCACTCCCAGAGAGAGGAAGAGAGGTAGAGGGAGGGATAGAGAGAAACCAACATAAGGAGAGAGAAAGAAAGGATGAAGAATGAGGATGAAGAAAACATTTGTCTGTGTGTGTGCGACGCGTGCGCGCGTGTATGTGTGTGTGTGTGTGTGTGTGTGTGTGTGTGTGTGTGTGTGTGCGTGTGTGTGCGTGTGTGTGTGTGTGCGTGTGTGTGTGTGTGCGTGTGTGTGTGTATGCCTACGTGCAACAAATTAGCAACATATTGGTAGTAGCAGGATCATGACGTTTCAGCAGTCTTTGTCCCTGAATTTCATCCATGGCTGTGAAACAGGTGAAATTGGCTGGATTCGAGCCATTATTGTTTTGCTTTTTTGCTTTTTATAATAGGCCGCTTTGGGGGTTTTCCATCAATTCTTCATCTGTCAGACTTAGCAGTGTATGCTTCTTTTTGTCACACTCCCTTTGAAAGATGTCACTATTGCGATGCTTTCGTCCAACACTGAATTCCTTTCATGATTTGAACACAAAAATGGCCTCGTCCTCACTCCAGAAGTGCAAACTTTTAACCGTGCATTTCGCCATGTTGTCAAGTTGTCAGAACAACGAACCAAGCTAACAAATTTCCTTGCATGAACATCACTGACATAAATCAATATTCGAAAGGGGCATTTTCCAACGAATGTGTTTACATGCCCCAATAGTCGTTTAATACAGGCATATGCCAGAGGCCTTATTCAGGTTTTTAGTGATCGAAAAAGGATCTTAATCAGGCTACGGAAATTGGGTTAAGGGGTTTGCATGACTCAATTCACAATCGGAAAATTGTCATTATTTTGTTTAAAATAGGAATATGGTGTGCATGTAAACACAGTCAGTGAGAGAGAGCGAGAGAGCAAGAAAAAGAACGCCCGAGAGAGAGAGAGAGAGAGAGAGAGAGAGGAAGACGAGAGAGGGAAAGTGCTGATAAGGGCTTCATTATCAGCGTGAGAGAGCGGGCCGTCCGTTATCTAAAGCCGAGTGCCCAGAGGAAGCCCAGGCATCCATCGCTCCTAATGAACTCTCACCACCTCCGTCTGATCACTCACTCACTCACTCACTCCGACCCAGAGCCGCTGCTCTCTTCCTCTCCTCTTTCTTTCCTCTATCGCTCCAATTCTCTCTATCCTGGCGCTCCCCATCGTCCCTCACAGTGTTTCAGCTGTCCCTCGTTTTTTTTCTCACGGTCGCACACACACACCCTCCATCTTCTGTGCTGTGTGGCCTTTTATATCCACCCTCTCTTTGTTTCGTTGTCGCTTGTGTGTGTGTGGGGGTTTTTTTTGACCCGTCCTCTGGACTCCCTGCGGTCTCCATGCCCAGTTCTTCTTCATCCTCCCTGCTCCTTTGTGTGAGTTCCACTCACCCCATTCATTCATCCATTCCACCGCTAGTGTTAGCGTTTGCAGAGCACGCACACACACACACATGCACACACACACACACACACACACACACACACACACACACACGCACACACGCACACACGCACACACACACACCTCTTCCATTCTCTGGTCAGACTCACTCGTCACCTCTGCCTCCCTCCATCAGCTGTAAAAGCCCTCTCGTCATTGCAAGTCACCTTGTGCACCCAACACTGATTCAGTGTGGAGCAGATGTCCAGGGCTGCACTGTCCATTGGCCTCCTCCACTGCCCTCTACAGGAGTCATCACCCTGCTCCACACCTTTCCATCGACCATGCACTTTCTCTCTAATAAGCCTCTCTCTCTCTGTCTCTCTGTCTCTCTCTCTCTCTCTCCGTCTCTCTCTCTCTCTCTCTATGTGGCCTGTGCATGGTTTCACTATTAGTTCCTCAAACGTCTTTTCATTTCCTTCTGACTTCTATCTCTTCCTATCTCTCTCTCTCTCTTGTCTCTGTGTCCCTCTGTATCTGTCTCAGCTTCTCTAACCCGGAGTCTCACTTGGCTTCATTTCTCTTCTCTCTCTCTCTCTCTCTCTCTCTCTCTCTCTCTCTCCCCATCAGCCTTATCTGCTTTGGGCTTTGATTTTAAACTTCCATTCTTTCTGGGTCTGTTCGGCTTGGTCACTAACCTTCTCTTTTCATCAATTGCTTTCCCTATCTCTCCTCTCCATCTCCCTCTTTCTCTTTCTCGCTCTAGCACTCTATCTTTTGTTTCAGAAGCTGTGGTCACTCACCCGGACTCGATGTAGTGGTTGATGGCGGCATCCATCTGCTTCTGCTGGACCAGGTAGTCGCCCCAGGACTCCTCCAGCTTCACCACGTCCGCCGGGAAGGCCACGCGTGCCAGCTCCACCGCTGCAGCACGGAAACACAGACACACACACACACACGGACACGGAGACACACACACACACATACACACACCATCAGTGGAGAGCCCAAAGTGTACTAAGGTTAAGGCATGTCGTATTAGATGAGGAAGGACCGGTGGTTTTAATCTATTTCACATCCTCACAACATCTTGTCAACCCCTGCACCAATCACATTCCAAAAATAATGGTGGAGGTTAACTCATTGAATGCCAAGCTGTTTTCGGAAGCTTTGTCCTAGAGTGCCAGCAATCTAGACCATTGTTGATGATTTTTGTACAGCCACAGCATATTCTGTGTTATAGCTATGAACACATACAATGGCTCGTTTGAAAGGTGAGACTTTGTGGGTGCAAACCGTCTATTTCTACACCCCTCTGTTCCTGAGAAATCCCAAGCTAAACAGTGGCTAGTTTTCATCAAAATCCCTGCGCGACTCGGCCTACCACCCACTCCGCCAGGCCCGGCTCGTGGTGGAGATGGAACTCCCTCCTCAGCACGGTGTTCAGTCACTCCTTGTAATTTTTTTTGACCTGTCGTGGTCAGAGTCATCTTGTCTTAGTAGAAAGGTGGACTCATCCAGCGTTGTCTGGCGAAAACGCACCTGCGTTGCCTGCAAAGTTTCTGGGAAGAGATCTAACGAGACCTGCCACCTAGTGATAAACCCACGAAAATAAATTACCTGATTTTGACCTGGCGTGCATGTCACTGATAGGCTAATCAGTGACTGATTCGAAACAAAGCGGCAACCATCAAAAGCCGAGTTAAGATCAAACGTCCAGATAAAATGTCCAGATCTTGCGTTTTCATGAGTTTTCGATCGTCATATATTTAATTTCCATTCATCACAGAGTTCCCAAAATCACATATAAGGTGTGTTAGAGTGTATAGTTTCGTAATATAAAAAAAAAGCTAAAAACGTAATATTACGTTTTTGGCACTCAACGCATGGGAAGGAAAAACGTAATATTACGTTTTTGGCACTCAATGAGTTAATAAGTGGCCATGAATACATTTAAAGTGTCTGCAGTGCAGTCTGTGACAGGTAGCATCGGTCAGCAGACCTGTCTTGTCCTGTCCTGTCCACTCACCCTTTCTGAAGGCGCTGCCTTTGCGGTAGCACTCCAAGGCCCTCTGGTTGTTCCGGATCCTTGCAAAGAGATCACCTGCCTGCAAAGTTGGAGAAACTTATCAGTGTTCATACTGAGACAGAGAGATGGAGAGAGAAAGAATAGACACAAAGCATGAAAGAGAGCGAGAGAGAGAGAGAGTGAAAGAGAAAAGAAGACAGAGGGAGATTGTCACTCCCCTCAGACCCCTCCTCGATTAAAAAAAGAAGACACCTTTCCCGACATCTGCTGCGGAGGTCCCACACTCCCAAGGCCTTGGGTAAGGTCTTAATTAAATAGGCAGCTCAGACAACAGAGGCCCATATAAACAAACACACACACACACACACACAGACACACACACACACACACAAACAAACAAACGCATAATGTACTCAAGACTCCGGCTTCTGCCTGTCTTTACCTTGGGCTGTCTTAATAATAACAATAACATCTGCCACATGTCCTTGCCAAACCAATAACAAGCCCGCCTCCTCTCCCTGTATGGTCGGGGTTTAGAGAACTCACTAAGAGCAGACTATAATGACTGGATCAACGACACGTTCACTCTGAATCTGATATCAATTTCCACATCAAAATGCTTAACTAGAACTACCCTAAAACGAGAGTGCAAACCTCCACCAAGACCAACATGTCCCATCTTGCAAAGTTAAAGAAAGTGGGAAAAAATCCACTTCAAAAGTTTTTTCTCTGACACACGCCCCCCCCCATCAAGCTTCATGAAAATGGGCCAGGTGGTATTGGCCTAATCCTTCAAACAGACAAACAGACAAACAGACAAACAAACAAACGGTAATGAAAACATAAGTTCCTTGGCGGACGTAATTATCTGTTGTTTGCAGTACACAGGAGGTTGACCATAGCCCACCGTCGTGACAACAACAGCGCGCTGACGTGACTGCTCGGAACGGATTACTGTGCCGCGATCGATACCAAAAATACAATCCTATCGATCTGTAGAATACATTCATGTTTTTTGCGCTTGGATGGATGACGCATTGAAAAGCCGGCCCCCCTTTCATCTCGGGGAGCCCAAGGGTTGCAGTCACGACTGCGGTGCCTCCAGCTTGGCCGGGCTATTACACAAACACAATTGGCAGGCCTGGTGGCTCTTGCTGACCGCTGGGAGGCTGAGTGCTACAAACGGATGAATGCAGAGGACACAGCATGACCCTGGGCACCGTCCCACTCAGCCAAAAGGACACGCAGTTGGTCACTGGCTTATCGAGGGGCGCCAATGTCACCTGCAGCCCCACCCTACCCCACACACACACACCCCAAGATGAAGACTGCACATTACTTGAGAAGGCACACTTGGAGGTAAAATGCAGACCTGCCCCCCATAATATTTCTATGGTCTTAAAGTATAGTGTAATGCACAATAAAATCTGGCATATTTGCTTGTTTACTGTCAATTTAACACACTAACCAAAACAATAAAAATAACATACCCTTCTTTTCTCTGACACCGTTAGCCTAGCTTAGTATAATTCACTGGAAGTGGGTTAGACCAGTTACCCTATCTTCTAAGTGAATTATGCTAAGCTAGGCTAACAGTCAGGGTGTCAGACTGGGTTATTGCACACATAGAGAAGAGAAGGGTGTACTGTAACTCTGGGTTAGACGGTAAATAAGATAATTTCCCAAAAAAGTTGCCGTGTTCCTTTATATATAACAGTTTCTTCAATCATCATTTAAAACACACTCTCCCAGTAATGAGAATAATCTGTGTGAGAATATTCGAATGAAAATGGGCTGACTGAAATTTGCTGCGCTGCATTGCCTCTAAGTGTCGCCAACTGACGATACACATTGGAAATGTGCGTACACCACACATATAGTGGTGTGGAGAAACCCGGGAGGAACAAACATTCTCTTGTTAATTTACTCTTGATACGTCCGACCGTGAGCGTGAAAGATGGCGTACACAAAGTTTTTGGTTTTTTGTACATGAGGCCCTGGCCACTCATCATCTCTGCAACGGTCCGACCCACTCACCGGACCTGCGTGAGAACATCTGAGTGACATGGCTCAGACTGAGAGGCCTGACAAGGTACCTGATCGTTTTTTGGAACCCACCCTCTCGTAGAACTCGCCCTTGATGAGGGCGGAGGCGATGCGGTTGATGACGTCGACGTTGGCCGCAAGCTCGTCGCGACTCATGGCCACTCGGGCGGCCTTGGCGGGCAGCCCTGCCTTCAGGTAGAGGTTGACGGCACCCATGTAGTCGCCCTCGCTCTCCTTGACCTCTCCCGCACGCTCATTCTGATTGGTCTCCATCAGCCAGGCATAGTAGCTGCGTCGCAGGTTGTCTAGCTCCGGGTGGCCCTGCAAAAGACACACACACACACACACACACACACAAGTTTGATGGAGCCCTGTGTTTGGGTTGGTTTGGTTGGTTAGGAAAACACAAAAGGCGTGCACATCCAACCAGAGATGAGGCTGGACACACATACAGGTCAACCACAAGCACTCTGCAGGGTTTGAGGCCTCCACCCTTTAGTGTGCGGACACTCTATGTCACCTGCCCGCGCACACAAGCGGCAACATTTTTAACTGACAAGCATTCGATAAACAATGTTTTTTTATTGAGTGGCGCTGACAAAACTCAAACTGAATAATAATGGGCGCGGTGGCGGCGGCAGAGTTGGCAGACACTGGTGTGTGGGGCTGTATTGAAAACAATGGAGTCTAATGTAACTGAATGTTGAAAGTGGAGTGCACAGCACTCATGTTGGCGCCTAGGAGCACAGGCCTTTAAAAGTCAGGCAAACTTCTGTGCCTGGAGTTATCAGAAAGGCTCAAAACCGTAATATATAACTATCTATTTTCAAATCTTACACAGCTCAGCCCACGCCTGAGTTTCCGCCACAGTGCCTGAGAATGTTGAAGTCCTAACACTCGGCACTCTTAAACACACTTGGTACTTTTTCGGCACCCAATTTTTCTCTCGCTTTGGATCCAACCACTAATCAACGAATCATTTGCTTCCCCCATATTCAAATCTAGATTTGCAGAAACACCAACTGGGCACGGTTGCATGTGTCCAACACCTGAACCACTGCCATCGGTGTCTCTGCAAGCGTCTCGTGCTTTGTTGCTGGGCCAAAGTGAGCGTTGTTCAGCTGGCAGTGCACGCTGCTGGTCAGTGCAGTTCAGTGTTCAGTGTCAGTGACTGAGAGGTCCCCTGCAGCTCTGCCTGTCCTTAGCTGTCACTGAAGAGTTTCTCAGCGATGGAGTCACTTTGGCCTCGGCCTCGGCAACCGCAAACACACACACACACACACACACACACACACACACACACACACACACACATACACACAGATATAGATATAGACACACAAACACGCGCACCTTGGCCTCGGCAACGGCGATGCAGTCGTCCCACATGTGGAGCTCCTGGTACATTTCCATCACCTCATCGATGGCGTTCTGCAGATGGGGGGGGGGGGGACACCGCAAACACACACACACACATACATACACGCACACAACACACGCACACACACATATACACGCAGGGTAAGGAGAGACAGCTGGGTAAGGGCACTGTGAACTACTTGTGTTCGCTCAGTTGTGACGGCGCCAATC
>NC_055962.1:19789839-19979839 GCF_018492685.1 Alosa sapidissima | reverse complement strand
CAGTATTATATGTTATTATCAGCAGCAATTATCAGCAGACGCACATAACCATTTACAGAAGTTAATTAATGGATTTCCGTTGGTGATCTTCATATTTGGTCAGAACACCAATAACAGCTAGCTAGAGCTAAACAGTGTGAATATGATGCAAGATTAAACTTTGGGAGTTTAGGATTTCGGAGTGAAACTTCTGAGCCGTCTCCCTGAGCCCAGTGGCCTCATGGGAAACCCCTCACCCTGAGCTTCCTGTCCCTGAAGAGCAGCTTACAGCCCGTCTCGTTCAGCTCCAGCCAATCCACCTTGGAGTCGTGGCTCACCGTGCCCAGGCTGAACCCACCAACCAGGTCCACTGGGAGAGAGGGAGAGAGAGGGAGAGAGGGATGAGGTGCATACCCAGAAAGTGAACGAGAGAGAGAGAGAGAGAGAGAGAGAAAGAGAGTGTGAGAGAGAGAGAGAGGGGGACTAACATATAGCTTAAACATAGGGAATAGAGTGGTAGAGAGGCAAAAGAGTAGTGAGAGAATGTGTGTGTGTGTGTGTGTGTGTGTGTGTGTGTGTGTGTGTGTGTGTGTGTGTGTGTCTGGGTTTAAGTATGGGGTGTGTATTTGACAAAAGTCAAATGAGTTTGGCCCCACATTGAAAATGGTCTTAAAATTCCTATTATATCCCATGACTGATTCCGAGGGGATCTCTAGGTCTGGAGTGCATGATGCTTTGCATTCAGAAGGTTTGCAGAAATGAGCAGCTATTTCAGCCTGGAGCTGAGCTGCAGAGGGCTGGGGGAGAGGGGGGACTAGCACCATAAACATGGCTGACAAATGGAGCCATTTCCATTCAAAATGGCCTAAATGTCGATACGTACTCCGTAACAGCAAATCTATAATTTTCTTATGAGCACGGATGGTTTTGCATTCAGTAGAAGGAATTCAGAAATCAAAACAAAACAAAAAGAATGAGGGAGATAGAGAGAGAGAGAGAGAGAGATAGAGAGAGAGAGAGAAAAATGGTTAGAAGAAAGATGAAAGAAAAATAGAATAAAAAAATAAATGACTTCAAAAAAACATTCCAATTTACACTTTCTGAGCTGATTTTAAGTACACAGTGATAGGGGAGGGTAAGAAGACACAGACACACACACACACACACACACACACACACACACAAACGCCACCTTTACACTACAAACACAAACACACACAGACACACTCACACACACACAAACAAACCTGTCAGTCAGCAGGTAAATAAATTGGAAGAAAGCACTTTTTCATTTTCACTGCCCTCAGTGGAAAAAAAATAACTCAAAAGAAAGAAAGTGTGAGAGATGGAGAAGAGAGCGAGCGAGGGAGAGAGGGAGAGGGAGAGAGAGGGAGAGAAAAAGAGGGAGAGAGAGAGAGAGAGAAGGCGGACAGAAGGACATGCCTGGACTTAATTAGCACAGGAAGTGGACAGAGTGGGGCGGCAGATGGTGCTCAGGGGGCCCGGCCGCTCCGAGCCCCCCCCCCCATGCGCCAGCGCTCCCGTGTGGGGTCACCGCCTGCCTGACGCAGGGGTGGTGGTGCTGCCGCAGACACCTCGTCCAGTCCACCTCCACGTGCCGTTAGGACACTGGCTACTGCGCTACCTCTCACTCCATGCCTCAAGAAAACAACCAAAGCTTACTGCCACCCTTCTCTCTCTCTCTCTCTCTCCCTCTCTTTCTCTCTCCCTACCTCTCTCCCTTGGCTGTCTATCTCTGCAATCTACATCTTGGTGCAAGAGATGACAGCTCACTCCGTGTCAGATCAAGGAGAGCCTGGTTTGGCTTGGTGCAGGTGGCAAGAAAGAAGAAGAAAACTCCAGTTTTCATAGTTCTGCACATCAGTTGCATCACAGATTTATGGGGCGTTAAAAGACAGATCTTTCTCTTCCTCTCTCTGCCTCCCCCTTCCTCTGTCTCGAAAGGAACCAACATCTCTTTTCCCCTTGGTTCAAAGACTGGCAGCCCTGTCATGCTTTCAAGTTCAGTTTCTGGTATTATCAAACTTAAATATTCACAATCTTTCAGTCACAACTTCCCTTCACAGTATGGAAATGACTATTATCCTCCTGTGCCATTTCTGTAAGTACATGGCTGACAATCTGAAACACTTTTTTCAAATTCATCCTGCACAAATACATAAATAAATGAAGGGTGCTGAAATCAAGGCAATATGATGGAACATTTGTTAACTGAGGGAGTATTGTGGCACTAGTGTAAGGTGGGGCAGTATTGAGGCACTAGTGTAAGGTGGGGCAGTATTGTAAGGTGGGGCAGTATTGAGGCACTAGTGTAAGGTGGGGCACTATTGTAAGGTGGGGCAGTATTGAGGCACTATTGTAAGGTGGGGCACTAGTGTAAGGTGGGGCAGTATTGAGGCACTAGTGTAAGGTGGGGCACTAGTGTAAGGTGGGGCAGTATTGAGGCACTAGTGTAAGGTGGGGCACTATTGTAAGGTGGGGCAGTATTGAGGCACTATTGTAAGGTGGGGCAGTATTGAGGCACTAGTGTAAGGTGGGGCACTATTGTAAGGTGGGGCAGTATTGAGGCACTAGTGTAAGGTGGGGCAGTATTGAGGCACTATTGTAAGGTGGGGCAGTATTGAGGCACTAGTGTAAGGTGGGGCAGTATTTAGGCACTAGTGTAAGGTGGGGCAGTATTTAGGCACTATTGTAAGGTGGGGCAGCATTTTGGCACTATTGTAAGATGGGGCAGTATTTAGGCACTATTGTAAGATGGGGCAGTATTTAGGCACTATTGTAAGGTAAGGAGGTATTGTGGCACTAGTGTAAGGTGGGGCAGTATTGTAAGGTGGGGCAGTATTTTGGCACTATTGTAAGGTGGGGCAGTATTGTGGCACTATTGTAAGGTGGGGCAGTATTGTGGCACTATTGTAAGGTGGGGCAGTATTTAGGCACTAGTGTAAGGTGGGGCAGTATTTAGGCACTATTGTAAGATGGGGCAGTATTTAGGCACTATTGTAAGATGGGGCAGTATTTGGGCACTATTGTAAGGTAAGGAGGTATTGTGGCACTAGTGTAAGGTGGGGCAGTATTTAGGCACTAGTGTAAGGTGGGGCAGTATTTAGGCACTATTGTAAGGTGGGGCAGCATTTTGGCACTATTGTAAGATGGGGCAGTATTTAGGCACTATTGTACGATGGGGCAGTATTTAGGCACTATTGTAAGGTAAGGAGGTATTGTGGCACTAGTGTAAGGTGGGGCAGTATTGTGGCACTAGTGTAAGGTGGGGCAGTATTGCGGCACTATTGTAAGGTGGGGCAGTATTGTGGCACTAGTGTAAGGTGGGGCAGTATTGTAAGGTGGGGCAGTATTTTGGCACTATTGTAAGATGGGGCAGTATTTAGGCACTATTGTAAGGTAAGGAGGTATTGTGGCACTAGTGTAAGGTGGGGCAGTATTGTAAGGTGGGGCAGTATTTTGGCACTATTGTAAGGTGGGGCAGTATTGTGGCACTATTGTAAGGTGGGGCAGTATTGTGGCACTATTGTAAGATGGGGCAGTATTTAGGCACTATTGTAAGGTAAGGAGGTATTGTGGCACTAGTGTAAGGTGGGGCAGTATTTAGGCACTAGTGTAAGGTGGGGCAGTATTTAGGCACTATTGTAAGGTGGGGCAGCATTTTGGCACTATTGTAAGGTGGGGCAGCATTTTGGCACTATTGTAAGATGGGGCAGTATTTAGGCACTACTGTAAGATGGGGCAGTATTTAGGCACTATTGTAAGGTATTGTGGCACTAGTGTAAGGTGGGGCAGTATTGTGGCACTAGTGTAAGGTGGGGCAGTATTGCGGCACTATTGTAAGGTGGGGCAGTATTGTGGCACTAGTGTAAGGTGGGGCAGTATTGTGGCACTAGTGTAAGGTGGGGCAGTATTGCGGCACTATTGTAAGGTGGGGCAGTATTGCGGCACTATTGTAAGGTGGGGCAGTATTGTGGCACTAGTGTAAGGTGGGGCAGTATTGTAAGGTGGGGCAGTATTTTGGCACTATTGTAAGGTGGGGCAGTATTGTGGCACTAGTGTAAGGTGGGGCAGTATTGCGGCACTATTGTAAGGTGGGGCAGTATTGTGGCACTAGTGTAAGGTGGGGCAGTATTGTAAGGTGGGGCAGTATTTTGGCACTATTGTAAGGTGGGGCAGTATTGTGGCACTATTGTAAGGTGGGGCAGTATTGTGGCACTATTGTAAGATGGGGCAGTATTTAGGCACTATTGTAAGGTAAGGAGGTATTGTGGCACTAGTGTAAGGTGGGGCAGTATTTAGGCACTAGTGTAAGGTGGGGCAGTATTTAGGCACTATTGTAAGGTGGGGCAGCATTTTGGCACTATTGTAAGGTGGGGCAGCATTTTGGCACTATTGTAAGATGGGGCAGTATTTAGGCACTACTGTAAGATGGGGCAGTATTTAGGCACTATTGTAAGGTATTGTGGCACTAGTGTAAGGTGGGGCAGTATTGTGGCACTAGTGTAAGGTGGGGCAGTATTGCGGCACTATTGTAAGGTGGGGCAGTATTGTGGCACTAGTGTAAGGTGGGGCAGTATTGTAAGGTGGGGCAGTATTTTGGCACTATTGTAAGGTGGGGCAGTATTGTGGCACTATTGTAAGGTGGGGCAGTATTGTGGCACTAGTGTAAGGTGGGGCAGTATTTTGGCACTAGTGTAAGGTGGTAAGTATTGTGGCACTAGTGTAAGGTGGGGCAGTATTGCGGCACTAGTGTAAGGTGGGGCAGTATTGTACAGTTACGACTGGATTGTGTAAAACTGTTTCTTTTGACATCATGACACCAGTCATCGGAGAGGCACTCACCAATGGCGATGGTCTTGATGTCAATCAAGTAGGCCAGCTTCTTGTTGTCCTCCACGCCTCTCTGTTTCCTCTCGTTGAGACGGACACTGCACAGACCAATGCGTGTGTCAGCGTGTGTGTGTGTGTGTGTGTAAATATGGACAGCACTGGAGGTGAGGAAGCCATTTGCACTTTCTCTCTCTATTGATGTGTCTGTCTTAACAGGCTGAATACATTGATATTGATTTGTAACGACTAAATGACGTTCCAAAAAAGCTGACATGACAGCTGTATGCAAAACACCGACCCTTCATTTTACACCAGGCTTACAGCACATAGGAGACTGGCCAGCGTGAAAGTGGGAATCATGGATCAAGAGCACCACCTAGTGGTAGAAATCAGATCTGACATGACATTTACCTTCCAATGTTGTGCACAAGACAACAGATAATGGGGAAAACATTCTTGAAGTAATTCTCGCACACACACACACACACACACACACACACACACACACACACACACACACACACACACACACACACACACACACACACACACACACACACACACACACACACACACTGACCTGATCAGATGAGGGTTCATGAACTCAGTTCTGACAGAGCCCAGGATGTCCTGGCTGCCGTACTCCACCAGGGACAGCTCTCCAGCATTGAAGATCATACACACCTGTACACAAACACATACCTTTCAGCTCCAATCACATGTCATGTTCATTTGACTACAGTAATTTACATGTGAAATTAAAGTTAAATTACAGTCATTAAATTGATGTCATGCTTCCTTGTACAATAATCAATCAGGTCATTTAGCAAAGTACATCAATTCTTTGCTACATCAATTCTTTCTTCCATCCATCTATAGATTTTTTTAACATATGTGGTTTAATTTTTTAACATATGTGTTTTAATAAACATTAGTAGGTAGGTAGGTAGGTGGGGTACCATTTCGTTTTCAAAGAAGAACTTCTCGTTTCCCCCTGATCCTTGCCAAGCCACCTGAAAATACACATAAGGACATTTTTCTTTTCTCTCGTTTGTTCCATTATTGGTTCCCATGAGGCACACCACAAGTCTACAATGTTACATACAAATGTACGCACGCACACACACACACACACACACACACACACACACACACACAGACGAGCGGTCACTTGAACCCAGGCCTTATCGTGTCTGTCATAGCGAGCGGCACTTAGGCTGAGCGAGGGAGTGGTGGAGGGCCCTCCATTAAACATGGATTAGCCAGCCGCACCGTGACAGCCCTTGAACTTTTTAATTAGAGCACACTTCTGCAGCAGCTCCGCCGCACTAAACTTCTGATGGGCAATTTGCAAGTGTGGCACGTACCGAAAAGAGTGGGGGGACAAAAAAAAAAAAAGAAAAACCTACTCAACCTTACCACCTTCAGCAAGGAGGATTGGGTGTGCCACCTACAAAAAAAAAAAAAAAAAAAGAGGCTGGCAGTCGAGGAAAATTAGGTTGCAAGAAATTTGTGGAAAGTTCATAAGTTTGTCTAGGCGGAGAAGACATGTTGTGACCTTTCAGGAAAACACTTCATGGGAAAGTGGGGACAAAGTGAGGGCAAACTTGTGGAATGAATTCTGTCCTTCAAGTGAAGCTACTGCCACTCAGAGCTGCGCCCAATGAGGACTTGGCTTGTCATACAGCTCTCTCAACTGTCCATCTTCCTGAAATACGGAGCGTTTGTGTGCCTGTGATTTTTCCGCTTTAGTGGAGATGTGTTGCTGCCCATCTCGTACCTCGCTGAGCTTGTTGGCTGTAATATCTCCCAGTAACAGTGTGTCGCTGGTGTGTGCCACCAGGAAGCGATCCTTCCCCAGGATCTTGACCTCTCCGATCTCGTAGCCGAATCGAGACCTCAGCACCACGCGGGTCCCCGTGGACATGTTCTTCACGAGTACCTGTCGGAGCACACACACACACACACACACACACACACACGTATGAGCCCTTTACAGAAGCTGAGAGGTCACTGAGGAGGAAATTGAATCAGCATGAGTCAGCACTTAAATGTGCTCTTGGGGGCCAGAGGGGGCTTTAAGACTTACCTGACTCAGCCCCACGTAAATGATCTCGAATTTGTTCTTGTAGAGGATTCTCCGCAAGCAGCAGTCGAACAGCTCCACGGCCCCACACAGCGTACCCTGGGGGCCAGAACATGAGAAAACACAGCAGTGTGAAAGTGTGAAAGACTTTCTGAAGGAGTTTCTCAGTGTCATGAATTACTCTGAGGGCCAGATGTACTAACGCTTTTGCGCCCACTTCAGGCGTATTTGTTTCGCAACGTGCGTGTAAAATCATTGCGAGGTATGTACAAACAGGCCGCAATGATGTAAAAGCGCAAACTGCCTGTCGCGGGAGCTGAAAATGGCTAATTGCGATTTTCGTGTCATGCATATGCATTCATGGGAGGATCCAGGGGAAAGTGGGAGTTTAGCGTAAAAAGATGGGAGGGGAAGCGTAAAGAGCGCCTAATTATGTATTCCGCGGTATGTACAAAGACTGCTCCTGAAAGCACACGTCTATTCTGCGCCTATATACTTCCGCCTTGTAAAAGCAGGTGTTAATCCAAATTGCAGTTCAATGCATCAATAAGAGAACCTTTCAAAGACAACAGAATCGCTATTTAGAGCACCAGTTTTGTAAGTATTTGTACAATCAAAAGCAACCTTAACTTTCGTTGGCCTTTCAAATGTCTTACTTTCACGTCATTCACTTAAACTTTCCTACTTGCTAGATTTGATCAATTTTCCATAGCCTACGTGCACAAGTAGTTTGAGTAAAACTTCTTATCTTCATTATCTCCCTGCTTGTTGACATCTTATCATGTATGGTATTATTTCATGATCGCTAAATGTTTGATTCTTTTTAATGAGGTCATCAGTTAACTTCATTCAACTGCACTTGTATGTAGGCTCTGCCGTTCAGTTGTGGACGTTCGTAAATTGCGTTTATAGGGCGGAGAAAGGCAGAGAAAGGCGCAGTTTACACTAGTTTGATAAATACAACGGAAACTTGGGTCTGACAGCGTTCGCAATCTGCGGTTTGTCCATGACGCTGATAACGCTACGTTCGCAAATGTACGTACATCTGGCCCTTTTGAGGGCCTTTCAGTGCCCCAGTGAAGTTTACAACACATTTTCAGTCAAATGAACAAAACATTTTCCAGAGTTAACTATATCTCAGCATTTGCTATCATAGTTTAATCAGAGGGGCACTGAGCATGAATAAAACTGACCGCGCAGAGTCGGGAGCCGTCCTTCTTCCAGGCCAGGGCCGTGATGGTGTAGAGGTTGGGGATCTCCTTGGGAGGTGCTTCATCCCAGTTGCCCCTGCGAGGGCTCCAGTTGAACACCCTTAACCTGGCGAGAGACACAACTCAAATGTACAGGGGGAAAAACCAAAGGATCCGACAGGCTTAAACAATATTAGGGTGGAGCCAAAATCTCTCATCAGTCTGAGTGCAATCCTTTGATCACTACTCTTACCTAGAGTGCAATCGCACCAAAACGGTCTGCCTTCTTTCAAACTGGAACTATTATCAAGGTCAAGGAACTACTATCAACTTCTCAAGGTTTACTAGCCTGGGAATACCCATACAAACCTTCGGCAAATTTGGGATTTTCTCTGCAGGTCCATCTGGCCATGAGGCCATTGAAGCCCATTTCCAATGTCCCTAAAACACGGGTACGCAAATACACTATCGCTAATCTGGCATGGACATGTATATCTTTGGTTTAAGTAACCAACTGCATTTAAAACTGCTACACTTCTGAAACGATTTGGTAAGAGTTTAATGTGCCCATTTAAGTTTAATTTCACTACTAGGCTACCCCTGCTGGTAGTCGTAAATCCATGAACCTTTTCCTGACCCACTCTCAGTTGAGAAGGGTCTAGTGTCAACGAGGCTAAAGGTTTACCTGATACACCAAAAATCACTGATCATGGCATAAATAGTACATCTGCGTTTGGTCCTACATGAAACCATTTCTTTAGTTACACCTGTGAGACCAGCCCGTGAGCGCTCACCTGTCGAAGCTCCCCAGCACAACAGACTGTCCACTGGGGCTGGTTGCGGCCACGGTGAACTCCTTCTCCGAGCGGTCCCTACTGTAGTCGAACGTCTGCAGAATGTGGCCCTCCTTCCCGTAGGCCACAATCTTTTTGTCGCATCCGCCGGCGATGATGCTGTCGGCCCCCCAGGCCAGGGCGTACGGAGGGCACGGGTGTGTGAAGACCTTTCCCTGGTGAGCGCAGAGAGGAAAAGAATGCTTTTCAATGTACTGTAGCCATGACACTTTCCTGGGCGGCACAAATGTTTACCTATAGACTAGCATCATGTGTAGACTTAAAGGTTGCATCAGCGATTTCCGGCCCAAAAAAAGGCCGAAACATCAATGATCACATTCATCTAATCTTTTCTAACAATCCGCTAGCTGCCTGCCCCATAAGCAGGCCGTCAAAAAAACGCGTCTCTGTAGGCAGCCTAGGCTCTGAGATCTGTACACAAAAACAATAGCTACAAAACGGGGTTGGCAACCACTCAAAAGCAAAATTAAGTGTTTCAACCAATAACCGACGAGATGCACGTTTAGGAGAGTTTCAATTGCACGGGAAGAAGGGGGAGGGAGTAGCGAGCTAGCTCTCTGTTTTGTTCACATCAACAGAAGTGACGTATCCCCGCTATCACTGATACAACCATTAACACCTAGCACCTCCTCTAGGTTCTGTTGCTAGTACTGCTTTGTCCATTAACTACATCAGCCGTAAACCTTCTACATTACTACATACACAACCAAAGAGAGGGACAGGACAACGTGCCCCCAAAACAACTGTCAGGCCCATCCTGAGACTTACGGAGAACAAAGGCAGACACATCTTGCACCTTTATGGTGGAACATGGTCTCATCGCTGGCAAAAGCCACCGGGGTCTAAGTTCTGTATGGCAAAAAAAACAAAAAAAAACAGAATACCTGAGACTCTCCGGAGTCCTCATCATCAAAGAAGTAGCGCACCACTGACCCATCTGCATGGCCTGAGAGGATTCCTTTGGCTGACACACTATAAAAAAGGAGGGACTTTATCTTTCGAAAAGGTACACAGTTTACTGACACCTGTGTTAAGAGGCGTCAATAGGGGAGAATGACATCTCAAATAGAAACACATACATACTTGGATGTTAATGAGACAACGTAGGAGTCTGCCCCATAAATTGTGGACGCCTTGTTTGTTTTTGTGTTGGCTTTTCGGATCTGAGGGGTGCAAGGCCGAGGCAAAGAGTGCAATATGTTAAATAGGACACAAAGACAGTACCAGAGTCTGAACTGTACACACACTACTCACAAAAAGTCAGGGATATTCGGCTTTCGGCTGTAATTTCAGGATAAACCGAAAATCCACTATAACCTTTGCAGGTGAACTTGATGTGACCTTCTCTAAACTTTTGAATGCGCATGTCCAACAGTTCAAGTCCAATTACATTTGACCCGAAAGCCAGATATCACTAACTTTTTCTGAGCAGTGTATGCTACCTTTGCTACATGTATGTTACCTTTCCATCTGCCATTCCACAAAAAATGTTATGGTCTGCTGGCCAAACCAAACAGGTAACGGCACTCTGAAACATAAAACATAGTCACCAACAAACAGAAAAAGATGCTAGATAACAGAAAGGCAACTACCTGTTTCAACTGTTACCTTCTGGTAGGCGTTATAGGCAGAGGTGGAAAGTAACGAAATACATTTACTCACGTTACTGTATTGAGTAGTTTTTCTGTGTATTTTGTATTATATATATATTGTTTATAAAATCGGTATTTTAAATTTTACTTGATTACTTTTTGAGTGAAGTATTGTACTTCGCTACATCAAAAATCCCATCCGTTACTTGAGTAAAAAAAGTTAAGTTAAAGTTAAGACTAACGAAAACAGAAAGGGAGAGAAAAAAAATCGCGCCCTAAACCATTAGCCTAGTGATAATGATCAGCATGTAGCCTACAACAGGACATGAATCAAGCTGACGCCATGCAGTCTTTCTGAAAGTGATGGAGATGGAGCTGGATCACGAGATGCATCAGATTAGCCTAACCTATGAAAGTGTATTTTCCGCTATTCCAATGGGTTGTCTCAGTTCGTTTTAGCACCAATGATTGCGGAGATATTCAAGCAAACACCATGGGATTTCGTGTTTTGACGTTTGTGCTCACCTTTCTTTGGAAATAAGTTTATTAGCAGTTGTTTCCCCTCATTTTGATGTCTCTCTTTTTCCTGTTTTGGCCTTTGTTTTTAGTAACCTGACTTGGCTTTCTTGGAGAAAGGCATTGCACCAGCAGCACAACAATTAGCGGTCCACTACTAGCGATGCTCAACTAAATAAACAAAAGATAGACTACCTTATGAATCGTGCAGGCGGACTAAACCATTTAGCTCTTTAGCAAGGGAGAGTGAGAGTGACCTTAGACAGTTTTCACTATGTTTTGTATACAAAATCTAGTCAGTCAAACTTTACATTTCGTCTGACATTCATTTTTACATTTAATTTGGAAGTTAAAATATTCAGGTAAAATAAATATATGGTGGAAATAAGTATTGAACGCTTTTTTTTTTTTTTTCAGTAATTAGCCTAAACTTCCAGTGAGTCTATTCGAAATTTTCACCACACATTATATTAACACACATATAAAAAATCCAAACATAAGAGTTTTGTGTATTAAAGTGGAATGACACAGGAAAAAAGTATTGAACGTGCCTACTGAAATTTCTTCAATACTTTGTGGAAAAGCCTTTGTTTGTAAAGACAGCTTCAAGACATTTCCTGTATGACAAAATGTATTAGTCGCAGTATCAGGTGTGATTTTGGTCCATTGTTCTAAACAGATTCCAGGGGTCCCTCTTGTGAATCCTGATCTTTAGTTCCAGATTACTTCCAGAACTGTTTGAGCTTTTTGCTTTTATCCATCATGAAATGTTTCTTGTGTGACACCTTGGTAATGAAAAACCTTTTTATAGCCCATCAATATGTAAGCTACTAACCAAGCTTATATTAATTTGCGCAGATAGAAAGGATAACTACTCTCTAACTACTTACAGATTCCAGCTCGTTCCTTCCCTTTCCTTAGTGCTTTTTCTTAGCTTGTTCAATACTTTTCCCCTGTGTTATTCCACTTCATTACACATGACTCTACTTATGGAGTTGTTTGGATTTTTTATGTGTGGATTAGCTGAGTTATTACTAATGCCTGATGAAAATGTTGTGCCCCCTGTATTCCACTTTTCAAGGGCCCTCTCCTCCATTGCTTCCCACTTTCCCCCCCAGTTCGACGCCCTTTAATCTGCTGAACCTTCTGCTCGTTTCCAAATATAAAAAAAACTCTCTGCAACTCAACATTGGCCTGCCTGCCTCAGCTGCCTGTTGGGGGCTTTTCAGTTGTGCTGGATTACTGTTCACTGCAAAGCGACCCAAGGATGAGTGCAACTAACTTTGAAAATCAACTACTGCTCAAACTTAAAGGAGAACTCCGGTGATTTTTCACATAGATCTCCATTTCTCAACATCCTTATCAGGCAAGTACCTCCACTGAGTGGCCATATTGCAACACTTTTTGGGCACTTATCGTGCATCTATTTCGGCAGAAATGCGTGTGCGTAAGGCTTCACGACACCAATCTTGCTCCAGCAGCGAGATCACAACAGATGATTGGCACGATGTCTTCACAGCACACCACATGATTGGCTCAATGTATTTTACAACACACCACATGATGGCTCAATGTATTCACATGTCAACGTTTTGCCGCGGAAGGGTTGTGGTATGTGTAGACAACTGCCATATTGGCGTTACAAACTAACCCCATGCATTACTATGGAGGATTTTTTGAGTGCTGTATCTCCTCATTAGAAAGTCTCTGGTAAAACTGGTTGTTCTGGGGCCTCATTTATAAAGCGTTCTTACGCACAGATTTGATCTTAGACCGTGCGTACGCTCAAATCCATGCCAACGCTCAGATTTATAAAAAACGTCTTTGACGTGGAAAAGTGCTTATCTCCACGTCAGGTTCAAACTTGACGTACGACCATTTCCTTGTGGTAATGCCGGGGTACTGCAAGTAATCTGAGGTCTAAGTGCGATGCATTTTCAAAATTCCAAGACCAACGATCTCATGTCTTTCTTTGCCATATGCATGATCAATATCAGAAGATTTTTAAAGACGTTTTTGGACGCAGCTTAATGTTTCATGGTTTGGCATAAAACTGCTAATGAGAACTATAGCCCACTTAAGAAAGTGAAAAAACGTATAGCTTACTTATTTCATAATATCTAAAAAACACCAAGACCTACGATGGAATGATTGAAACATTTTTACAGGTGATCTAGTATATTTGGTGTTCTCACCAATCTAATATTGACCATAAAATGTCTAATTGCCCTCGTTTAGGAGAGGAAAAGTACATTTGTGCCAGGGATGTAGTGGTAAAATAAGAGGTGGGTGAACTATGAATTCTGCGATCTCGGTGAGGTGGACTGCGCCATGCGGTATCGGATTTTAAAAAAAAAACATTCGAACATGTTTGATAATGGTGGAGGTTATTATGCAGTATTGGGAATAGGCCTATAGGATAGTATTGGATAATACAGTTTTGAATGTTAAAAGTGAATAAACTCTTTTGAGAGGTGGATAAACTCTAATACGAGGTGGGTAAGCCTAAACTCTGAAATTTCTGAAATGTCAAGAGGTAGATAAACTGCGTTTACTCGCGTTTAGCCTCCACTACATCCTAATTTGTGCTCATAGGCCTTCCCAGCTTCGTAACAGAAAGGTAATATTTGAATGTAAGCTATACAATGTAGGCTATATATGATATAAAATATCTAAAGCCTACATTGTATAGCACAACAAAGAAACAGAAGTTATCCTCTGAAAGCAGGGCATCTTCATATTTAGTGTTGCGTCGGAGTTGCGTAAAGAGATGCAGAGCGCGCACCTGTTTGTTTTTTTGACTGGCAGTGCCCAAGATCAGATAACAATATGTGAGTTGAATAATGTAGGCTAAAATATAAATGAATTCTGCAGTCTCGGTGAGGTGGACTGCGCCATGCGGTATCGCATTTTTAAAAAAGGCATTCAGAACATGTTTGATAATGGTGGAGGTTAATGTACAGTATTGGGAATATATATAGTATTGGATTATACAGTTTTGAATGTTAAAAGTAAATAAACTCTTTTGAGAGGTGGATAAAGAGGTGGGTAGGCCTAAACTCTATTTCTGAAATTGCAGAGGTGGATAAACTGCGTTTACTCGCGTTTAGCCTCCACTACATCCTAATTTGCGCTCATAGCATACGCCTATTCCCAGCTCCGTAACAGAAAGGTAATATTTGAATGTAAGCTATACAATGTAGGCTATAGATATTTTATATCATATACAGTATAGCCTACACAACCAAGGGATGGAAGTTATCCTCTGGCATCTTCATATTTAGAGTTGCGTAAAGAGGTGCAGAGCGCGCACCTGTTTGCTTTTTTTGACTGGAAGTGCCCAAGATCAGATGACAATACGTGAGTTGGATAATGTAGGCTAAAATATAAAGGTAGGCTTAAAGCAAACAATAAAGGACAATGTTTAAGCCATTGGACATTATTGAAAGAAAACGATAGCAAAGATATGCAGAATGAATGAATAATGACCGGCGAACTAGGCTACTTTTTCACGCAAGCAGCCTATCCTAAAAGAAACGTTAAGCCTACATGACATATCACGCTTAATTTAGTCCTCTGTTTTGTAGACTAAATCAGCATATTACCCTGGGTCATATTGGAAACGTACAGTAGCCTACTGTACCATAACGTACAGGATTATGCTGTAGGCCTAGGTCTTTCCTTCATAAGGTAGGCCTACCCAATTTTTTTTTCCAACAAAGTAGGCCTAAACATAGGCTACTAAATGTTGATTATTCACATTACTGCAAGCAAAAGGAATGAAAGCGAGCAGAGGACAATGGACATGGATGCATACGATCTCTTTCCAGAAAGCTTTGCTGGAAAAAACATAATTAGTTAAGCTATTCGAACTGACGCATATAGGCTAGTTAACATCAGATGGCATAGGCTAGGCCTATACAATGTTTTCAATATATAATTTTACATAGGCTACAGCTTTTAGGCCATTGATTTCATTAAAACATATGCTAATGATATTGATGAGGGGGTGTTTACAAGGCGGAGACCTAAAACCATCCGGCTGCGCACAAGTTGACGTTCATTTGTGATTTATAATGGGCACATCTGGAAGGGTGGCGTACGCACGTTTTTTTGTGCGTACGTTCGTGTTCTCGGAATCACACGTACGATCATTTCAGAAATGATCTAAGATCAAATGAAGGATGGTTTCTACGCAACACTTTTATAAATGAGGCCCCTGGTACCCACCCCCCCCAAAAAAAGTAACTAAGTAACTTTTACTTAAAGTACATTTTAAATAAACTACTTTTTACTTTTACTTGAGTACATTTTCAGATCGGTATTTTAACTTGTACTTGAGTAATATTTCATCATGGTATTGGTACTTTTACTTGAGTACAATATTTTCAGACTTTTTCCACCTCTGGTTATGGGTCGTTACAATCCAGTACCACCAGATTTAAAAATAGCTTCTTTCCAAATGCAATAGTTTCCCTAAACAAACGTAGCTAGACAAACCCAGTCACTTACTGTCACCTCCTGCACTTCAAATACTTGCACTTATCTGATCACTGCTCCTTTACTGTTTTTTATTCTGTTTGTTTGTCTTTTACTGTTTTTACAATATTTGTATATGTCCTGTAATGATTATTTATTGTATTTATTGTGTGCACCCAGTGGAGTAGTGTTCCGAATTTCGTTGTATTGTAAAGTACAATGACAATAAAGGCATTCAATTCAATTATTCTGAATGGTTAATCATTGTTTCCACATGTATCATGATCATCTTCATTCAAAAGCATACATTTAGCAAATACATACCGTCTGCACAAACTTGTTGGAAATTGCTTTTTTGTCGCCCCTAGAAAGAATAAGTATTGCAAAAGTATTGAAACAATGCTCACTGTCTGTAACATGTCTTAGAAAGTAACAAGAAAGAAAGGAGCCAACTCACCAGTCCTCTCCAATTTTATATACATAGATGATGTCATCAGTCTGGGCAATGGCAATTTTGGTGGAATCTGGTGAAAATGCCATGGACTTGACAGTATAGCTCTTTTTCCCATACTGCGAGATTAAATGAAGTGAATTCAAACAACTTTCTACTTAATCCAATCTAGACCATGTGAGCGAATATGGCCACAGGTTTTCGAATGATACAACAAACATAAAAACACAAAAATTCAGATGAACAATTCAGTAACATATATTACCATATCACTTCCAATAGAGGTAAAAATTAGGGGTTATGAAGACTTGAATAAGGAAGCCAGAAAACCACCAACCTTTGCGTCCGCGGGTTTAGTGGAGAACTTGTCTCTCCTCTCCCCTTGTTCATCATATAGCAGGACCACTCGGTCCACCGTGCATACAGCAAACCTCGCATTGTTAGGGGCCCACGCCATACATGTGACTTTTGCAGCTCCATCCTGAAGAAAAGGTGTGAAGACCAAAAGTGATAATATCCCTGGACTCAGACTTTGCAATTCAAATTGCAATAACCTTACAGTGCAGTGCCTGTAAAATCTTCAATGTTGGACAAATAGCAACCCAAGGTAGCAAAAAAAAAAAAAAAAATAGTTTGCAGTGTAACATATGTTGCCCTAACATACTGCATGATTAGAACAAATGTATCAGTGTGTCCTACAGAATTGAATTCTATTTGTGGTGGTAGGTGACAGGGGGTGTTCAGAGTTTTTAACATGCATGCAGGTTTGTTGAGGGACAGAGACACAAGGAGGCTGCGCAAAGTTGTGCATAGCTATACAATGAAAGGATCTCATCCAATTTAAGTAGTACAACATAGAAAATCATTGTGTGGTGGTCAATATTAATATTGTGGTGGGCCGCCGCAAATAAGTCAATGTATGGGAAACACTGTGTATAGTACATTCCATCTGACATACAGTAATTAGGGGAAATGTTATGTGCTCATAATAAATGTGAAGGAAGTAGATTCTGAGGTGATAAACGAGATGGCAGTAAATTCACTGATAAAGAGGCATATCATGAGACATATCACCTGCACCTACATATCACCTGCTGTGTCTCTCAAACACATGGTCTGATGAAACAGAGTTCATAAATATGTGTTCCATGATTTGTGAATTGCTTTGGGCAAAGGCATCTGCCAAATATCCAGGTTAGTCTAGACAGGACGGACGGGACTCTGACATGAGGCCTTTAAATTCATAATGAAGAACCACTTTCATGAATCTCTCAATGTGTGTTCTTACTTGAGCAACAAATAAGTGTGCATTTCAAACAACAATAATACAGTGTACATCCAAACAGATGAAGACGTGCTCCCTAAGGCCAATGGTGAATGTGTGACTGTGAGTCCAAAAAACATCACTGCTAAAGAAGAGAAAAAAATCTTCACTGGAGATTTTAACCATGCTGATCTCAAAACTGTACTTCCAAAGCTACACCAGCATGTTGATTTTCCAACAAGAGGAGATAACATCCTGGACCTGGTCTACACTACACACAAAGGAGCATACAAAGCCACCCCCCTCCCCCACATTGGACTTTCAGACCATATCACTGTTATGCTAATGCCCGCATACAGACAAAGGGTAAAAGCGAACAAACCGGTTCGTAAGCAGGTAAAAGTGTGGCCTGAGGGAGCCTCCGATGCTCTTCAAGACTGCTTTGACACAACAGACTGGGAAATGTTTAAGCAGGCAGCCACTTACAACAACCGGACAGACATAGAGGAGTATACAGACACTGTAACCTCTTACATCACCAAGTGCATCGATGATGTGACCCACACAAAAGACATCATCACTCGGGCTAACTGGAAGCCATGGCTGACAGGGGATGTCCTCAGGCTGCTGAGGGCCAGAGACAAAGCCTACAGAGCTGGGGATGAAGCTGGCATGAAAACAGCGAGAGCCAACCTGTCCCGTGGCATCAAGGAAGCAAAAAAGGAATACACTCACAAGATAACCACCCACTTCAAAGACAGCAGGAACGCACAAAGCCTATGGCAGGGCATTCAGGCCCTCACGGACTACAAGCCCGCGCCACAGAGCTGTGAGAGCAACATCCCTCTGCTCAACAACCTGAACCGCTTCTTTGCTCGCTTTGAAGCACAAAACAGCACCTGCCCACAGAAGACCCATCCCCCTCTACATGAGCAGCCCCTGTGCCTCTCTGCCGACAGCGTGAAGAGGACACTTGCTGCTATCAACACCCGTAAGGCAACAGGTCCAGACAACATCCCAGGTCGTGCGCTGAAGGACTGCGCAGGGGAGCTTAAGGATGTCTTCACAGACATCTTTAACACTTCCCTGAAGCAAGCCATCGTCCCATCATGTTTCAAAGCTGCCACCATCATACCTGTGCCGAAGAAAACTGCTCCATCCTGCTTCAATGACTACCGCCCTGTGGCACTGACACCCATCATCATGAAGTGCTTTGAGCAGCTTGTCATGTCACATATCAAAGCCATTCTCCCCCCCCACCCTGGACCCCTTCCAGTTTGCATACCGAGCCAAGCGGTCTACAGAGGATGCAATCTGCTCTGCCCTCCACCCAGGCCTCACCCACCTGGAAAAAAGAGACTCATATGTGAGATTGCTGTTTATAGACTTCAGTTCTGCATTCAACACCATAATACCACAACAACTCATCTGCAAACTTGACAAACTGGGACTCAGTACCTACCTCTGCAACTGGCTACTGGACTTCCTCTGTCAGAGGCCCCAAGTAGTACGTGTTGGCAACAATACCTCAAGCAGCATCACACTGAGCACAGGGGCCCCCCAAGGCTGCGTGCTCAGTCCGCTGCTCTTCACCCTGCTGACGCATGACTGCACTGCAACCTACAGCAACAATCACATAGTGAAATTTGCTGACGACACAACTCTGGTGGGTCTCATCACTAAGGGCGACGAGACTCAATACAGGTTGGAGGTCGACCATCTGACCACGTGGTGCAGGGACAACAACCTCCTGCTGAACGTCAGCAAGACCAAAGAGATTGTTGTTGACTTCCGGAGAGGTCACACCCAACACCTGCCACTGACCATCGACGGTGCTGTGGTGGAGAGAGCGAGCAGCACCAAATTCCTGGGGGTGCACATCAGTGAAGACCTCTCCTGGACCACCAACACTGCATCACTGGCGAAGAGAGCTCAGCGCCGCCTGTACTTCCTGCGGAAACTCAGGCGAGCAAGTGCTCCACCAGCCATCATGACCACATTCTACCGAGGCACCATTGAGAGCATCCTCTCCAGCTGTATCGCTGTGTGGGGCGGAAGCTGCACTGAATACAACAGGAAAGCCCTGCAGCGCATAGTGAACACAGCTGGAAGGATTATTGGTGTTTCACTCCCCTCCCTGAAGGACATTTACACCACCCACCTCACCCGCAAGGCGACCAAAATTGTGAGTGATGCAAGTCACCCCGCTCACAATCTGTTTGATCTACTGCCCTCTGGGAAGAGGTACAGAAGCCTGCGCTCCCGCACTACCAGACTCACCAACAGCTTCATACACCAAGCTGTAAGGATGCTGAACTCTCTCCCTCCTCTCCCCCCTCCACCCTCAGCTACATAACATCCTGGACATTGGACCCAAAATGGCCGCCTGCACTACTCCACTTGCACACTTGCACACTTGTACACTTTACAACTTGGTGTTGTTGTCCTGAAAACACAACACTTCTGCTGCTCTTACATAACTTGCACCACTATGCCACTTTCTTTCTTACTTAGGTCAAACAGAACTACCCAAGCCTTTTATTGGCCTGACTTTGCACTAGTATTTTATTGACTGTCTATGCACAATTTCAACCAAATTTTGCTGCTCTTATTTTTTCATTATTATATGTGCCCTCTTATTTACTTATTTACTTACTTTTTTGTTTACTTGAATGTTATGTTTGTCTGTGGACCTAAATTGGTAAAATATGTCTTGTCTTCACCGTGGGATAGTGAGAAACGTAATTTCGATCTCTTTGTATGTCTGGAACATGTGAAGAAATTGACAATAAAGCTGACTTTGACTTTGACTTCTGAAAAGGAATGAGCAAGTGGCTTTGCGTGTAACAGAGTCAGCCAAGAATATCAAACTGAAGACCGACCTGATGACTGACTGCATACAGTGTGTAAAAACACATCTGTTTACCACCAAGTTCATCCTCATTGTTTTTTAACAAGCCCCTTCTCATATGTCTATCCAGGATCTTTGGTCTATCTTTAGAACCAAGAGGAAAACAGGAGGGAAGAAATGAGGTGACTAGGCACTATTTTGGACCAGGTGGAAGTCAAGTCAAGTCCATTTTTTACACATGACTCAAAGTGAGTGTATGGAGAAAATATGTGTAGCCTACATTTAAGTATACTTGGCCTATAAAACTGATTTACATTTACATTTCAGTGACTATTGTTACTAGTAATGAATTACCATGCTTATTTTACACTATAGCTCTGGAAACCAAAAAGAGAGGTTACAATGAGAATTGTATGTGAATGTGCTTAACAATATTGATTCAATGATGAGGTTGATGCCAAACATACACTGTATAGTCTATGATTGATGTCATTGGAAGTGAAATATAATCAGAGCAGTGAGAGTTGAGTGAAACTGAAATTAAATTAAATCTGTGAGCTTGCTGTGTTTCATAACAAATGCATCTTATTAAGCTATCACCAGTCTCCACTGTTTCATAATGGGAATAATGAACATGTATTTAGACTAGGCTAAGTAGTTAGTGTTGTGTTATCATATTATCATAATTGATGTTACCTCAAAACAACTGTTCCTAAGTCATTAACGTTAGTGAATTAAAGTTTACTGCGGGAGGAACAACTGCCTGGCCTGCTAGAAGTAATTTATCGTAGGAAGTCTCCAAAGATGTTTTCAAGTGCCTTAGTTAAATGAGTAAAATGGCCTTTGTATTTCTACACAGACGAGACGAATACGACCGATAAAACAGTACACTCAACAAGGCATCATTTATTACAACGTAGTAAGATAGCTAGCGTCTGGAGGGTAGCGTATCCGACTTATGCTACCTTATATTTTACCAAGTAGCTGCTATCTATTTAACGCTAGGTAACGATACGACTCCAACGTAACATTCATCATTGATCATTTGGAAATGTTAGACGTTATTCAACGATCGTTACGTTGGCGAAAAGTCCTTGGTTACGTTAACGTTTAACGTTAACGTTACTTGTCTGCTATCTTTCTGACTTGCCTGAGGAGTTAGCAGTGTCTTCAGGTGTTTCAGCTGCATGCCTCGTTGATGCTTGAATAGACAGCTTGATGTGCAAAGTGTTTCCAATTCAATCTACACGTAGTCGAGACACTATAGTTTACCTCTGTAAAAGAGCAATTAACTTTGCAAGAGGTTGCATCTGATAAACATGCATTGCTAGCTCGCTAACTTAGCTCAATGGCTGACATGTTGTATACACTCAGTCCTTGGTTACGGTTGTCTAGCTGACTGCGTCTGACGTAACCACGCACCCGTATGTAACGTAACCTATCATGTTTTGTTTAACATAACCGAACATAACCTATCATGTTTTGTTAGAACTTCTTCACATTCTTAGGCTACGACACTTATCCTATTTTTTAATTGCATGGATTGCGTTTCTATTTTTGCAGATTGTCTGAGGAGATTTCCTTCACATTGAAAAGATTTGATTGGAGATGCCGGGGATTGAACCCGGGGCCTCATACATGCAAAGCATGCGCTCTACCACTGAGCTACATCCCCCATCTGATTGCACTGGCGAATAACAACAGATTTAATATTCACTCTACATTATTTTTTAGCTTTTCTTCGCGTTTGAAGAACAAACATATAGCCAAATAAGTATGACCACTGGTGTGATTACATATTTTACAACAGGAAAAATGTAGAATAATGTTAAACACACACAATCATTACAATGCAGTGGAGTTGCAGAACAGACTGGACTAACCTCTATCCCTGAGTCATTGTTGACATATTATTTCTCACTGTGACATCCCTGCCCTGCTTTTAATAAATATATTAATACAGCCATTGCATAAATCTAAGTATAGATGTACAACATTTACATTGTTATATTTCAAATGTCTTTATGTTTCAATTGGACACTTGTATAATTAAATGTGTGACCTGGAACTACTAAAGAGCATCTAAAATTAGCATGTTATGATTTGCTCTAGGTAGTAGGTCATACACTGACCAATATGATTGGCGGCCAAAAATAATGTTCACTCCCTCTTCTGATGAAACTGTCATTATCACAGGAACGAAGGACAGGACAGAGTGTTGTATTTGAAACAAAATAAAATAGCTACTAGGTTGTGTTTCAAGTGCACTCTGATCATGTAGATGAAAACCACAAGTGAATATATCGTAGAGGTTCTTAGGGACTGGACTTAGATAAGGAAGAATTACAAAAAAGAAAGAAGCCACTGTCATGCATAACCAGGTCATCCAGTGTTTCGAAGGTATTCTGTTAAATCTATGCTGTCTGAAGGATTTTTTTGAGCTTGTTATTGGAGCACTCTTTTACTTTTTTGAGTCGTTTGTGCGGCTGTTTGTCCAGCCACCCCCAAAGGACGTGGAGGGAGAGATTGTACTAGTGACCGGAGCAGCTAATGGCATTGGTAAGCTCATAGCAAAGGAATTTGGACGCCATGGGGCCACTTTGGTTCTCTGGGATGTCAACTGGGAAGCCCTGGACCGGACAGCACGGGAACTCCGACGGATCCTGGATGTGCGTGTGTACGCCTACGCGTGTGACTGCAGCCGCCGCACAGAAGTCTACAAAGTTGCAGAACTGGTGAGGACAGTTTGTGATGGCTAAACATGCTTTAACAAGCTCAAAGACTAAATAACTTTTCTGTTAAGGCTCTTGAAGTGAAAAATGTTTTCTTTTAAGATGAAGATTAAGCAATGTATAAGGCAGTATTCGCAATGTTTTAACTTCAAGCCAGTGTGTCCTTCATCAGGTGAAACGAGAAGTTGGGGATGTGTCCATACTAGTAAACAACGCAGGGGTAGTGACTGGAAAGTACACATTCACAGAGGCCCCTGACAATTTGGTGGACAGAACTCTCCGAGTCAATGTTGCAGCACACTTCTGGGTATGTCATCCAACACTTAGGCTGTGTCTCAAACCACATACTTCCGTCAGTGCACTAGTAGTGTGCACTGAGGGCTTCCTTGCATTGTGCCAAATTTTCGACGGTTAGTATTGTCCCAATATCTGCACTACAGTATATACTTAAACTAAGTATTTGAAGTGTACAAGTAGGCGCTTTGAGACACAGCCTTACTGTATACCTGCTCAATCATGTAGTCTTTTAATCAGAGAGTTTAATCAGTCCGGCTTCAGAAATTAAAAGTCCTGCCATATATTGGTTCTACCTGTGCGCTTAACACAGGTGATTCTCTATTACCTGGCTTAAAAGTTGTGCTAATTAGAATCAGCTGAATAAGTGAATGGTTGTAACAGAAAAGTGGCAGGACTTTTACTTTCTTAAGCCAGACTTTTAAACCTTTGCTTTTAATGACAGAGGTTTGTTCATAACCTTGAGATAATTATGGAGAAGGGAGAAAAGATTATCCCTAAGTACCGGGTAACCTCTTTTATATGTCCTCTTTAGACTTACAAATCATTCCTTCCACCAATGATATCACGAAACCATGGGCATCTGGTGTGTATTGCATGTCATGGTGGACTGTTTGCGATGAATGGATTATCAGGCAAGTCAATTAAATTATATCTATAAATTATAAATATAAATATATCATGAAATTATAGATATAGTTATATTATTACATTATATGTACTAAATACTGTAACATACCTGTATGGATGTTCACCTGAGAAGACTGCCCTAGAGGATGTAGACTTTTAGTCATGGCTTACCAGTATTAAGACTTTGTGCACAGCATGGAATTCTATTGCCTCAATTCAAATTAGCAAGTGCCATGATAAATTCTGCCAAAAAAAATGAAACAAATGTGACAATAATGGGTGTAGAAGGATGTAGACTTTTAGTCATGGCTTACCTGTATTAAGACTTTGTGCACAGCATGGAATTCTATTGCCCAATTCAAATTAGCAAGTGCTATGATAAATTCTGCCAAAAAAAATTAAACAAATGTGACAATAATGAAAGTGGATATAAAAGTCCATTATCTGTGATTAACAGACTACTGTGCCAGCAAATTCGCAGCTGTGGGATTTGCTGAGTCTATTGCTCTGGAGCTTCTGGTGCTGAAGAAGGAACGCATTAAAACCACCATCGTCTGCCCTTACTTGATCAATACCGCTATGTTTGGAGGGTGTCAGACAAAGTGAGTGACGCCTTTCTGTAAAACAATAAATGGTCTGTGATGTCCTAATAGAATGCTGAGAAATCGATCTGCCTTAATTTTTGTAGATGGCCATCTTTTCTGCCTATTATTGACCAGAAAAAAGCAGCAAAGAGAATAGTTGACGCAGTTCTGAGAGACAAAATGTATGTCTTGCTCCCATCCAGTTTGTACTTTCTAGTGGCTATTAAGAGGTATGACCCCCTTGCAAATCAAATATTATTTTGTGTTTTTGAGTGTTTTCAATTCTCTCCTTAAGTATGTAGCATCACTGTTTGAGTGACATTTGCTAGTAAAAATCTGTACATTTGCCCTTTTAGCTTCCTGCCTGCCAAACTGGGAATCATCTTTGTCAACTTTTTTGGAGGGCTGGACCTGATGGATCGGTTCAGAGGGGTCCCTGTGCCAGCTGCCTCATACAAGAAACGACAAAGAGAAGACAGTGTTGGAGATCCATTATATTACAACTAAATAAAATACATGACAGAAATACATGCTGACAGAAATGCTGAAATTTACTTAAAGATGTAGTCCGTGATTCGGTTTTTATGACAGGTTGTTGGTATATTTGTGCTGAACAGCCACAAATCAAATTATACCATTCTTTCAATGATACAGAAGTGTTAGACACAGCATTGAACATTGTTATATGGGTATTGGTATAATATATGATTGTGATTGTTTATGGTTCGGTCCAAGCGTTTGTAATGGACAGTTTGAGGATCAATTTTCTGAATGTGACAAAAATGTATGGGGTTAGAATCGTGGACTGTACCTTTGTATTAACAGTTGTATTCTCCAAGGTTTTATTAGCCAGGCTTACTTATTTATACTGTTCTAGGTGGTGATGACATGTAGATTAGCTGCGGTCAGGATGGGCAATTCTTTACAATGCAGCTGAACTTTCCATTGGCAAAAAGTGGGCTATGTCAACACTTAGCAGTCCGGGGGGAAATAGGCCTAGGCCTACTGTTTTGAGAAATACACTATTTTGAGAGGAAATACAAGTGTTTGATCCAACTGTGCAGAACTGTTGTTCTTCATTGTAAGAGTTTTTTTTTCTCCCATACCGCCATAGCCTAGGCCACATCGAAAACACAGATGACGGCTAGTTCTCTCTCCTCCCATTTCCTTGAACGTGCTGACGCTACTTTGACGCTCTATGTAGCCACCGTGTGTGTCCTCGTTCGTTTCCACACTGCCGTGGCTGCCGAGCAGTGTGGACTTTGTTTAGGGGGTACACGGTAACTTTTTTCTTCGAATATTTCAAGAGACTGTTAAACATCGATTGGATTGATCTGATTTCGACCGTCGGAGATAGCCTCTTCTCTTCACTCGTTCTCAAGAACGTTTAGCTGCGTTTTAGGCATTACTCAGCATCCGCACAGGACATTCACCTACCGGCGTGTTCTTCACGTGGGTCCCCTGCCTACAGCTAATCTTTCAGAGCTGGTTCATTGAAAGAGGAAGTAACTTGGTGGCTGGCATTAGAAAGGCTTTCGTGATTTACAGATTCTTCTGAGTGGTTACATAACGTTATAAAGGGGCAGTATAAAAGCATTCAGCTATGTCGGAGAAAATGGCATCCTTGATTTTAGAGGACGGGACCACGTTCCAAGGCCGCCTTTTTGGGGCTGTTGCATCCGTGTCTGGTGAAGTTGGTAAGTCATCACTATACCATACGTATAACATACCATACAAAGAGGTTCAACTTCAGGTCGCCATATTTTGTTCTTTTTTATTATGGGCTCATTCAGACGCAGTGCACTAATGGTCCGTATCAAGCCTGCGTCACACATCAATCTAGCTTCAAGTTAGCTAGTTAGGTTAGCTAGGGTGCCAACCAGGGTTAACCAACGTGGCGGGTGCCTACTCACCTGCTCCGTGGGATTTCTTTGGCGCTTTGTGGTTCAAGATTTTCGGGGTGGTATTAGTCATAAGCATGCGCACTCTACCCCAGCGCAGGTTGAACATCGCAGCTCTCAACTTATTTAGATGATAATGCCTAACTTGTTTTACAACTATTTGTGTAAAACTATTACAACACATACATTTAATAGATATTGTATTTTTGCAATGGAGTAGTCATACAACTATATTAAGACATAAAATACACTTGCCGTTGTGGCATGACAGAATAATTTGAGCTACTTGTTAAGCATTTTTCTTTCTTTTCATAATGTAATGAAATAGACAAAATTACTTATAGTATATATATCATTCAATCATGACTGTGATGTATGCCCACACAATTACTTTTTACTGTGACCATCACAACACTCCCCAATTACCATAATTGCGTTATAAACACACATTTAATTTCTTATTGACTTTATTAATGTGCATTTTAACTCTCCTTTAATAAATTAAATGTACAGTATGGAAAACACATGGAGTCACCCCCCCCCCCCCCCCCCCCCCCAGAAGAATGGAATCTCTAAACATGCACCTGTTATATGCAGTTTTTCAGACCGGCATGGTGGGTTATCCAGAGGCACTCACAGACCCCTCCTACAAGTCTCAGATCCTGACCCTTACCTACCCCCTCATTGGGAATTATGGGATCCCCAAAGATGAGGAGGGAGAGTTTGGACTCAGCAAGGTGCTCAAAGAAAAAAACACTCACTACCCTCATCACTAATCTGGTGTCATTTATGCCATAAAATGGATGATATTGCATATCAATACTATATAATACTGGGGATCAATAAAGTATCTATCTATCTATATTTTAAGCAGTTAAGGAGATCCCACTTATTATTTTACAAAATTAAAAAATTAACCCAATCCATGTAAAACTTCCGAGATCTACTGTATTAGACACTAGCTCCTAAATAAAACAGCATTTATGCCTGTACTTGGCAGCATTACAACGTTTTGATCATGTGTGTTGCCCAGTGGTTCGAGTCTTCCAGAATCCATGCTGCTGCGCTCATTGTTGGCGAGCTGTCCCAGAACCCGAGCCACTGGAGCTCTGCCATGTCTCTGGACCAGTGGCTACAGGAGCAGGGCATTCCTGGGCTACAGGGTAAGGCGTGCACTCCCACCCTCTGGGGCCTTCTCATTGGGGCAGCCGTGGCCTACTGGTTAGCACTTCGGACTTGTAACCGGAGGGTTGCCGGTTCAAACCCAGACCAGTAGAAAGCGGCTGAAGTGCCCTTGAGCAAGGCACCGAACCCCTCACTGCTCCCTGAGCGCTGCTGTTGTAGCAGGCAGCTCACTGTGCCGGGAAGTGTGAAGCACTTAGTGTGTGCTTCACCTCACTGTGGGTTGACTGTGTGCAGAGTGTGTTTCACTAATTCACGGATTGGGATAAATGCAAAGACCAAATTTCCCTCACGGGATCAAAAGAGTAAATATACTATATATACTTCTCCATTCTCTATACATTCTCCATCATATAATTATAGTGACCGGCTTTACTCGTTGCAGTTCAAACCCAGTTGAACTGCAATCGTAACTGTTTTTTGTTACAAGTGTCAGGTGGTGACAGAGAAAATATGTCACACACACACACGCAACCGTTCAAAAGTTTGGGGTCACTTAGAAATGTCCTTGTTTTCATCATTCATGTTGTAAATGACTGTTGTAGAAAGAAATGGCTGATCTTTAATGCAGTATACAGATGCCCATATCAGCAACCATTCATCCAATGTTCCAAAGGCACATTCTGTTTACTAATCTGATATCCTTTAAAAGGCAAGAAAACATTGGAGAACCCTTTTGCAATTATGTCAGCACATAATGTAAAAACAAACTGCTGCCCTGATTAAAAAAAACAATGTAACTGATCTGGTATTTTGTCTATAATGGTGTGGAATGGAAATTTCTAAGTGACACCAAACTTTTGAACGGCAGTGTAATTTGATGTGTGTGTATAGCTCAGCATCTGACCTACTGGTGTTAGTGCGCCATTGAATCAGCCTCTAACCTGTTCGGCAAATGTTGACACATCTTTGTTAATACAGGAGTGGACACTCGCCGCCTGACCAAGAAGATCCGTGAGAAGGGCACCATGCTGGGGAAACTGGTGGTGGGTGGCACCCAGGCCAAGAGTATTCCCTTTGACAACCCTGACACCAGAAACCTGGTTAAAGAGGTCTCCATGAAGGTAAAGTGTCAGTGTGTGTTCACCCAAACAGGTCATGTACACGTTACAGAAAATTACAGGGGGTTACTAGATGTGAGTGCACTGCATGCTTAAGATGCTGCTCATGTATCAGGATATAGAGGTAGGTGAGACAAAGATGGACAAAACAAACATGCATACAAGAAACGTATATCTTTTATAGAAGTATATACATAACATACGTGTCTTGTCAAAGCTGCTGTTTATATCTTTTTCTTAATTTAAGCAACAAGCCCCAAAAGGGCCGTAGGTTACACTGATTCTACAACAGCAAAGGGGCGTTGTTAGGCACGACGCGCTAGCGGAGTGCCTAAAACCCCCCTTAGCTGTTGTAAAATCAGTGTAACCTACGGACTCGAGTGGCTTATTATTGTTTTTCTAAAACTTACTATAAATACCTGGGGCAATTCCATGGAAATTTTTTTTTTTTGGAACATCCATAATGCCAATAAAATGTGATGGTATGGGATGTGAATGATTACATGAAATTTGAGCATTTGCTATTTTTGGCTGAGGAATGTACATGAGAAAAAATACACAAAAAATTAATGTTGTCATTCACATCATACAAATGCCAAGGCATTTCACTGGCGTTATGGATGTGACAAAAAGGATTTCCATGGAATTGCCCCCTGGCAAAGTTTCATAAAGTAAAGGCACAGCAACTAGAAATGGAACCGATTTTATTTATAGATAATCAATCTTCCGCCAAGAAATATATTTCTTCTATCTGAATGGTTGCGTCGAGACGCAGCTACTTTAACTTTTGTATCAAGTTATGGTAGCGTAGTAATATAGAACGAAATGCGGTCAAGGTGTATCTTTATGCTGCATTTTACAACGGCATCGAACGTGATTCAGCCAATTACAATCAAGGACCAGAACTATCAGTTTTAGAAAGCCTATTACACCAGTGTGCAGTGATGGTTTGATGTTCATGCACATCGCCAGCACCTGGCATTTGAAAACGGCCAGTGCACAGGGATTTTATCTTATTTGCTTGTGGCTATGTATTAAATGTGTTCTTCCTCTGCTCTGCTCTATCTGGTGCGGCGATGTGGCGTATGACAGGAGCCGAAGGTGTTCAACCCTGAGGGCAGTGTCAGCATTCTGGCACTGGACTGCGGTATCAAGTACAACCAGATCCGCTGCCTGTGCCAGAGAGGTGCCCGGGTCACTGTAGTCCCCTGGGACCATCCACTGGTCGGCAAAGGTAAGTGACGGTAGCCTTCAGGACTATGCCTGTCATATCTGCCTGCTGTGTCTTCATTTCTTCATCCCTGCATGTATTAAATTCCCTTTTAAACTCAGATTGTTTTTCTGTTACAACTGGATTTAATAGGCATAAAGTATCATGCAGTATGGATGAAGTGTAATGAGATTTCATTTTCCTACCCATAGCTGTCAATAAGCGACACTCTTGAATCACTGCAGTATGATTTGATGTCAATTTTGAAACTAAGAAAAAAAAGGTTCATTAACATTTGTCTCTTTCTTTTTTACCAGTGACATAATAATTTTCTTGTTTCTTTTTATACTTTTTTTGCCTTGCAGATTTTGACGGCCTGTTTATCAGCAACGGCCCAGGAAACCCAGAGTTCTGCAAGGAGACCGTCGAGAACCTGAGAAAGGTGGTGTGCGTGGAGAACCCAAAGCCCCTTTTTGGCATCTGCCTCGGCCACCAGCTCCTCTCTCTGGTCATTGGAGCCAAGACCTACAAAATGAAGTAAGTGTCACTTTCAAACCGCTAACTGTCCAGCAGGGGATGACCTGGAACTTGGACTCTGTGGTAGCTTAGTGGCTAAGGAGCTGGGCTCCAAGGACAAAAACAATGTTACTTCAGGGACAATGGCCCTTGTAATATAATTGACGTACGTAAGTTTGGATAAAAGTGTCTGCTAAATGAATACACGTAAATGTAAAATAAATAGTTGTGTGTTGAGTTGAGCTGCTGTCCACACCCAAAGTTGTGTGGCTTTGAACGTCAAAGTGGCCTGAGAGAGGTCTACAAAAGCTGCTGTCTACGCTAGCATGAATTGTGTGGCCTCCTCAGTAACCATTGCTATTCAGAACACTATATCCCCTTTCTTCCTCTCCATCAGTTTGTCTCTATCCCTCGCTCCCAATCTCTCCCTCTCTCGTCCTCTATCTCCTCTGTCTCTGGGAGCAGTCTGGTGTGAAAAACGTTTTTTTGTCCTGCTCAGCGGCCTTGGCCACAGATAATAGACTGCTAGCAGCATTGAGAGAGAGCCAGTATGTTTTGCTAAGGCGCCTGGGATGGCTACTTTGTTAGCGCCCCGCTCAAGGTCACCCTGAAACGCCCGACTCTCCTCTCGTCTCACTGGCATTCCTGAGCCCGTGCAGCTGGCTGGTCAGCGGGTTCACATGGCCCATGGCCATCAGGGGCCTCCCGCTTGCATCGGTGACAACTAATGCTGAGTATGTTGGCGCATATAGTGTTCAGCGGCATTTTGAAGAGCAGTGACATTTGTTGGGGCAGCCATGGCCTACTGGTTAGCGCTTCGGACTTGTAACCAGAGGGTTACCAGTTCGAACCCCGACCAGTAGGAACGGCTGAAGTGCCCTTGAGCAAGGCCCCTAACCCCTCACTGCTCCCCGAGCACCGCTGTAGCAGGTAGCTCACTGCACCGGGATTAGTGTGTGCTTCACCTCACTGTGTGCTGAGTGTGTTTCATTAACCCACGATTGGGATAAATGCAGAGACCAAATTTCCAACACGGGATCAAAAGAGGTCACTCTACTTATACTTAATCAGCAGCTTGCAATCACCCCATCTTGAAGGACAAGGTGACTTGACGCTTTTTGTTGGGGGTTGTAGAAGGAACCTTTTTCAAACTGTGTGTGGTCACTGAGGCCATTCCATATCATTCATTGTCACAGTGCAACCACAATATGGAAATGTTTTTTTATTTTTATCAGGTTCAGAAAGTAGGCACGGTTTATTAAAACATATGAGAAACGTTTGGTCTACTCACTGTTACTGGTGATTTTTGGTGGTGTGTGTGCAGGTATGGAAACCGTGGCCACAACCAGCCCTGCATCCACAAAGGCACCGGACGTTGCTACATCACCTCTCAGAATCACGGCTTCGCTGTGGACCCCGAGACCCTGCCCGCAGGCTGGGACGTACTCTTTACCAATGCCAACGACCAGAGCAGCGAGGGCATCGTCCACAACAGCAAACCAATCTTCAGGTGCAGTACTGAAACCCTACCACCGTTTTTGTTTTATCTGCCCTATGAAAATATGCCCTATGAGTGTGTTTCATGAAGTGTGGAAAAGTGCTTGGGCTTTTTTTCAAAACACACCAATACTCTGACATTATTATGTTGTCTGTATTTCAATTATGGGAAGGTACGGTCATGCACAGAGTGATAAGGTTGTTTTGGTGTCAAACATTACTGGTGCTGTTTATGAAAAGGAGGGTATGTGTTTACGAAAGGAGGTTATGTGATCTGTTATTTCTTATTCCCACAGTGTACAGTTCCACCCTGAACATATGGCTGGCCCCACTGACCTGGTCAGTCTCTTTGACGTGTTTCTGGACACTGTCAAGGATCTGAAGGAGGGCAAGAGCGGTAAACCAGGTAAGAGATCAGACTCTTATGACTAATAAAGTTAGATGTAAACACTATATCCTCAAAACGCTACATTTTAATGAATTTTCATAAAACTTTTTTTTTTTTTTTACTACATTTTGTTTCCCTAGTAATTTCAGGTGGATTGTAATTGGGTATTGTTATTTGATTTATCTTTACGTAATCAAAACAACACAACTGCAATTTAATTGATATTACATGAGATGCACAATTAAATAACATGATTTTTTAATGTTTTTAAAAATGGAGATGGCGTTTTGGAACATCACCCTTTTCCTTGTCTTACACAGTGAAGGAGAGATTGATGGAGCATCTGGCCTTCCCAGGCTCTCCTGACCCTGACGCGTTTGTCCGTCCCCACAAGGTGCTCATCCTGGGGTCTGGAGGGCTGTCCATTGGCCAAGCTGGCGAGTTTGACTACTCCGGGTCTCAGGTGAGTGAATAGAGAAAGTAAACAAATCTGTTCAATCAAATGTGAGAAGTGTAGAAGTTATATGACACTACTTAAGTGGAGAAGCTATATGACACTAAAGTGGAGAAGCTATATGACACTACTTAAGTGGAGAAGCTATATGACACTACTTGACCATACAAATGCATATTATCAAGTCAAGTCAGGTTTTATTGATATAGCCCATTTCATACACAGAAAGGTAGCCCAATGTGCTTCACATAGTCATAACAATCACATATAAAAAAGCAAAATAAATAATTACACGAAAATTACTAATTAAAAAACAAAAACATTCTAACAGACCACAGGTACAAGAGTGGGTTAGTGGAAGGCATCATGGAAAAGTTTGGTTTTTAATCTAGATTTAAAAATGGAGATGGTGGGAGAAGTCTTGATGTCTATAGGAAGACGGTTCCAGAGACGGACCGCATAGCAGCTAAAGGCTGCCTCTCCCTGCTTGGTGCGGGCGCTGGATTGTGCCAGTTGGGAGTTTTTCCGCTGATCTGAGTGATCTTGAGGGGCTGTAAATTTCAAACATCTCTGCTATATAGAGAGGTCCTTGGCCATTTAGAGATTTAAAAGCTAGTAAAAGGATTTTAAAATCAATTCTATAGGTCACTGGTAGCCAGTGTAAAGATTTTAAAATTGGTGTGATATGATCTCTTCTTTTGGTTCTAGTCAATAGCCTTGCTGCTGCATTTTGGATCATTTGAAGAGGTTTTATTGTTTTTTTAGGGAGACCAGTGAAAAGACTATTACAGTAATCCACCCTGCTGGTAATGAAAGCATGAATAAGCTTTTCTAGGTCTACCGGTGATATAAAGTTTTTAACCTTCGCAATGTTTTTTAAGTGATAAAAAGCCGATTTGGTGACCGCCTTCATGTTATTATTTGGGCTCAGATTTTCCTTGCATAAGTAGCGTCTTAGTATGATAGTTTTGGGTTTTTCAAGCAGGGTCTAAAGGCATATCTTTTCAACATCCACTTAGTTAATTAATCATTTATTTTGAGTTATGGTTTGTATATTATAGTATTTGTTTTGTCATTATGCTATTGGTTGAATTGACATCATTGTTTATTATTGCTATTCTCCTTACCAACATTTACCAACATTTTTAATTGTTCTCTGTTAAATGTAACTATTGTATTGTTTTTATTTGTATGTCGCTTTGGACAAAAGTGTCTGCCAAATCCCATAACCATAACCATCTTCATGTTTATACTGCGCTACCAAACACATGTTCTGCAACACCCACCAGGCCATCAAAGCTCTGAAGGAGGAGAATGTGCAGACGGTGCTCATCAACCCCAACATCGCCACCGTGCAGACCTCCAAGGGGCTGGCAGACAAGGTCTACTTCCTGCCCATCACCCTAGAGTATGTTACACAGGTAAGAGAACACACCACCCCAGAGTATGTTACACAGGTAAGGGAACACACCACCCCAGAGTATGTTACACAGGTAAGAGAACACATCATCCCAGAGTATGTTACACAGGTAAGAGAACACATCTAGTACTGTTGTGTATCATTGTGCATTCCAATATTACAGACATCCTGGCCTTACTTCAAGCTACTAAAACAATTGCACTTTCATTGTACAAAATAAGCATGCCATCATGACAATAATTCTATGTTAAGGAGTCAGTGAAGAACCTGTCAGTAAAGGAAGGAAATGGCAGATGTACGTTTGTCCATAGGGACAATAAATGAATATATTCCTGACTATATCTGGCCTGTCTTCATTAGGTGATTAAAAACGAGCGACCCGACGGTGTTCTGCTCACCTTCGGTGGCCAGACGGCGCTGAACTGCGGCGTGGAGTTGACCAAACGCGGGGTGCTGGAGAAGTACCAGGTGCGCGTGCTGGGGACCCCCGTCTCCTCCATCGAGATGACGGAGGACCGCAAGATCTTTGTGGAGAAGATGGAGGAGATCAACGAGCACGTGGCTCCCAGCGAGGCGGCGCTCTCCGTGGAACAGGTGAGCTCTGCGTCTGGGCCTGCGATCACAGGATAGCCACTACAGAATGACCAGGGACAACTAATGGCCTACTTACAGTACACCAAACAACTTTGACAAGATTTGGGAAAGATTAAGAGATAAGATTTTGCGTAAAGCTTGAATAGGGGGCATTAGTTAAAAGACTACAATCTTTCAAGAATGTTTCCCAAATTTTGTGTCAAAGTCGTTTGTAAGGCGGCCCATAAGATGGAGTGGTTTAGTATTGGGAGTTGAATTTTACCTGTTTGTAACAGAGTGGGTTGTAGTAGTTGTGGAGATGATTAATCAGAAGAAATGTAACATTGCTGTTGGCATTCTTGTTTGTGCTGTTTTGGCTCTATTTTTACTTTTGAACCAGCTAGATTCTCTCAAATGAAACCCCCTTTAATTATTCTCTTTACTGATTGTGTATTGTGTGTCTGACCTCTCTGTATGTTCTTGTTCTCAGGCGGTATCGGCAGCGGAGAGGCTCGGCTATCCTGTGCTGGTGCGCTCTGCCTTTGCCCTGGGAGGCCTGGGCTCGGGCTTCGCCAACAACCGCGATCAGCTCATCACGCTGGTCACCCAGGCCTTTGCCCACACCTCCCAGGTCCTGGTGGACAAGTCCCTCAAGGGCTGGAAGGAGATTGAGTACGAGGTGGTCAGGGACGCCTACGACAACTGTATTACGGTAGGTTAATTTCCTCATGTCCTCAGATTTAAATAAAGAACTGGGAACTGGTACTCCTGTTGATAAATGGACCACAGCAGTACTTCTCTAAACACCTTATTCAAAAGACATCGACTGTACCTAACACACACTTACCATGCACTTCCCCCTCTTCCCTCCTCTACGTCCTTCCACCACTCTCTCCTACCACACACTGACTAGCCTTATAATGTCGGCACTTTTATCCTCTAGTAATAGTACTGACAGGCCCTGACCATGGATAAAAGAATCTGCTAAATGAATAAATATAATATACAGTAAGTGTACTGAAATGGCATCTTGAGCTGAAATGGCAAGTAAAAAATGTTGTCTGAGTTTATTCATTTGTGTGTGTGTGTGGGTATGGTGTCCTGCCTAGGTGTGTAATATGGAAAACATTGACCCACTGGGCATTCACACGGGAGAGTCCATCGTAGTGGCTCCCAGCCAGACGCTAAACGACTACGAGTACAACATGCTGCGGAACACTGCCATCAAGGTCATCCGCCACCTGGGCATCGTGGGAGAGTGTAACATCCAGTACGCTCTCAACCCAGAGTCCGAGCAGGTACTGCTGCCAGGAAAACCCTACAGCGTTTATTTACACTTCAGAAAGCCTCATCAGGTTTCTTACTAGTCTAAACAAATAGATACGGCTACTCTCTAGCTGGGTAAATGGATCTAATTGTTTTTTTGTTTTTTTTTAAGCTGTTTTTCACAAATGATGCTTTTCTTTGGCTAGTATTACATCATTGAGGTGAATGCCCGTCTGTCCCGGAGTTCAGCGCTGGCCAGTAAGGCCACAGGTTATCCTCTGGCCTACGTCGCGGCCAAACTAGGCCTGGGGATCCCCCTTTCAGCCCTCAAGTGAGTCTCGCAACGCAGCTCTTGTGGTGTTTTATTATAGGCAATGAAAAAATTGGTGTGGCCTATTGCACTGAATTGAATTGCTTTTACTAACATGTAGGCTATACAGGGCACTTAACTGAAGCATTCCGTTTGCGTAGCATTTGCTGCCAACAGTCAGCTTCCATTATAATCAATGGATCTGGCTCCATGTGATGGTGGTATGTACATCAAAAAAAATTAGACCAGTCTTCTAAAACTATTTTTACACCATGTGAACAGAGCGTTTCAGTTGCGGTCCCAGTGTAGCCTTCCCGTAAGTCTCACAGTCTGTTTTTTTATAACGAGTTGTTTTGTTATGTCAACCTCTTGTTGGATGTTTTTTTCCCCACAGGAACTCTGTGACTAACTCCACCACGGCCAACTTTGAGCCCAGTCTGGACTACTGTGTGGTCAAGGTCCCACGGTGGGATCTGAGCAAGTTCCTGCGCGTCAGCACCACAATCGGCAGCTCCATGAAGAGTGTGGGTGAGACTGCGCCGTATGCACACTCTACAATATTTTTTTTTTGGGGGGGGGGGGCATAATATATGTTAATAACATAATATAAAGTACAGGCCAAAAGTTTACACACCTCAAAACTATGAATGAATGCAAAGTTATTTGGCCCGCAGATGAATATTTGTCAAGTTATGGCTTGCTGAATATGGTATTAAATTGAAGAAACTAGAATATAAGACAAGTTTTCAGTTATTTCACACTTTTTTGTTAAGTACATAATTCCACATGTGTTCATTAATAGTTTTGATGAATCTACAATGTAAATAGTCATGAAAATAAAGGAAACGCATTGAATGAGAAGGTGTGTCCAAACTTGGCCTGTACTGTACATTGATCTATATGAGCCTATAATAGAAGAGCCTGTTGAGGGCTACACAAAGAATACACTGACAGTGCCAAATTATCAAGTTATTTCTCTTAAAATGTCCATATATTTTTGTTTAAAAAATTTGTACAATTTATGCCATGTTTGACTTCTGGTGTTCTCTAAGGTGAGGTGATGGCTATTGGTCGAAGCTTTGAGGAAGCCTTCCAGAAAGCATTGAGAATGGTGGATGAGAACTGTGTGGGATTTGACCACACCATCAAACCAGTTTCTGAGCAGGTTTGCCAACCACCCACTCTTCTTTTACACCTTTGGGGCAATTTACCAACATATTTGGGAATTGGGATTTGCTAATAGACGATGTTCTTTTTACTGAATATTTCTTACTTTGAGCACGAGCAGCGTGTGGTGTATTGTCCCCAGTGACAAAGAGATTGACTTTAGAGAGTATAGACACCCAAATAAATAAATAGTACCAAGAATGCATCAATTATTACTTCAATGTGTGTGTGTCTACATACAGTAAGTGTGTGCATTTGTGTTTTTGTGTAGCCACCATTCATGTGTAAATACTGTTCTTGTCCACAGGAGCTCCAGACGCCCACAGACAAGCGCATCTTCGTCCTGGCGTCAGCACTTCGGGCCGGCTACACGGTGGACCGCCTGTATGAGCTGACCAAGATCGACCGTTGGTTCCTGCACAAGATGAAGAACATAACCGACCACGAGCACCTGCTGGAGTCCTACAACCAGGACGAGAGCACCATGCCTCCCGAGGTGATGAGGAAGGCCAAGCAGCTGGGCTTCTCCGACAAGCAGATCGCCATGGCTGTGCAGAGGTACCTATGGTCATCATATGCACCCGTCTTTGATAACGCTCATTAACCTATAGGCATAATATTGGCGGAGGAGAAGCAGTGCACTTCTGTTAGTCTAACAGTTAAGAAATTTGCTTACTTAATTGATAGAAAAAACATATTGTCTGCATACATGTACAGCTATAATCTCACAATACATGTGGCATTACAAGTTATGCCGTTGATGCTGCATAATAGACAAATATCAGCCGCTGCCAGCGGTAAATGTCATACATTTGCCGATAGCCTATATCAATAAACAAGGGCAGTGTTGGCCGATATATCGGCCCATCTGTAGTTGATAAAGTTCAGATTCTTGCTTGCACCTGCCCCCTCCTCTCGTGCAGCACCGAGCTGGCAGTGCGTAAGCTGCGGCGCGACTGGGCCATCCTGCCCGTGGTCAAGCAGATCGACACTGTGGCGGCGGAGTGGCCGGCCCACACCAACTACCTCTACCTGACCTACCACGGCACGGAGAGTGACCTGGCCTTCGAGCAGCCGCACGTCATGGTGCTGGGCTCCGGCGTCTACCGCATCGGCAGCAGCGTGGAGTTCGACTGGTGCGCCGTGGGCTGCATCATGGAGCTGCGGAAGGTGGGTGGAGCAGAAGGATGGCGCGGGGCCGCAGAGAGACGATACAAATGAAAGTTGCCGATGGAGAAAGAGGGGGTGCGGGTGGGGGTCACTTTTAAAGCAGGTTACTTTCATAATAGCCTTACAGGCGTTAGAAGGGGATAGAATGGGTTCAGAAATGTCAGGAAGTCTGTAGAATTTATTTCTGTTGACTGCTCACCCTGTTTAATTTTCCATTCAATGCAGATGGGCTACAAAACCATTATGGTGAACTACAACCCCGAGACTGTCAGCACGGACTACGACATGTGCGACCGACTCTACTTCGATGAGATCTCCTTTGAGGTGCGAACACAGTCTCACTCAGACCATCAAGTCCTTTCAGTATATATACTCTTTTGATCCTGAGAGGGAAATTTGGGAAATTTCCCTCTTTCTCTCCCTCTAACCCATGAGGATCATCCCTTGGTCACCCGTGACCTTTAACCCTCCTCTCCATGTCCAGGTGGTGATGGACATCTACGAGATGGAGAACCCGGAGGGCATCATCCTGTGCATGGGGGGCCAGCTGCCCAACAACATCGCCATGCCACTGCACCGGCAGCAGTGCCGCATCCTGGGTACCTCGCCCGAGTTCATCGACTCGGCCGAGAACCGCTTCAAGTTCTCCCGCATGCTGGACACCATCGGCATCAGCCAGCCCCGTTGGAAAGAGCTGTCCGACAACGAGGTGAGGAGTGGACGGGAAGAAGGGGGATGTTTGCGGAAAAGGAGACTTTGGCGTCTCATAGATATCTGTTCTGAGTTACACGGAAGTATCAAGAATTAAATGTCCTCTTGATGTTAGCAACATGTGACCATTTACATGGACTCTTTGAATCTGATAAGAAACAGAATAATGGCTCAATCGGAATAAAAACGCATCATGTAAACACCTCAACCGATCAGGTTAAGCCCGATCCCACTAAATTTCCAATCAGATCGAGAAGGTCGTGTACTCCGCTCTGATAATCCGATCAATGGAAAAATCCACCCATGTAAACAGGTACTCCGATAGTTGGAGATTTCTTTCTACGCAGGTGCTCCCTATGTGGTAATAATGCACAGTGACTTAAACAAAGGAGTTTCCATGGCGGCAATACGACTAGGAGCTTCTAAATGATTAAATGCTTGTTCCATGTAAACACAGATTAAACGCCAGTTGGATTATTTAGCGTTCATGTAAACAGTTAGGTTGAAATCGTTAATCAGAATCAATTCAATCTGATTGGAAGAACGTCCATGTAAACGCGGCTGTTGTTATTAAGTTGTTATTGTGAAGTTGTATAATCCAAGGTAACAATCACAGTGCAAGTGGTGCAGTTTAGACCCTTTCAAGAGAGTTCCATTATCAGCATCATAGTTGGCCCCACAAGACTTCCTTTTTAACATTCCATATGTTATCTTAATGCAGAGGAAGTAGATTGGGGCCCAAATAGAACGTTCAAGCATTGTTTTTGTTTTTATTGTTGAAAGGGTCTATAGAGTAACGCTGGATTTTCCCACAAGGCTGTTGAAAAGATGCTCCGAGTTGACTGAAAGCTCCTCCCCTCTTCTCTCCCCAGTCTGCCATGCACTTCTGTGAGACGGTGGGCTACCCATGTCTGGTGAGGCCTTCTTACGTGTTGAGCGGGGCGGCCATGAACGTTGCGTACTCCGACCGCGACCTGGAGAAGTACCTGAGCAGCGCTGTGGCCGTGTCCAAGGAGCACCCTGTGGTCATCTCCAAATTCATCCAGGAGGCTAAGGTTAGCCAGCACAGCGTCTCAGACTTCCCTCCATCATTCTCCACCACCTCCACCTAGAGCCTGTTATTTGTTTTGCAAAAATCCACCTCTCCCGGTTATTCTAGTCCAATCAGCGCAGGGCTGTGTGAGATCTTACTGTCAATCACAGTAAGTGCACGACTTCGATTGGAGGATGCTTGGTAGTAGTGGGTGAGGGGCATGAGAGTTGTAAACATTCAAAATTTTGGCCAAGTCCCCTCAGTCTGCCAGACTTGCCAACTGCAGCTTTAAATGGACAGTGGCATGGTTTAGTACTCCAATAGTTTAATGCATTGAAGAGAAAACAGTATATGGAAAAAATTGAAGCTGGTTGGTTGTTTTATATCAACTTAATATATAAAATATATATTATACTTCAATACATGTAGCATGAAATATTGATAGCAATGGCATGACCCAGTTTGAATTCCTAGAAAGTATAACCTCATTTCATACACTCATTACTGTGTGTTTGAGGTCAGGTTCACACTTATTCCTGTATGTTTGCGGTCATGTCGAGACATTTTTGTGGAATGGCCTAAGGCCTTTGGTCTGATGCAACACTTCACACTTCTCAGGCTCTGGTTCACTTCTCTGGCTCTGGTTGACTTTGAGTCATGTTTGAGAGAGAAACTCCTCACTAATCGTTAATCTAATGCTCATTAAACTTGATCAACACACACACACACACACACACACACACACACTTAGGAGATCGACGTGGACGCAGTGGCATGTGACGGACTGGTCATCGCCATCGCCGTGTCCGAGCATGTGGAGAACGCCGGTGTACATTCGGGGGACGCCACACTGGTGACTCCGGCGCAGGACATCAACCAGAAGACCATGGAGCGCATCAAGATGATCGTCCACGCCATCGGTCAGGAGCTGCAGGTCACCGGCCCCTTCAACCTGCAGCTCATCGCTAAGGTGGGGTCACAGTCAAGTCAAGTTAACTTTTATTTATATAGTGCATTTCATACACAAAGGTCACTCAATGTGCTTTACATAAACAAAAGCAAACAGGAATAACTAATAAAATCATACATAGTCAAAGAATAGTTTAAAAAGAAAAAAGAAAACACACAAGGTAATAGTACATAAAAGGGTAATAGTTTAAAAGTGTTTGTTTAAAAAGTAATAATTAAAACACATAAAAACAACATAGAATGATTATACTAGTCAAGCACCCAGTGAACAGCAGTGTCAGTGTGTTCTCACATATACATGTTCTCCCTTGGATCTACAGTCTACTCTCTATATCCAGAGTTTGTGAAGCGCTGCTTCATTGTATATACAGACCAGTGGTTGGCATTGTGCCAGTGACCAGAAAATCCAACTTGATGCCATGTCTACAAATCAAACTTGACATTTGGCTGCCATTCTTCAACAACATACGGTTTTGGGTTTTCCACCTCAGGATGACCAGCTGAAAGTGATCGAGTGCAACGTGCGAGTCTCTCGCTCCTTCCCCTTCGTCTCCAAGACGCTGGGTGTTGACATGGTTGCCTTGGCAACGCAGCTGATCATGGGAGAGGAGGTGGAGACTGTGGGATTGATGAGGGGAACCGGCATTGTGGGCGTCAAGGTAACAAAATGGCTAGACTGCTCCCAAAATGCAGTTGGGATCTCAATTGGAGAATGAAAGGCATGTTTTCTATTTAGATGAATGGAAAATATTGGAATGGAGATTGATTCTTGCTACATGGCATGGTTATATTCATAAAATAAATTCAAATACAAATCATGCTTAGATTGACCCATTTTTGCTTTTCATAGGTTGTAGCACTTTTGTTCCTAATGAGATTATTTCTGCAATCTCCTCCTGATGACCACAGGTGCCCCAGTTCTCCTTCTCCCGGCTGGCCGGGGCAGACGTCGTGCTTGGGGTGGAGATGACCAGCACTGGGGAGGTGGCCTGCTTCGGGGAGAACCGCTACGAGGCCTACATCAAGGCCATGCTCAGTACCGGCTTCAAAATCCCCAAGAAGAACATCCTCCTCTCCATCGGCAGCTACAAGGTAAGTTGTTGCTACAGAAAACGGCAGCAGCGCCATGGGAAGAGAACATCCTCGAAATGCTCAAAAAGAGATCGCTAAAATGCACATTATTTACATGAAATGGACAAAACCCCTACATGTAACAATTAAATAAGCTTACAAACTGTTATACTACGATGTTAAAAGATCAGAAATAGTATGGAATTGTTTTAGAGATAACGACGCTAGACACATAGACACTGATCAAACAAAAGGAAATGAAAAATGAAAAGAAAAAAAATCATTATAATATGTATCTATTGTGCAGTGTTGGCAGGCTTTTTCGCCATACTAAAATGAATGCAATAAGCCTACTTCTGACCCGTCCTTGCTGTGGTTGTCACTCACTGTGAGTGGTCATTGTTTTCTTCAGAATAAGAGTGAGCTGCTACCTACGGTACAGACACTGGAGAGTCTGGGCTATAACCTCTACGCCAGCCTGGGCACAGCCGACTTCTACACAGAGCACGGAGTCAAGGTAAACACTCGCTGCCCTGCAGCCTACAGACAGCAGGTGCTCTCAGTGGCCCTGTGTCTGCCTCGGGTGGACTAGGCCCTTATGCATCAGATTGCACATTGCCAGTTGTTCACCTAATAGAAACTGATTTTAACCATATACAGTAATGTCACTGTCTGGTGTGATTTTTTCATGTCTTCTGATGAGAAAATCTGATTCTAAAATGCTCAGTTTCACCATGTCCGTGAAATGACAAGGTTGGTGATTCACACAATTAAATATTGAAAAATATACACTGTGTGTGTGAGCCACAGGGACTATCTGCAGCTCTACTTCTATTATCTGAAATCAAGGAGATTTTTAATCACACTTACTCCTCCATGCCTCTAGGTGGCAGTGGAAATTCATTACATTGGCCTAAAGGTTGTGCTGTTGATGGCAGGCAATCATTGAAAGCTGTATGAAATCAATTCTTTGGTTATTTTGTAGTGCGCTGACCAAATGGCCCAAACTAGTTCGTTTACGGCCTAAAACTACAGCTGACCTTGACCTTTTTGTGCTGTGTCTGCCTGTGTGGTTTGCAGGTGATGGCGGTGGACTGGCCATTCGAGGAGGAGGAGTCGGACTGCCCCAACAAGGACAAGCAGAGAAACATCATGGACTATCTGGAGGAGAACCACTTCGACCTGGTGATCAACCTGTCCATGAGGAACTCCGGCGGCCGACGCCTGTCCTCCTTCGTCACCAAGGGTTACCGCACGCGCCGTATGGCGGTGGACTACTCCGTGCCCCTCATCATTGACATCAAGTGCACCAAGATGTTCGTACAGGTACAGAGCTGGCGCTGTTATTACCAGACATTTCTGTCATTAATGAGCAGTCACATTTGGGTTTATTTGGTGTAGTGTAGTATAAATGGAAAGTCTCTGGTGAAGTGAGGTAATCTTTGTGTAATTTAGTTATTTGCACAATACACACAATTGCCATATAATAATATGCTATGTGAAGCAAGGAATTGACATGTATGCTTCTATCTATTGAGCGACTGTCCTCTGTTTCTCTCCTTAGTTGATTGTGTAGTGAAGTTCGTTACAGAAACATCTGTGTGAGTGTTGTCGAGGAGCTCACGGGACGCATGCATTGCAGACAGTCTAAACAGTGTGCTTATCTTGTGAGAATAGGAGGAGTCTCCGTGCAGGGAGAGGGATGTTATGAGAATGCGCTCTCAATGCCACACAGCTGGGATCCCATGGTTTGGGTGGGCCATCAGTTAATGGGTTACCTCTCAGCCCTCCACTGGCCTAAAGCTGGCTGCATATACTAGTTAGGTCTCAGGCTCATCAGCAGCAGGGTCTTCTACCTGTGTGCACTGTTGATTATATAAAGAGGTGTGTGTGTCTCTGTCTCTAGGCACTTCGTCAGATTGGTCAAGCCCCAGCTGTTAAGACCCACGTGGACTGCATGACGTCACAGAGGCTCGTACGTCTTCCAGGTGAGCAACTTGTAAAGGTCCAGTGAAAAATCTCACCGAAATACCACAAAGTCTAAAACTAAAATCCTCAGGGATACTCATTAAAGTGCAGTTAGAGTAGAGGTTGTTATGGACCATGATTTTAGGGAGCTACAGTAGATAAAATACTACGTATGATAAGATTTGTGTTGTCATTCTGTTTTTCCATGGTTTTCACATGTAGAAATATTAAGTATTGACCTGTGATTACTTTAAGAACTATACTTTAAACATCAATGTGTAAAGTACAGCATTGTTCCATTAATATCATATATATAATTACTTGCTCTACTTACTGTCTTAGTATTCGTTAGTGCCTTGTGGTTTATGGGTCTGTGATTCTTTGTGAGCTGTATGTAATCCTGGTGCTGCCTCCTTCTCCTCAGGTCTCATCGATGTTCATGTCCACCTGCGTGAGCCTGGAGCCACTCACAAAGAGGACTTCTCCTCGGGCACAGCCGCTGCCCTGGCTGGCGGCGTCACCATGGTGTGTGCCATGCCCAACACCAATCCCGCCATCATCGACCAGAACTCGCTCGCCATGGCACAGAAGGTACACTAAAGGGAGCTATCAGGGCATGAGAGATTATTATTTATTTCAGAATTTGTCCCATTCCTGAGTTGAAAAAATGTTTAACATTTAAAACATTAATTGTCATAATTTGCACTTTAAAACTCAACTGCTGTTGAATTTAGTAGTATTCGCATTCAAGAACTTAGACAAACTGCTTCCATAGTGCATATTTAGGCTGCCATTTTGGCTACAATCAGTTGTGTGTTTCAGCCCCAATGTTTATATGTAATACACTGTCTCCTTTCTAACGTCAGCTTGCAAAGGCTGGGTGTCGCTGTGACTATGCCCTTTACCTGGGAGCAGCCTTCGACAATGCTGCCATCCTGCCCTCCATTGCAAGTTCAGCAGCGGGCCTGAAGATGTACCTGAACGACACCTACTCCACGCTGAAGATGGACAACGTCTCCCTGTGGATGGAGGTAAAACCATACAGTGCTCCTGATGAAAATATTAGGACCGGTACTGAACTGGGGTAATTGATGCAAGCACAATATGACTACCAAAAAAAAAAAACTCACTTTTATAGCGTCTCATTTGAGGGAGTGTAAGTTTGATGCTGTTGCTTGTCTGAATTGGAGTATTGAAGTAAACATTTCTGTGAAGTTTGCAGAAAAATATATTTAAAACATTTATTTAATTTATATATATTTAATTTATAATTATTTAATTAAAAAATATTGTCTTATTATTATAGCATTCTCAGCATTTTGATATTATTATTTTTTTTTTTTTTACTGCTATCTGTAGCACTTTGAGAAGTGGCCGAAGCACTTGCCCATTGTAGCGCATGCTGAAAAACAGACGGTGGCGGCCATTCTGATGGTGGCCCAGCTGTACCAGAGAGCTGTGCACATCTGCCACGTAGCTAAGAGAGAGGAGGTAAGGCACTACTGCAGCACCTGCAGCTAGTGGGACTTTAACATTAACTTGGCTTGGCTTGAGTAGGTCGTAACTTTAAATTGCATGCTGTTGTGCTGTAAAATCTTTTCTTTCTTTTTTTGCCATAATGATTGGAATTAAGTTGATGTATTTAAATAAAATATTGTGTATGTGAACTGATCAAAAGCTAGTTGAAGTACGTGTTTAGATTCTCCATGCCTAAAATTAATCTGGTTAAAGGGCCACAGGCCAGAAATCAGTGTGATCAACAGCAAGATGGTTTAGATACCAGTTCCTCAACTGTGCCTGCACTATCCAGAATCCTGACCTCCGACCTTTTGACCTCCAGATCCTAATCATCCGTGCAGCCAAGCAGAAGGGCATCCAGGTGACGTGCGAGGTGGCGCCACACCACCTTTTCCTGTGCGAAGACAACGTGCCGGTGATCGGGCTGGGCAGGGCGCAGGTGCGGCCCATGCTGGGCAGCAGGGAGGACATGGAGACCCTCTGGGAGAACTTGGACATCATCGACTGCTTCGCCACCGACCATGGTGAGCAAAGGGAAGGGTTTGGGCAAGAGCCTATGTGCACCTAGACTTTATCAGCTTCCAGAAAAAAAAACCATCTATGATAAAGGAAAATTGAAAACCAAATATTAATGAAAGTGAATTAAGAATAATGCGGTGTGGATAACATTACATTATTGAAACATTTTGAAAGCATGTTTTCTTTCTTGGATTTGACGCCATGTTTGGTGGTTTTGTTTTTTTTTCTCCATAGCCCCTCACTCAGTGGATGAGAAGAACCTGGAGAAGGCCCCTCCGGGCTACCCGGGGCTGGAGACCATGCTGCCCCTGCTGCTCACCGCCGTCAGCGAGGGACGCCTCACGCTGGACGACATCATCCTGAGGCTATACGAGAACCCCCGACGCATCTTTAACCTGCCCACACAGGAGAACACCTACGTTGAGGTAAAACCAAGAGCCATCGTTTGGTTTTTGGAGCTGAACTGAATGACCACCATACAGTTTGTTGTGTTCTTATGCTAAAATAAAATCCAAGGTATCAAGGAGTAAAATGCTGTGAAAAGAATAACTAGCATAGCGATCAGCCAGGAACTCAATTCTGTGTGGCAACCATAGAGCATGGAGTTTATACAGCTTAGTACTGAAACACAAATAATTGCTCATGAGTCAGTCCTTCCACACAATACATCACACTTTACGCAATAACAAAGAGGAAGACCACACATAAGATGAAAGCAACCAGCAAATCTTTAAACCGAAAACATGACTCACAGTTTCCATCTGATAAGACAGGGTCACATTTCTGCTTGTCAGAGGTAGAGCGCAAATGTTTCCGATAGGGCTGCACAATTTGTGGGAAATATCTTATTGCAATTTCTTTTGACAGATGTTGTAATAGTGATTTGCGATATGATTTTTTGAAAGCCAAAGAATTGATTCAGTTCAATAATCCAAATGTCTCTTTAATTTGTGCCACCCCTGACCGCGATACAGTCCTGACGACTGTGAAGCTCACCAATCAGAATTTCTCTGCCCCTCACACACTACACACACCCCCCAACCAGAAGTTGCATAGGCAAAGAGGATGACATGAATATAAAAGTCAGAAATGTGACAATTAACTACTGTGCACAATTATTTGTAGCTTTTACGATTAGGTAATTGTGTGGGTTCAGAATGCGATTGTGATAATTGTGCTGCACTAGTTTCCGACCACATCTGATTACCTGGTCATCTGGTTGTTATTGTGTTGATCAGGTGGATCTGGAGCAGGAGTGGGTCATCCCTAAGCACATGCAGTTCACCAAGTCCAAGTGGACGCCCTTTGAGGGCATGAAGGTCAAAGGTCGAGTGAGGAGAGTGGTGCTGAGAGGAGAGGTGGCCTACATTGATGGACAGGTCAGTCAGGCCCTGTTGAATGCTCTTTGCTTGTGTTTGTATCTGATTTAGATTGCATGTGTTATGAAAGTCAGTGAAAAACCTTATGTTGTGTAATGTGGCATATGGCAGGTGGCATAAGTATCTAGTCATATTTGTGTGTTATGGGGTGGGGGGGGTTAATTCATAATGCGTTACATCTATATGGGAGACAATGCAGACCTATGTTTGAACCTTGGTCTGCAGGTCCTAGTGCCCCCAGGCTATGGAGAGGATGTGAGGACCTGGTCACCTGCCTTACCAACCCCTGTCCTGAAAGAAACCGCGAAGGAACCTCCAAAGGTAAAGTCAAAAGCCTTTTTGCAGAATTTCCTTGGTGTATGTGTCTTGACACTAATACCAGGTGTATGTGTCTTCCTAACAAGCTTGAATGAACTGAAATGCACTGTGTGCTTGTGTGTTTGTGTGTGTACCAGACCCCAGAGCGTGCCCGCCTGTCCACCCCCAGCGAGGCCCTTCGTGGGAGACCCCCTAGCCCACGCCGCGGTGTCACAGGGGACGGCCGGTTCATCCAGCCCCCCCGCATCCACCGCGCCTCTGACCCCGGCCTCCTCCCAGGTAGCCGCTTAGCTCCTCCCTCCCAGCCCCCCCCCCCCCCCCCCCCCCCGCCGGACTTTGCTGCTGGTCACTCACTAAGCCAAGTGGTGTTAATCCAGAACTAATCCTGGTCTGGTCAATTGGTCAATTAGTGTGTTGGTCAAAAACCAACCAAAAAACACCAATTTTGTTTTAGTGTTTTTAAACTAATAATAATGTGACAAAGGGTTAGAAATTACTTAGAATCGCTGACGGTACCTTTTTTTTATTATTATTTTAACCAGCGCTGGATTAAATGCATATTTAAAAAGCAACAGTAGAGGGAAGCACAATTTCAAAAGATGAACATAGCAGAATTACTAAATGGATAACCCCTAACCTTTTGAATTGGGTTGAAGCTATACTTTCTGTCCAAATGCCAGAATATACATTTTTCATTTCAGGTGTATTTACTGTGGTTCCACGTAGACATCGGTTATTTGTCAATGGTAATATGTAATCCGCGATACAGAAATGACAAGCTGAAGTAATCAAGCATGACACAGAAATGCCTAAACTCAATTTAAGAGGATCTAAAAATCCACTGATTTGTCATGTGATGCCATTTTTGGTTCCGATTGGACACAGGTCTTAATGAAGATATTCAACACATTTGATCTGAAGTTTGTAGCTTAGTGTTTTGGGGGACACAAATCACTCAAAATTGGGTGTAAATGTTGCTTCTGATTGACTTTGGCCCCATGAGGATATTACAGTGTGTCCTGTAACTGTAACTAATGTGTGTCTCTTAACCCTGTGCTGGGGCTGTGCGTGTGTATACAGCATGTGCAGAGGAGGACTCAGGCAGCGCAAGGAGGGCTTATGAAGCAGGTTTGACATTTGTCCTGGTGACGTTCTGTTGCTTAATGCTAACCTTTCGCCTCACCCTCCTCCGCTATGCTGGTATGCAGATTTTCCTTCAATGTGTGTGTGCGCCCAGTCCTGTTTCATGGAAGGGGGGATGGGGCACAGAGTAGTTGGCAGACATGTTTTGAAAGTTTGTTTGCAGAGGTGTCCTGTGCTTTATTACTTTTTGCTTTGCTCTGTTGATTGCTGCTCTTGAATATTATTGTTGTCTCAGACAAAGTCTATCCGCAATATTTGTTGTTACCTATAAGAGGGACATAACGGTATGGACATTTTTATTGCTTTCAGAATTATAGAGGAAATTTTAAAATGACTCCCTAATTTGCCAATTTTGGAGTCATTGACTTTTGATTATTTTCTAATTTAGTTTGGTCATTGACTTCGAAAATGATTCCCAATGATTCCCCCTTCTAAATCTGTTGGTAAATGAACTGCCTATAATTCTTCAATGCCATTTAATCTATTGGTATACTTTCCCAAGATCTCTTTGCCAATGGCTTGTCTGTTTTGCTTAATGCATGCCCTACTCTGCATTGGCTATAGGAAAAAAACTGAGAAAACCTCAGACCTTGGTCACCCATCCTCCTCTTGCCTGAACTTAAGTGTTTTTTGTTCTGCCATTCTCCGTCCACAGACGTGGCAGCCTCCGCAGACCCATACCCCCACCCTCCCCCTCTGTCCAGGATCCTCTCCCCCCTGGCAGGTCAGACCCCAGCCGTGGCCCACCTGCAGACTTCCCCCCTGCTGCACCCACTGGTGGGACAGCACGTCCTGGCTGTGCGCCAGTTCAGCAAGGAGCAGGTACGCTTTAGGACTCAGGTTGACCTCGCAGTCAGTAGATCTGGTTGGGGCAGAACATCTGTCTACTGAAATGGGGGGTCTTGCATTCATTTGTTTGTTTGTTTTTCTCTCCCAGATGTCTCACTTGTTTAATGTGGCTCACACACTTCGCCTGCTGGTGCAGAAGGAGAGGAGTCTGGATATTCTGAAGGTAGTAGATTGGCACTTGAGAACTTCTTGCTTGTTTGGGTTTTTTTTGTACTGTCATTTTGTTTCTGACATAGTATTACTGCCCATGTTCATTAATGCTTATGAAGAACTAGACCTCTCTCTAGGCCTGTGGGAAACCACAGAAAATGACACATGACTAGCTGGTTTCTTGAAGTAAGTGTGTGTGTGTGTGTGTGTGTGTGTGTGTGGCCTTGCATTCATCCAGGGTAAAGTGATGGCCTCCATGTTCTACGAAGTGAGCACACGCACCAGCAGCTCGTTCGCGGCGGCCATGCAGCGGCTGGGCGGCTCGGTGGTCCACTTCAGCGAGGCTACCTCCTCCACGCAGAAGGGCGAGTCGCTGGCCGACTCCGTCCAGACCATGAGCTGCTACGCTGACGTCATCGTGCTGCGCCACCCCACTCCTGGAGCCGTGGAGGTGAGCGCTAACAGCCGCATGTGACGCATGAAGAAGTTGTTTAAATTAGTTAGTAGATCAGATAATCTCCAATGTTTACGCTCCAACATATTATCATGATGAGTGGTCTTAGTTTGAACTAAAATTGGTCTAAATTTGTTCTTTTGCCTTTGTTTTTCTGTAGGGTAAGTACAGGGAAGCGGCTCAAACACTAAATTGGTTTGTCTGATTTGACTTACCGGTATTATTTATCTCCCTCGTTCTTTCCCACCCTTCATCCCAGACTGCAGCGAAGTTCTGCCGAAAGCCGGTGATCAACGCTGGCGATGGCGTCGGGGAGCACCCCACCCAGGCCCTGCTGGACGTCTTCACCATCCGAGAGGAGCTGGGCACCGTCAACGGCATGACCGTAAGTGTAAAGCTCTGTAACGCCTCCCACACACAGTTGCGTGCAGTGCAGTGCTAGAGACGCATCCCATCCACTTTACCTGGGCTTACGTCATCTGTTGCCGAACTGAATTGTGGGTCCGTTGCGTCACGTTGCTCCCGTCACTCGTGTCAAAGTTCAACTTTTGCTGCACCGACGGACAACAACAGAAGGCACCAGCCAATGAAATTATGGTTATACTTCAAGTCATTTGCATAGCTACCGTCGGGAACACCCACTGGCATGCGTTGACTGAACGCAACTGTGTGTGGGAGCCGTAATGCTCACCAAGGCTGTCTGGAACAAGATGTCCACTGGAGTGGCTGTATTAAATACAATGCATGTCAGTGGATGAGTGCTGTGTGGCTGCATTCAAGACAGCTCGAAGCTTACAAAACGCATAGCTCCTTTAAGCAAAGTCCTTTTAGACAAGTCCCTCCACTCGGCGGCCATATTGTAACGCTTTTTGGGCACTTATCGGGCATCTATTTCAGGCAGAACTGCGTGTGCGCAAGGCGTCATGAATCACGACTCCCTAACCCCGCTCCAGCTGTGAGATCACAACACATGATTGGCACGATGTATTCACATGTCAGCTTTTGTCGGCGGAAGGGGCGGAATATGGGTAGACAACTGCCATGTTTGCGTTATGAACTAACCCCATATATTTCTATGGGAGATTCTTTGAGTGCTGTGTCTCCTCATTAGAAAGTCTCTGCTTTGTGATGTACAAAAAGCGAGTTTATTCATCGCCTTTTCTCCTATGTCTCATCACATCTCTATACCTCTCCATAGATCACCATGGTGGGTGACCTGAAGCACGGGCGGACGGTGCACTCTCTGGCCCGACTGCTGACCCAGTACAGAATCACGCTTCGCTACGTGGCGCCCAAGAACCTCCACATGCCAGAGGAGATTGTGAGCTTTGTGGCCTCCAAAGGCATTAAGCAGGTACGTGGAGGCCAGTTTCCATTCTTAAACTCAATTTTGGAGGGGCATATTTCATTTCAGTTGCTACAGATTTGTCCACCCCCTGGTCCCTACTATAATATCTGTACAGTAGGTGTGATATATTCTAGATGGGGTGTATATAATTTGCATCATCAGATTAGTGGTCATTCGTTACTGTATTTACAATTATTCATTTAGCAGGTACCAAACATCTGAAGAAATGCTGTGACGCATTACTGCATACTAGTTTAATATAAAGTCTTTATCTGTGTCCACTCTGGTCCGTAGGAGTACTTTGACAGCATCGAAGAGGCTCTGTCTGAAACTGACGTCCTGTACATGACCAGAATCCAGAAGGAGCGCTTTGCCACTGAGGAGGAGTACAAGGCTGTGAGTGTCCTTAGTTAGCCGTTCCCTTGCCACTTCACCACCACAAGTCAAGCTTTAAGGGCTGTTCACACCAAGAACGCTAAGGGCACTATGGCACAACTGGTTACAGTGCCCGTACCACATACGAGTCCAAGTGCCCACGGGGACCTGGGTTTGAGTCCGACCCGGGTCATGTCCTGATCCCACCCCATCTCTCTCTCCCATTCACTTCCTATCAGCCTCTTCACTGTCCTGTCAATAAAAGCAAAAAAGCAAAAAAATATACTTAAAAAAACAAAAAAATATACTTAAAAAAACTATAACCTATAACGATAACATGAACAATATTGTTGGGGGTCACTTTCAGAGCGATTTTGAGAACGATAAAAAGCTGAGAGCCTATCAGAACCCATCAAATTTGAACCATCTCACTCATCAACATGAGACTTTCCTTGTCGTTGGTCAGTGTGGACGTTTTTATCGTTATAGTTTCTGGTGTGAACAGCCCTTTACTCTGTCTGCACTCTTTGCTACTCTGTTGGGGTTTACTGGCAGACCTTGTAACTCGTAACTGTATGTATGTTGGTGTGTTGTCCAGTGCTTTGGCCAGTTCATCCTGACACCCCATATCATGACTGGAGCCAAGAGGAAGATGGTGGTCATGCACCCGTTGCCCAGAGTCAATGAGATCAGGTACCCGTTTATACCTTTTGCAGTTTTGCAATTATCTTGCATGTTTGACATGCAGGTAAAAACACAATTACTGTAGTTGCATCTAATGTATCGTGTGTGTGTGTGTGTGTGTGTGTGTATAGCCCTGAGGTGGACTCGGACCCCAGAGCTGCCTACTTCCGCCAGGCTGAAAACGGCATGTACATCCGCATGGCTCTGCTGTCAACTGTAGTGGGAAGATGAACTCACACACACACAGCAACATGAATGCATTCATGCATTCGATTATGTGTACAACACACCCTCTCCTGTATGAATATTCAACTGCCCCTCTTAAGGCACCAAATCTTTTCTACAGTAGTATGTAAACTGTCACAAGGGAACACTCATGAGGGAAGTTGTAGTAAAGGAAATGGTATTCTGCTCCATCAGCACCAACTAGGGTTTTTAACTTTTGAGGTCTGTAGATAAGTCATTCCTGCTGTTGATCCTTTTATAATGGCTGTGATGGACTGTTTTGTTCAAATGAACTGCTTATTGTATTTGTTGAATCCAACAAACCTCTTGAGGCATTTTCTCTCAACACTGCATGTCTGTTAGGGAAGGAGATCTTAGAATCTTGTCTACAAAATTACCCATGTTTTTTCCTGTAATGGTCTTTTTTGTGGTTAAAAGGGACCTTGCATATTTTATTTGTGCAGTATTAAACTGAAAACTTTGCAAGACTTTTTGGTACTGTCCTGGGAAGAATGTTATGTATTTTTAGGTAAATAAAAAAACACTTCACTGGGTTCATTGTATGAAATCTGTTCTTTCTAATTCAAGCAAGTGTTGCTTTCATTACAGGATCACAGGGTATATATACCGGTATGTATCACAACTGCAGTTGTGATTATATAATATAGTTTTGCATACTGCTGTCCCCAAAGGCTATGCTATTCAGTTGTAAATGCATATTTTGATTTGTGAGTGACCGAGGCAGCCAGCCATCAAGTTGGGATGTGAGCTTGATAGTGGAAAAGACTTTGCAGGGATGCTTGTGAAATAGATGCTAAACACTAGCAATAAATAAAAACATCTGACTGGACATCACAGCAGACGCTCATCAGATGACCACAGTGGGCGATTGGGGATGTAGAGCTGGATTATGGAATTCAAGTAGCACGGAGCAGATCCAGTAAGTATCCTACAGTAGTTATAATAGCGTGTGTGAACGTCTGAATGCTAAAATGCCTACTGTAGGGGCATAAGGGAACATAACTAGTTTTTTAGAGAAAAAGTGAACACAAACAAGTAAAGGAAGAAAAATAATGAAATGATTTATTGATGAATCAAAATAAGAGTTCAAACAGTGAAAGTGGTGAAACACCAGATATTAATAAAACTAAAATATGAAGTAGGCTACCCCTATTAAAAAATAACAAACATAAAACACATAACCTCCCCAATGGGAGTAATTGTGCCGAACCCGGCACACCCTGGCTACTGGCCAGTATTTGCTACAACGTAGCCACCAGTGGCGTTTCTTTTACTGTCTATGGGCGTAACCAGAGACTTTCTAATGAGGAGACACAGCACTCAAAAAATACTCCATAGAAATGCATAGGGCTAGTTTGTCACGCCAATATGGCCGTTGTCTACACATATCCCACCCCTTCCTCGGCAAAACGTCGACATGTGAATACATTGAGCCAATCATATGGTGTGTTGTGAAGACATCGTGCCAATCATGTGTTGTGATCTCGCCGCTGGAGCAAGATTGGTGTCGTGAAGCCTTGCGCACGCGCAGTTCGACCCAAAGACTGTGCCCGATGAGTGCCCATAAAACGTTGGTATATGGCCGCCGAGTGGAGTGACTTGCCTAAAAGGACTTTGGCGTAACTACCAATGGTGCAGCGGTGCAGGCACGGATGGGGGCCCCCTCCTGTCAGTATTCGGGCCCAACATGCAACATCGTAATTAAGATGAAATTACGTCGGCAACTCTCGGATGTCAATATTTTTCTCACAATTCATAATTTTGAGGGATTGACAGCTATTTATACCACTCTCGTGCCCTATAACTGTTAAGTCATGATGACCCTATTTGTATATGTAATTTTGCATTGTGTTTACTTTCAGATGTTACAACATAAGCTACAATATGAGTTAGAAGTAAAAACCTGCAACTTATTAAATTTCTTTATTCATTGTCAATTTTTACAAATGATCAAGGCCTGCTGGGAATGGGGAAATGTGTTTACACATTTCCTGTCATTCGGGATTACATTATGATTACATTATGTTGTGAAGCTACTTCTGGATGTGTTGTAGCTTAGTTATAATAATCAGCAATGCAATCACCAATTAGTAAACATACAAGTGGTACGCAGAGGAGAAAAGAAAGACAAGAACTGGAGGAGACTAAATCCAAATGATTGAAATTTAAAAACTATTCAAACACCTTGAATGTTGCTGGCGTTAAGTCCTACCTAAGGAGTAGGCTAGCATGGGACTTGAACAATTGAGTGGATTGGCCATACTCGCCATAGAGAACAACAGAGCCAGGCAGTTGGGTTTCAACAATACAGTATATCATCAATGACTTTGCTGGCCCATAGATTGAACTTCTAATGGGTTACTTACAGGTTGCTTTTTTATGGAGTAGGCATATGTGAGGTACTCTTTCTGTGACCTGTTTGTGGAAGGCTATCTGACCGCAGCGACACACTGATTTAGGCTAAAATAAGCAATTGTGTGATTATATATTGTGTAGGCACCACCGCGTTGCTGTTGCTGTGTTTTCCTTGATGCTTTTCTTGATGGCTATTTAATTGTTCTATGGCTATACGTTATCTGTGTTTCGGTTTCGGAAGTTGGGGGAATTCAGAGATAGTAGCACGATGATTAGTCAGGTAGCCACTGTCTGTCACATTCTGATCATGTTGGCGAATCATCTCATTTAATTTTGTGTGCGGGTGTGTGTGTGTTTGTGTCGCAGGGGGTTGGGGTGGTGTTGGAGGGGGGGCCCAATGAAAATGCTTGCACCGGGGCCCAGCACAGCTACGTTACGCCACTGGTAGCCACTCGCACCACTGGGAGTAATTGCCGGACCGGCACACTACCACCTTAGTAACTTTAAAATGAGCAGGTCCAGATTACACAGCAAGACAACAGTTCAGGACAACATAAGACGATACACACAGCCATCCACAGCTCTGACATGGATGCTGGCAGCAGAAAGGCACTTGATTGCCAATCACAATAGTTACCGCCGTAACAATAGTGAGAAGGGCAAAGTTCAGCTTCTTACATGTCTTACTCAAAATTGGGACAGACTGAGGAGACATCCTTTAAATCCCTCAGAGGAGTGGAGCTTCTGTCGTCATTTTGTACAGGCACAGACATTCTGGGAACCTCTGGACATCTAAAATAACTTTGGATGCCTTTGCACAGGCAGTAAACGATAGCTTGTAGAATCAGTGTACTGGCCAAGGTTACCAAGGAACTAAGAACTACACAGAACCATGACTTTGTCTCTCCTGCAAGAGAATAAAAACAATGACAATTCGGGAATTAATATCAGAAGACACCTTTATAATACATAACATTCCATTACAATATTATATGTTTATAATAACTTATAATTCAATATATCATAACAGCAAAAAACATTGTGATGACTTGAGTTACAAAAATGATGCATAACGTCAAAGGTACAGACATTGTAGAGTTGGTGTTATGAACCCTACGACAACAAAGAATAGCAATTGTAATAAAAAATGACTGGCAAAATAATAAACTTACCTTGTACATTGAGCCTTACTGAATTTGGACCCCCTTTGAAATCATCGGTTTTTCCTGTGTCCGAATACTGGCATACGTATACTCCTTGATCAGATGGAAGGGCATCAACGATGTGAAGGGAGAGGTCACCATTCTTGTAGCCATTTTTAGAAACTGACACTCTGTTCTCCAGCATGCGGCCATAAGTGAACGTTCCATTCTTAAGCAACAGTACCATCTCCCCATTCCTCTCCCACAAAATATAGGCCGTTTTGTGGTCTTTGTTTTTTTTCATGGCCGCATAGCAAGGTAGGGTGGCATTGTTTCCAGTGGATACGTTCACATCAACAGGTACTGAGAGTCAGAGGGAAAACATACACCAGCATGACTATTGTTAAGATTTTCAGATAAATGCAAATACAAATTGATTAAATAGATTATGCATCATGGATGTTGAATGCAACAATCAGATCAGCATTTTACAAAATATGCCAAACATCTTAAAACCTCAACAATCAAATTTACTCAAGTAGTAAAGTCTTCTCAAATAGTACTAGCACATGTCCTATTTGGTAGAATTATTTTGACTTTGTAATTGTAACAAATTGAATTACTTTCACACAAGCTGACAAGATATACAGGACCTGTTCAATATTTATCTACTCATTTCGATAGAGCTGGATAATCACTGGTGACATTTGTTGGCTTTATCAATATAAGTTAGTACACACACACACACACACACACACTAGTCTGTCCAAAGAACTGTGCATGCAGGAAATACTCACCCAAAACCTGAAGCGTATAATCACAATATTGGTCACCACATTTGCCTTCATAGTGACCCTGATCATTGAACTTTAGTAAACCGATGATGAGACCAAGAGTACGGTTGCCATGAAAGCTTTCATTTGAAACCCTGACTCTGTTTTCAAACCCCTTTCCTGTTTGGCAATCTCCTCTCTCACACCTGATCACCGGGCCAGTATCCAACAATGTCCATGTCAATGTGTCATTGCAGAACAGATTGCAGGGGAGGGTAATGGTCTCATGTACTATGCCACTTTTTCTCACACCGATTACAGGCAGGCACACTATGGGAGAAGAGGCAAGAAATTGTATTTTAGTTAGTCATCTAGTTAGGTGAATAATTACAAAATTATCATTATTTTTTATCAATATGAACTTACTCCACAAGGTGAAGACGTATACGAGCATAAACACTGCATTTCCTTTCATGGTTCTTGCAAACCTAAGACATTGATTCAGATAATTGATAAAAGTCAGAAAAGGATATGAAGACTCTGTGTTTCTCACATAATTTAATTCTATTTGTGGTGGTAGGGTTGCAGAATTAACATGAATTAGATAAAGGTTTTTAACAAATTAATGCAGCAGGGTTATGATGCTAACCAGATTTAAGCAAAATTTTGCCAGTCATCTTCTATGCCTTGCAGGATTGTTAATGTTTTCTTTAAACATGCATGTACTGTAGGTTCGTTGAGAGACAGAGAGACAAGGAGAGGCTGCGCAAAGTTGCACATAGCTCGACAAATGAAAGAATTCCATCCAATTTAAATAGTACAACATGGAAATGATATCGTGGTGGACCGCCACAAATAAGTCAATGTATGGGAAACACTGGAGGACTACTTGCCAAAAGCAGACACCTGGTGATGAATATGTAGAGGCCTAGACCTATAATAACAGATCTAAGCTGAGAATTTCCAAGTCGCACTGGATGCTCGACATCACAAGATGGCCAACTTGGATATGATTGGATATCCAACCATGGCTTTCTACAGGTCGCAGGGAGAGGCTACTCAATGAATTTTTTCTCGGTGTCTGGTGAGAGATAACATCTGTGGGACCTGACTGTGAGATTTTGAGTGTTAGTTGAGCTGAAATGTCATCTGACGTCTGGATGTCGACGTAGTGATGCTAGCTAACTAACTAGCTATCCACTAACGTCAACCATCAACAGACGTCAACGCACAAGCTGTGTCAGGATTTCACCTTGAGAAGTTGCTGGAATGAACTTTTACATCGTCTGCCAAGGGAACTCAACTCACCGTCTGCCACCGCCTGCCAACTTTCACACCTCTGCCATCTAGCTGCAGGCCTACGTTTCGCCACTGGACTGTCCAGGAGCAACGTACGGGAACATCATGCAAGCGACTTTTTATTCACCATGCCGGAGAGAAGAGAGAGCCGCCCACCGCCGCGGCCACTGCCCCCTAATCTGCTGGCTGATCTGCTCACCGGGCCGAAAGGGGACTTGTGGACTAAACTGCTGGCGAAGTACTATCACCTGCCTGTGGTCTTATTGAGTGTTTTTTGTTTGTCTTTATCTTTGTCTGCATGAGCACTGAGTCCGTTTGTTTTATATCTGGTCTTGTTCTGTAAGCCTACTGTCTTTGTAAAGACAGGCTTGCTATACTGTCACTGTCTATTTGTCTGTCTGTTTATTTGTGTAGCCTATGTCTTGGTGTGATGTCACAGGTACGCTGGCAATTACGCCGCTCTGTCCGGCACCTGCCTTGTGTCTTATGTAAATTGTTTGTTTATGTCTTGATGTCACGGGTACGCTGGCGACTACGCCGCTCCGTCCAGCATTGTTTGTCTTTATGTGTCAATGTCTTGTGTGTGGAGCGCTTTGGATTGTACTAAGTACATGTTAAATGCACTTTATAAATAAAAATGACTTGACTTGAATTTCCATGATACATAAATCAAACAATAGCGGAGGCATGGAACTGATCCATGATCTCTGGTGTGCGATAATTAGGTCCAACACCACAGTATGAGAAACATCCCCATAACATGAATTGAGCACCACCATGCTTTACTGTCTTCAGTGTACTGTGGCTTGAATTCGGTGCATATGGGTCGTTGGACAAATTGTCTGCGGCCCCCATGCACTGAATTCAAGCCACAGTACACTGTGAAGACAGTAAAGCATGGTGGTGCTCAATTCATGTTATGGGGATGTTTCTCATACTGTGGTGTTGGACCTATTTATCGAACACCAGAGATCATGGATTAGTTTCAATACATCAAAACATTTGAAGAGGTCATGTTGTCTTATGTTCAAGAGGATATGCCTTTGAAATGGGTGTTTCAACAAGACAATGACCCAAAACACACCAGTAAGCAAGCAAAGTCTTGGTTCCAGACTAACAAGATTGATGTTATGGAGTGGCAAGCCCGATCCCCAGACCTCAATCCTATGGAAAACTTGTGGGGTGACATCAAAGATGCTGTTTCTGAGGCAAAACCCAGAAATGCACAGGAATTGTGGAATGTAATTTAATCGTCCTGGGCAGGAATACCTGTTCACAGGTGCCAGTAGTTGGTCGACTCAATGCAACACAGATGTGAAGCAATTCTCAGAAATAATGGTAATTAGTAATTGGATATTAGTGCAGTGATTCAAAGTAAAGCAAAATCTTGAGACATTTTTCAGTTTATACAGTAAATGTTTGAGTTTGTAAAAAAAATGCAAACACTGCTATTTCTTTGAACAGCCCAACATACCGAACATTCCTTTTCTTAATCAACTTAATCAATTTTGGTCATGTTTTGATTTGAAATTGAATGTGCAGTGTTCCCAATGCATTGATATTATGGAATTAACAGCTATTCTAAGGATTTTGAGCTTTATTCAGTTTTTTAAAACACACTGCTATTATTTTGCACATAACTGTATTTATTGCATTTTAAGTCACGTTAAACTCTCTGTCTCTGTCTCTCTCTCTCCTCTTAAGTGGCCTTGTCTGGTGAACTGTAGCAACCTCTCCAAAGCACTCACCTGCCGTTATCTCTTCCTCACTCCACGTCGTCGAACACCATTTCACCAGTCTCTCTCGGATGTTCTATTGAAAAGAAACAAGTTTTTAGGTGATGTTACTTAACTACACAAATCAACAGTTCAGATTATGGACCTCCTTAAACTGATTTTAACATTTATTTGCCAAAATACATTAATACAAATATTTCCACAGAGAATAGGTGTATATCTGGTTATTAGCTTTACTGCTTGCTTGAGTAGCCCAACTTTGTTTATTCAATGCCCAGTATTTATCTCCTGGTCTAAAATAAAATAAAGATTCTTAAACGGTATGTGGCTGCTCTGGAATTATTGATCGGTACATTGTACCATCTATTATATAGTAAGTCATGGAAATTCTTTTTTTTTTGGCAGGGAAAAGTCATTTTTTTACATCTGACTTACAGTGGTAACATCATGGACTTCTTTACATAACTGTTGTTGTCTTTAAAGTGTCAGTACACCATCTATTTTTTTGTGTGATGTTCCAAATGAGTTTCAAGCCTAGAGGCCTGTTGCACAAAAGCAGAATTAAGACATCCGAGATAAGTTACTGAGCTGCGCTCAATGAATCCAAAACAAGAGCGTACAGGATTAATTGGTTGCACAACGAGCAAGCCAGGATGAGCAGACACTTTCATCAAACAGACAGCAGACAGATTCATCAAACCAGGTGAAACCTATCCTGGATAAGTGCGCGCTCACGGCTCCCTCAAATAGACCCCGCCACCGATCACAGATTCACCGATTCACCATGGCAACTAGACATAATTAGAGCTGCTTCATTGCTTCTTCTACGGTGTGAAGTAGGTAGCGATAGCCTTTTCACAACAGCAATAAACAGCAACACCTCTGTTTAGGAGAATATTGCAACTAATGCCACGACCACCACGCGCAAAATGGCTAGGCACTCCCGTGACGTCACATTGTCGCATGACAGGTCGGGAATGGCGATATGTAAAAGTTAATTAATGATCACAAACGTTTAAATAATGACAGTGGGTCTAGTTATATGTGATAACAATGTGTAGTGGGCAGTGGAATAACTATTGGTTTCCGTTTGTGATGACTGCTGACTGAGATAAGGGATGAGATTAAATAGATGCTGGAACTTAGCCTGGTCTGGAGCAGGCTAGCTCCACAGAATATATCGCCATGGTGATTTATACCATAACATATCCTGCTGCCCCCCATCTCGCTTTTGTGCAACTGGATCACGGATAAATGGAGCCAGGATAACCAAGATATCCCGGCTTAATCCCTTATCCTAGTTTTGTGCAATAGGCCCTAGGTCACCCATGCTTGCCTACACAAACATGCTAACATAGCCTAGTTTAAAAAATTGACTTTAGTGCTGTGCAATATATTACAATGTCCAGTCATCTACCTCCATAATGACCTATTACTATAACCATATTTCCTCTGTTGCCACAACAGATCATTAAGGCATGGAACAGGAAAGAGGAAACTGCAAACTGATGAGGAGTGTCAAATATATACTCCGAAGCTGTAGGGGGAGCTCTGCAGAGAAACCTGTTAACCAGCATGATTGCTTGTTCGATCACAGCTGTTTTCCACAGCAAAAAAAAGCAAAACATGTGCACCATAGGGTTGCCACTTATGTCTGATAAAAAAATAAAACCCTGGACATTTCGATGACCTGTCCAACCGTTTACAAGTAAAAATGTCCATTAGACCCACAAGACAAAATTGTGCTAGGAACAATTATTTAGCAACACCAAAGAGTTTTTTGTACCTTAAAACAATGTTTCCAAAATTGTTTCAGTGGTTCATTGACTTGTAACAGGATGAACGGCACTTCTGCATTCGCTTTGCAGCACTATGGGCTATAACCGCACTATAGTCCAAGCAAAGTAGCCTTTTACGACAGACTAATTGTAAAATAATTTTTTGCAGCTTAGATCATTTCTATGAGGTATCCAGAACAATATACTAAAAGGTCTGTATAATGAAAAAGTATCCATGAAAAGTAAAATTTTTTGTATTTCTTTGAAAATGAATTTGACTATGCAAATTAGCTATATACTAATCGAATATAGGCTACCCAAAATATAGGCTTAATTTTTTCTTTTACTCCTATCACAATAAAACTTTACACAATGAAAGTCTACATGAAAAGTAAAACATTTTGTATTAGAAGTTTCTTTGAAAATGAATTTGAACACCTATAGCCACTTTTATTTAGCATGTCTCAATCAGACATGGGAAAGAATAACTTATTATGTTGAACATTTCATTTTCTTTTTTAAGGCCTGTCAGTCTTGTCATCATCATCATCATCCTCTGCCTCACCACCCATAACGAACGACGTTGAGTATTTGTAAGGTGGACAATTAGGCTTGGAGCCAGGTCCACTGAGGATTCTCGAGGCTTACGGCAGACAGCAGACACTCACACAAGCACCAGGCCTCTCACTGAGCCAGCCCACCACGCCGGCATAGGCCGGAGGCCTTGCGAGAGGCATGGGCTGCCATCAGACCCCTGGCTTGACCACTGAGGTTTCTCGAGGCCTACGGCAGACGCTCACACAAGTCCAAGCCTCTCACCGAGGCTGCCCACGACTCCAGCATAGGCCCGAGGTCTGCCCAAGGCCTAGGCTGCCGTCTGACCCCTTGCTTGACCCCTGAGGCTTCGTGAGGCCTAGGCTGCAATCTGACCACAGGACTGCCCCGTAGACCTGTCCTAGGCCCTAGGCAGCATGCAGACACCCACCCTCACCACTCTTTCCAGCCCAAGCTTAACACTTACTCCAACATATGTCCAGGCTGCCTTCTGACCACAGGGCTCCCCTCTAGACTCTAGAAAATTCGGTTTTCTCCGATTTGAGGTACAGGAACTTTGGTTATAACAGCTGTGAGGCAGTGATATGTACAATAAAATGCTTGAAAATTATCACTTTTGATCGGACAGACATTTTTGGTCTTTTGGGGTGTGTTGAGGGTGATATTTGACAGCAAAAAGGCAGCAATCCCCAGAATCTTTTTTGCCAGTTTCCCCTATGTGTCAGGATAATGTGAGCTATATGCCCATTTATGTAGCTGCAGTATCCTACCTTAATATTCACAATTACATCATTCTGCCAAAAGCTTTTCACAAAAGGTTTTTTTTTTTGGCCCCTGAAACCAAGCGGAGTTGGGGGTGGTCATTATCAACTTGTGAGGGCCCAAGGTATAATAGAAATGGAAATAATAGTGAAAAGAACAAAAAACATCCTGATGAGTGGACCCTTGCGCGATAAAAATCAGTTAATTTTGCCATAGAGACGGGTGTTACAACTGCTATTTTCATTTAATATATATATATATATATATATATATATATATATATATATATATATTTGACTGACTATATAAATGGCGCTCATGTTAACTTGAAACAGAGGGACTGAAGATATGAATGGCATGTGATTGAAGTCCACACGCTCAAATTTCACGAAGCAAACTTAAATAAACAGTTGCGGTTTAAAAAATAAATAAAAAATCGCGATGCTGTGCCCATATAAGGAGATTCGGTATCTTGAGATTGTCCCTATGGGAAAATAACTCTTAGAATTATCACACCTGTTAAACTCTCGCTGGGAAAAACGAAATAAATGCAAAAGTTTTGCTGTACATACTTTTGTCCTCTGCCTTCGAGTGGATACGTGAAGGCGGAACACTTTGATTTTTTCTAACCCAAAGCTAACTTGCGATGCAACTTGCCATTAAGTTATTCGCAAGTTAGCTCCTGGGTATCTAACGGATAATGGATAAGGGATTAAGCTGGGATTTTTATGTTATCCTGGATGAATTTAGCCTTGACTTGGTTTCACAAAAGAGATGGCACATAAGTTACCATGGGGATTTATTCTCTGCACCTCGCCTGTTCCCGACCAGGATAACAGCCTCGCCTGTTCCCGACCAGGATAATAAGTTAATTCTAATGGTAATTATGTGGTCTTATTGGTTCAGCTAGCTGTCATTCACATCAGACCTCCGTGCTAATTTTAAGGAGCTTTATTCCATTTATAAACTATTTGCTAAATGTATTTGCTCGCAAAACAAAACAGATTATCTGCCTACTACCATATGGATATTATTTTAATAGTGATCGCCTTATAATTATTAACATATGCCTAGGTACTCATTGTTTGATTATTTTATTGATAGACGTTTGATGAATAGCCTACTGTAGTTGATTGGAAGTGGAGGGGCAAGTTTTCGAAGGTATTTTCAACTATAATATTAAGGTATATCATATGTGCATCTTTGCAGTGGCAAGCGCTTTCTTAATGATGTTGCGTGCCGAGACAAGGAAGCACTCACAAGTGGGTGCATACGTAAATTTGCATTCAGTTGGTCTACCACGCCTACTTCTGCTGTTTTACAGAAATAGCCATGATTCCCCATTCCAAAAAGGATAACTTTACTTCATTGTTAGTCTATATCAACCGTGGGTACTTTGGAGCAGAAACGAGAACACATCCTGAATTACTTACATCTGGCTTGACATAGTCGCTCCTACTCTACTCATCCTGGATTGGCATTAGTGAAACGAGTGGAGCTAGGATGACCAGACAACGCTATGTCAAACCTCGCTTTATCACTTATCTTGGATGTCTTAATTCTGCCTTTGTGAAATACCCCTCGGAAATCTCAGTATCTACTCGAAGACAGAGGACAAAGGTGTGCTTAGGAAAACATCTCCATTTCAGATTTTTTTCTGTCTCCGCGGGAGTTTAAAAGGTGAGTTGGGGGTGATAGATCCAAATCCCCACGTTATTTTCCTATTTGCTCGAAGCGACATATCTAAGATTTTCAAGGAACTCACAGGAATGATAACGTTACATCAGAGCCCGTCTACGGACATTAGACATTCTCTGGTTACATTAACTTTGGGTTCTACTCCATAAAATGGCTAGCTGCTACTGCTAACGGCACTCACGAAAAACACGCCGACTTAACTTAACTGGTTGCACAGAATGAAAACACACACATGATGAATAAACTCATATTTGTCAAAGCAATTATTGCTTCGGTATAACGGCATGCATGTTAAAACACTCGATAACATTTTATTTCGGTCGAAACCATGTGACATTAAATGTCAAATTCTCTCTTACCTGTCTGAATTCAGTGTCTCTGTTTTAACCGGCTTGGTCCGGTTGAATCTTGCTGTAATGTTTCCTCTTCTGGCGGTGGGCAAACTTTGATCACGCCCATAAGAGAGTCTCAGGCCCAGCTCGTCTTCATAGACATTCTCTGCCCATACCAAAACAGAACACATTTGCTGCACACTCGCATACTCTCACTCAAAGATTCTAGCGCGTATAGCCATGTGCTGTGCTCATGTGATCAGTGAACGCTTACATCACGTGGGTTAAGAGGAAGTGCTTGCTGAATGTCAACCATTCCAAGAAGCATGTAGCCTGCTGACCTGTGTTTTCTTCTCATTTCACCTTGTTCGATCAGTATTCAGTAGCAGCTCTATGGCTTGTTTTTTCAGGAGAAAGATTGCTACTCAGGTATGGCTGATCTATTGTTCTATCCACTTCGAACGTAAAAATAATAGTTAAGTCAGTGTAATCAGCTTCAGAGATTGCAAAAAAAAAAACACTTAGGCTAGTTAACAATATTGTTTTGATGATACGCTTGAATTGATTATCAATTATTGACCGTTTGAGGCTCAGCTTTTACTAATAACACTGTTTTTACAGCTGTCGAGGATATTTGGACATAAGGAGGATGTCTTCATACCAGCTATCTCTGCTATTCCAGTTTCAAAGAAACAGTTAAGTCTCTCTCTCTCTCTCTCTCTCTCTCTCTCTCTCTCTGTCTGTCTGTCTGTCTGTCTGTGTTTGTACCCACTTCATTGTCAGCAATGATGAGATGGTAATATCAACAAAGGCTTGAATGATCATTAATGGATTGAATGCTATCACTGTAGTAGTGCCCACTGGAGTTTGTGAAGGCCTTGTCATAATGGAATATGATGCATTTGCTGAAGCACTGGCATGCATAAGATGGATGTTGGCTTGACTGCGTCTTCCTCTGGTTGATTATTATAGGATAAGTCCCGACCTCAAGCTGTCTGTGAGTTCTCTTGTGAGTAATGGCTTCCTCTCTTCTGACGGGGACTTCAAGACAACGACAGAGTCGCTGGCAAGACAGGTGTGAAACCCCAGTGAGATCAGTTTGTCAGGCATTACTGTCAAATCTTTATGTGGAGGATTTTATTCAGATTAATTCATGCCATAGATTAAAGGTGCAGTCAGCGATTGTATGCATTTTCAAGCCCACACAGTTTTTTGTCACATTTAGCGAACATCTCCTCACAATGTGCTAGCCATCCCGTTAGTAGACTGTCTCTGTAGGCAGCCCAGGCTCCAAAAACAATGGAAATAAACAAAGTGGAAGCAGCCTGTCCCCCAAATAAGATACGACACACTATGTGGAGTTTCTCTGGGATTATTGAAGAGAGAGGTGAACTACCTCTCTGGTGTGTTTAGTTTGGTCCTTTGGTTATTTTGGATTTAAATCTAAACATAAACAAACGCGATGTCATGCGCAATCGCTGATTGTACCTGTAACAGTTCAATCATAAATTTCAATCTGCATGCGTGTTCATATTTATTCACTGTTTACATTCTCTTTCAGTTAAAGGCAGATGAAGTGATCGAAGAAGTCATCCCTTCCCGTGGTGGAATACATTTCAGAATAAATAAAATAATTCTCGCTAAGGTAAATGTTGTACTTTGTCATTGTACTGACATCTGACATTGTACTGTATCTTGTACTTGTCTTTTTGTTCTTTCCGAAATCTCATCCTGTAAATAACATGCATTGAACAAAGTTATTTTTGCTTTTGTTGTAGTTTAGGTTGGTATTAGTTTCATATATGACCATATTTCCTTTCATTGTGTTTATAGAAACTATTAGAACAACTTCATAAGGATCCCCAGAGGTTTGGAGTCCAGAGTGAGATTTTCAGAGGCGTCCATGGGAGAAAAACACTAGTGGAGTTCAGGTCTGCCTTCCTGTCTCCACACCTGTTCGAGGGCAGAATATATCCCTCATATTTTCGTGATTTTGAAGCCTTATTTAAAAACAGAGTAGCTGCACACTCTGATCTCTTGATAAATTGGCTGTGCGCCAAAACATTGGTCATTAATAAAGTTATCAAGTGATTAGAGTGTGTGGCAACTGTTTTTAAGTTGATAACCTCCTGGCCAGCATCTCTATTTGGGTGTACATTCCTCCTCCACATTTGTTTTGAAGCTTTGAGATTTTTTTTATGAGTGGGTTAATGACACCCTTTTCAGTGATGTGACAATCTCAAAACACATTTATTTTTGCTTTATAAAGACTAAGCTCATTGAGTAAACTGTATGTACTAGGCCTAAAATAGGAGACACATCCGCATGATAAAGGAAGCAGTGTTGTACTATTCTCGTCCTCTTGATCTACACTTTTTTATTAAATACTTGCACCTTTGGAAAATACATTCATGTACAGTATGCAGATTCTCCTATCTACCTGTGAAATCTTTCATTCTTGTCTTCCAGCTCTCCCAACATTGCAAAGAAGTTTCACGCAGGACACCTCCGTTCCACAATAATAGGTAATTGTCCACAGTGATCAAGTTTCACTTTATTTATCCTTAGAAAGGAAATTTAGTGTGCAGCAGGATGTCTAAAACACATACACAGTAAAAGCACCGGCAGATGCCAACAACATTGACAACACAGCACAGGACACACAACAACAATGGAGACACTCCCTCCCCTAAAAAAAACAATGAGTGAATCCACTTGGACAGTACACAGGAACGTCTGTCGTTATCAGCATGGACTAAATAAGTAAATAAATAATCACATAATGTATAAAAGATACAAGAAATCAGTCAGGTGAATTCAGGTTCCTGATAGCCACAGGAATAAAAGAGTCCCTGGCACGTCTAGTTCTTCATAGAGGGAACCTAAAATGGCAACCTGAGGGGAGCAGATTAAACTCCCCAAAAAGTGGGTGATCAGGGCAGTTTAACATGTGGTTAGCCTTACCCCTGACCCTATTATCATATAAATGTTGGAGCTGTGGTAGCTGTACCCCAACCACCTTAGACGCTACATTAACCAGCTTTGTTAGCTTACGCTTGCTGGTCATTGAAAGACCACTGTACCACACCACAATACAAAATGTCAAGACTGATTCAATAAAATAAAACACCGGTAAAACAAAGTCATCAGAGTCCTGCACACACTAAATGAGTGATGAGAGCAAGAGCAATGCTCTTGCTAGGTGAAAGGAGCACAGAATATGTCTGTGACTGTAACTGTGATGTCTTTCTGTAACCAGTAGTGGGTGTAGTTGTGGTGTGTCAAAAACCACACTTTTTTGTTGCCAACATGTCTTCAGGGTGTTTTGTGTATTTTTGGCTTCTCTTAGGAAACTTCATTTCCAACCTGAAAGTGGCCTTGGGGAATGAAGTCATCAGGGTGAATTATTTAGGAGACTGGGGAATGCAGTTTGGTAAGTCAGTTCACATACAGTTTATACTGTCAATATGTGGATAGCCTACTGTATGTACGTAACAGTAGGCATTTGTTTTAAAGTGATACACCATGTTTGCCCCCCCCCCCCCCCCCCCCCACACACACATCAATTTGTTAATGAAGAAATATTGAACCAAAAATGCTGTAACATTGTTTTAAAGGTCAATATTTTTTTGTTTTCAGGATTGCTGGGAGCTGGCTTTCAGCGTTTGGGATCTCAGGACAAACTCAGAGATAATCCCTTACAACACCTTTTCGATGTGAGTTCTCGGCCCACAAAGAGTTCCATTGCATTACCTTTATTCAGTATCAAACTAATCTCTCTCTGTGTAGAGTGCTGCTTATGGCCACCTTACACCAAACAACTTTGACAAGATTTGGGAAAGATTCTTGAAAAATTGTAGTCTTTTAACTAATGACCCCCTTTCAAGCTTTACTCAAAAGACTCCAATCTTTCAAGAATCTTTCCCAAATCTTGTCAAAGTTGTTTGGTGTAAGGAGGCCATTAGTGTAGTGTCACATCAGCACAGCTTTACCATGCTAATTTCAACCAAAATGAAAATGTTACTCTTCAGTGTAGCCCTGATACATTGAATCCATTTTGATTTTAATTGGTTTATGATTAGCATGGTGTCAAGTTTAGCTCATTCTCTGATTATTTTTCACTGTCACACAGGTATACGTCCATATTAACAGGGAGGCTGAGAACGACGAGGCCATCCAGGAGGCTGCACGAGAATTCTTCAGGCGTCTAGAAGATGGGGATGAACAGTCTTTGTCACTATGGAAACAGTTTCGTGAAATTACGGTGGACGAGTACAAACGTATTTACAAGGTAACGTCAGAAAGAGTTTAAAAGCATCATGTTGACTGACCACCATACCACTTCCCATCAATACCAGGGAATGGCAGTTCTAACAGGGAGGCTACGCTGGGCATGTTACTGAGGTGTTCCATTCACATTGCATCTGCTGCAGCGCATACGTTCAAAAAGATAGACCAGTCTTCTAAAACAGTTTTTACGTGTCGTGAACGAAACGCTGCAGTTACGTGTCCGGTGTAGCTTCCCTTTTTGCCAGTTGTCATTTAGTCATGTTTGCGTTTGCACACATTTGAAATTTGAGGCAGCGGGAGTGTTGCCTTCTGCGGATCTTGCGGCCCTCTTTGACTAAGAGTGAGGTCAACGCCGAGACTTTTCTTTGAATATTTCTGGATATACTTAAGGTTAGGATTATTATTTCTTCCTTCTTTTCTTCAATGGACGGAACTCAGCTGAACTGTGAGTGAATAGCACAATGAGCAGCAACCGCTCCACGAACTGGACGACAGCAGCCAAGACACTTTGTGTTAATCCCACGGAGGAACTGTCACCATCCTCTGCCCAGGCTACATCGGGATATGGTTTGCTTAGTTTAGAGGCCAATGTTCTTTTCTTTCTCAGTAGGCCTACAGCAAACCATTTGGGTATGTGGAAGTGTATTGTTCTTATAGTTAGACGTTTTATTTTATGTTTGATTTGTTACTGTCACCTTGAGATTATTAGTCTAGTTACTGGTGGAGCTTTGTTAACAGGTAGTTTAAATGTTAAGAATGAGTGATATAGGTAGGCTTAAGGATAGGCTCCAAACATGTACATATAACTGGTATGAATAGTCTTAACTGCATTAGCTATAATGTTAAGGGCTTAGGCAATCCAATCAAGAGGAAAAAAATACTTAGCCAGCTTAAAAAATTACATTGTTCTATAGCAATGATCCAAGAAACCCATCTGTCCGAAAAAGAGCATTTAAAGCTTAAAAGAGAATGGGTAGATCAGGTGTTCAGCTCCTCTTTTGAAAGGGGGAGAAGACGGGGCGTGGCCATTCTCTTTAATAAATCTGTATACTTCAATCATATAGAAACGGTTAAAGATAAAGATGGCAGATATATCATTGTAAAGGGGGATATTAGTGGCACAAGAGTAACACTGCTCAATCTATATGCCCCAAATGAAGACTGTTCTATCTTTTTTAAAGACATAGCAACTTTATTAGCAGGCACAGTAGAAGGGATTGTGTTAATAGGAGGCGATTTCAACTGTGTCCTGAGACAAAATATGGATAGGCTACCTGCAGAAGTGGGCTCAGTATCTAGAAAAGCTACTACACTACAGGCTATGATGAGCGAACTGGGCTTAGTGGATGTATGGCGGCGCTTACATCCCAAAGAGAAGGACTTTACTTTTATGTCACAGGTACATGGCAGTTACTCCAGGTTGGACATGTTTCTAATATCTGGACCAGATCTGTATAGGGTCAATGAGTGTAAAATAGAGCCAATCACCATATCAGATCATGCTCCAGTCACTTTAAAAATAAATATAGGGCCAACCAAATCATTTAAGTATTGGAGACTTAATGTTTCATTGTTAAATGACGAATTAATTAAACAAGAAATACACAAGGAATTAACAAATTATTTTGAGATAAATGAAGGTGATACCGTCTCTCCAATAACTCTGTGGGAGGGGGCTAAGGCTGTGATGCGGGGCTGTATTATTGCCATTTCTTCTAGATTGAAAAAGCAAAGGTTAAGTCAACAGGATAGGCTAGAGAAAGAAATTAAGCAATTAGAAACAGAACATCAGCAATCTAAGAAACAAGAAGTATTGCATGCATTGAAAGAGAAAAGGAAAACATTGGATGACCTACTAACTTACAAAACAGAGGGGGCTTTAAGATTTGTAAATAGAAAATATTATGAAATGGGAAACAAAGCAAGTCGCTTGTTGGCTTTCCAATTGCGGAAAGCGCAAAATAGCAGGACAGTTCACAAAATAAAAAGTCCAGACAGTGACGAAATCTTAACACAACCTACTGATGTTACAGAGGCTTTTGCCACATACTATAGAAAGTTATATGAAGAGCAGCTGGACCCACACAAAAAAGACAAGATTGAGTCTTTTTTTAGATCCATCAAACTGGCAAAACTAACATCAGAAGAGGCTGACATGCTGTCATTGCCAATTACAGAAAAAGAAATCAGAGACAATATCTTAAAACTTAAAAATAACAAATCCCCAGGAACAGATGGTTTCCCAGGAGAATACTACAAAACATTTATAGATTATCTGACCCCAATCTTGTGTAAGGTCTATAACCATGCATTAAATAAGGGAGATCCGCCTGGATCCTGGTCAGAAGCGATAATTAGTGTTATCCACAAAGAAAACAAGGACCCAATCCAATGTACCTCCTATCGTCCAATCAGCCTCCTGTGTGTTGATCTTAAAATTCTTACTTCAATTATAGCGAAAAGAGTACAAAAATTCATACACAAACTCGTAAAACCGGATCAGACAGGTTTTATTAATAATCGACAAGGAGTAGACAATGTCAGGAGGGCTTTAAACCTGCAATGTATTGCAGCCAAAAGGAATACCCCTTCAATGCTTCTCAGCTTAGATGCTGAGAAGGCATTTGATAGGGTTGACTGGTCTTTCCTCTATCAGACTCTCAGATATATGGGTTTTAATGACACATTTATTAATTGGATTGGCATATTTTATAAAAACCCTAAATCTAGAGTTAGAGTGAATGGGCACTGCTCCAACTTCTTCCCACTGGGACGTGGCACCCGCCAGGGAGACTCTTTATCTCCTTCTTTATTTGCCTTAAGCATAGAACCATTGGCTGAATTAATAAGGACAAACCCCCTCATACTGGGTATTCCTGATGAGGGAATGATTCAACACAAACTAGCTCTATTTGCTGATGACATATTGCTATTCTTAGAGCGTCCCATGGTTTCTATCCCTGCACTTCTAAATAGCTTAAATAAATACAGTGCAGTGTCAGGATATAAGATAAATACTAACAAATCGGAAGCAATGATGATAAGTGGTGAATGGCCGCAGCAATTAGATGACTTGGTCTCCTTTAAAAAATCCAAACAGGGATTTAGATATTTAGGTGTTATTTTGACACCAAAACCAGCACAGCTTTACTCCTCCAATTACAACAAATTAATCGAAGAGATCAACCAAGATATAAGTAGGTGGGATATGCTACCTCTGTCACTTTTTGGCCGAATAGAGTCAGTGAGGATGAATATCTTACCTAGACTCCTTTTCTTATTTCAATCTCTGCCTATTCATGTGCCACAATCAACCCTTAAGCTTCTCGAAAAACGTATATCAAAATTTATTTGGCAAAATAGGAGACCCAGAATACGTCTAAAAATATTGATGGCAAGTAAAGAAAAAGGAGGCCTGGGTCTACCTAATCTTAAAATGTATTATTTAGCAGCCCAACTTAGAGCAATAGTGGCATGGGTGACCACAGATGAAGAAACAGGATGGCTATCCATTGAACAGAATTCCTTACCAGGGATACCAATATCTACTCTTCCATTTCTTAGTCAGCAGGCTCAGAAAAAAATAAGAATTAATAACATCTGGGTCAAACACACACTTAAAGCCTGGAGCAGTGTCCAGAAGCAATTAAAGGGGTCTATGCCTCTATCAAGAGCAATGCCCATTCTTGGAAACATTGATTTTCTCCCATCTTTAACAGACTTAGCATTCAGAAGATGGGCGGAGAAGGGGTTGGTTATTATAAATCAGTTGTTTGAAAACAACACATTGCGATCATTTTCACAACTTCAAGATAAGTTTGACTTGCCCTCATGTGACTTGTATAGATACCTACAAATACGACATTATATCACAAAGCACACAGATTGGGATAGTCTAAAAAGAGATCCAACTGGGGTTGAATGGTACTTTATACATATATCTCAACAAATGGTATCAACAAAGCATCAAGTATCACATATCTATAGGAGTCTTATGAAAGACACATCAGATAATACTTTCCATATAAAAAGTGAATGGGAAATGGAGTTTAATACAATTATAGATGATGATACATGGGAAGATATATGTCTGGCAAGTCATAAAGGGATTGGAAGTCAAATGTGGAAAGAATTTGACTGGAAGGTGAAAATGAGATTCTTTAGGACCCCTCTTAAGGTATCAATGTTCAAAAACAATGCCCCAAACACTTGCTGGAGAAACTGTGGCATGGTTGGGGACCATACCCACATATTCTGGGACTGCTCCGTGATACAGACATACTGGAAAGACATTAAAAAGGAGTTGGACAAAATATTTAGGATGGATATTCCTCTGGACCCTTTACTTTTCATACTGGAGAAAACACCTGAAAACCTGCTTTCTAAGGACCAAAGCTACATGTTTCACATCTTGTTAATGATTGCAAGAAAAATGATCACTATTAATTGGATGAAGCCTAGCCCTCCTACAATAGCTCAGTGGATACAAAAAATCCAACAGGTCCATACAATGGAAAATATGACTGCTATTTTACAGCTGAAAATACCTTTGTTTATAAGAAGATGGACCCCTGTTATTCTGGGCCTTGATTTAGAATAATCTAAACATACCGTGTGAATGCAATGGTTTATCTATCCTGCCTCTATGTAATCAGTATATGTGTTGAATGAAGCTCAAACACAAGGTGACTCCCCCCCCCTTTTTTTTTTTTTTTTCTTTTCTCTTTCCTCGTTGTTTTTTCTATTTACGTTGTTTTTAACCCTGAGAGTGTGTTTAATGTGTGTGTGTGTGGGTCTATGTTTGTATTGTAATGCTAAAATTGCTTGTAATGTTCAGTATGGGCAATAAAGTTAAAAAAAAAAAAGAAATTTGAGTAAAAAAGTTACATTATTTAACATGTCAGTGCATGGTATATGATATTTTAATGTTATATTATCAGTGTAGCATTTGACTGTGAGACATATCATATATCATCGTATATCACACGTAGGCCTAAAGGATGTCACAAGCTTGTTTTGAGTCAAAAAGTTGTCTTGGCCTATTTTTGCATGATCATTTAGTTTACAGATCCAGCAGTCAGCCAGGAGTGAATATGTGAAGTAAAAATGAACTGGGTGAAAAAAGTTAATGTGTGCTGTCTGCACTTTTGACCACTGGTCAGCGGTTAGGTGTTCACTTCGACCACTACAGCGGGGAGTCCTTTCACCAGAGCAAAACACAGGATGTGCTGCAGCAACTCAGGGACCTCGGCCTGCTGAAAGTCACAGAGTACGTCATCATAGCAGACATTTATGGTGTGTGTGTGTGTGTGTGTACGTGTGTGTGTACGTGTGTGTGTGTGGGGGGGGGGGGGTTTGCCCTGTGTCTCTTTACCCATGTTGTATGCTTTAGAGGGCAAGTTACGTTATTTTGGCAAAGAGGTCCTGATCAATATTCTTGTCTAGACAAACGATATAAAGAAAGACCGATGTGTGCACAGCACATGTGATTATTTTGATTTAGTCTTGTGTCTACTATCACCCCACTGAGACCGGTCTGAAGCTGTCACCCAGGTTTACAGTGAGTTGTCCTCTGGTTTGTAGGAAAGGGACTGGTGTCGTGGACGTCTCCCCAACAGGCGACATGTCAAACTATGCCATAGTTCAGCGTAGCGATGGCACCTCACTATATATCACAAGGTATATCAACTATCCTTTACATGATCCTATCTTTACAGTCACCATTTCTGCTGCTCATATCAGTGACCAATGACCACTGTAAGCAAAGTAGTATCAAAATTGTGAGTAATGTTTTTAGTAGTTATTATTTCATGAAACCTGTTTAACTTTAAGTCTGTAACCGATGACCATGTTTTCAGAGATATTGCTGCTGCATTAGACAGGAAAGAAAAATATGACTTCGATGACATGATCTATGTGGTAAGACATCTCTAATTTTTAGATTACCCAGATTGTCAAAGTTGCTCCAGTTATGCAGCGCTTAAAACCCTCTCCTTTTCTCCTCCCTAAAGACGGACAAAAGTCAAGGCGTTCATTTCCGGCAGCTCTTCCAGATCCTTCTGGCCATGCAGCATCCATGGGCCGAGAGGTATCTGATCACACACTCTATGCACTCTCTAGCCAAACAGATTCCACACATAAGGCTTATAACAGAGGAAAAACGAGATGATATCTACAAAGTTCAGTCTGTCTTTTAGTTTGGACTTCAAACGGTCAACAGGTTAACAGTGTCAACACCAGAGAGTATTTGTCCTTTAAAAACACAGTCAGTCCTTAGAATGTTAAAATTATCATTAGAAACTGGCTTACTTCTCTGAAAACCAAGACCTAAGTAACCGAAACATGTTGCTTTTAGTAAGTGCTCTGTCATGTCCATGTACTAACCTCATGGGATTTAGTCCCATCAGTGTGTTGTGTTTGGTCGCCGGATGATGGCTATCTGCGTTTGCTGCAGGTGTTGCCACGTGCCCTTCGGCCTTGTCCAGGGCATGAGCACGCGGCGGGGGGAGGTGGTGTTTCTGGAGGACGTGCTGGACGAAGCACGGAACCGGATGCTGAGGAACATGAGCCAGAGCAGAAGTACGAAACACACACACACACATTATGCATTCAGAAATACTCTCATACAAAACCACAAGATGCTAAGTTTTGGAGTCAGGAGTGCTTACTTGCACTTACACAGGCAGTGATTTACAACCAAGAGTCATTTGGGCTGTAAGAACAAATGTGGTCTTGAGGACTAGTGAGCCACATATTCTCACACTGTCTTTCACCCTCTTTCAGCTACTAAAGACCTGGATGACCCTGAGGACACTGCTGAGAAAGTGGGAATCAGTGCTCTCATAGTTCAGGTAGGGTGTGTTTCCTCTGTCCTAGTCCAGAACAAGTAGCCTGAGTGAACCCAGATGAAGTTGTGATCGCATTTGAGTTTGCTCTACAGGTCCGTCTAGCGACCTACCCATTCAAGCCGATTTCCAAATCGCCAAAAACCCAGGAACCAATCACAACCGCTTATCGGCATGCTTTATATAACTGCAGAGGAGTAGAGTTAGCAGTGTGTTGAACACTACCAATGACTGCACTCATGGCATAAGCGTTGAACAACACAGATGTGTGTTTTCTTTGGAACAGAGTGAACACCTGCATTTAAAACCTTCAGTTATGGGGGCGCTTTAGCTACAGCACCCGTACCACATTTGGGCCCACGGGACCTGGGTTCAAGTCTGGGTGACCCGGGTCATTTCCTGATCCCACCCCATCTCCCTTCCTGTCACTCACTTCACTGTCCTATCCAATTAAAGACCTAAAAAGCCCCCCCCCCCCCAAACAAACACTTCATTTACAACAAAGATGTATTTGTTTCACTGCTGGTTATGGAAATCGGAAGTGAACGAAGCATGGTGGTGTTATCCAGGCTACAAAAGTAGCCAAAATTTAATTTAGTACAAATGCATCTATTTACATAGTACCTTTAACAGTGTCCATATGATTCATTGGAATTTGTCTTGTCTTGCATTAGTATGTTAATGACTGTGGACACTGTTGCCTGAGAGTAACTGATTGTGGTTGTGTGTTGCCCACTGACATTTCCCCTCAGGACTTTAAGGGCCCCGTCACGTCCGATTACAAGTTTGACTGGGACCGAGTGCTGCAGTCACAGGGGGACACGGGGGTTTTCCTGCAGTACACACACGCACGCCTGCGCAGGTGAGCAGCGCTGCCTGCTGGAGTCAGCTCTGGTGCTCACACACGCGCTTGCGCTGAATGCGGTGCTAGAGACGCATCTCGTTCAGTTTTTGTTGTCGTTCAGTTGCATTGATTTGCTCCCGTCGCCTCTGTCAAAAAGTTGAGAAATGTTCTGAAACTTTTGCTGCACCAACGGAGAGCACCCGCCAATCAAATTACAATTATGCTGCAAGGCATACACCATAGTAAACACCCCCGATCAGTAACGCAACGCAACGCAATGCAAGCGTGTGAGAGCAGGGTAAGGGAACCCAGATGACACCAGAACACAGTCACAGTCACATACACAGAAGCCATAATATAAAAAGTTTGAAAGATCTTTTAAAAAGCTACCCCATCTATTTAATTTGATCAACATCTAACGTGTGTCTTTGTGAAACCCACTTCCCTTCAGCTTGATCCGAATGTATGACGGAGCAGAGGAGAGCAGCTGTGACCCAGTGCTTCTGCAAGATAAGAGGAGCATATTGATCTTCCAGCACCTCTTGCGGTAAGATAGTCTGAGTGCAGTATGACACGTTCATTTGGGGGATATGAATGACTTTCATCTTTTTCTCCATTCTAAACCATACTGTATATTTAGAAAGGGACTCACAACTGTACACAGTGGCTGAATTAAATTATTGCATGTCAAGAAAGTACAATCTCTCACTGTATTTCTCACACCAGAGGCATTATAATGTTGAACAGGGTAAGGTCACGTGAGAAACTTAAATCTGAAGCAAATCTGAACTCTGATTGTTCAGACAGGGAACTCTGAAAGATGCAATTGATTTGGTTTGAGCTGAACCCTTGAGCTGTGTGGTGCATTATTATAACCTGAGATCACTGTTTTATTATCTGGGCAGGTATGATGAAGTGCTCCACCAGTGCGACCAAGAATTACAACCCAGATATTTGGTCAACTTCCTCATGACACTGTGGTAAGTACTTTTGTATCCAGTGCCAGACCCTTACCATCTACAGAACATTTGTCTTAAATATTATTATAAATCAATTAATTAATTGATTGTAGTGATTACATCATTATCAATCCTTTTGCACATTGTATTTTGTTTCTATGATTTTCTTTTGTATTTAATTCAGATTTTTCCTTATGTCAATTTTTCATTTTAGCCACTTGGTGGCGTCTGCACACAAGGAATTACCCGTAAAAGGGAGCCCGTCTGCTGTGGCCCAGGTAGATTCTCACCTCATTCACCATAATCAGAACAATTCAGTTAGCTGCTAGGCAGTCATGGACAAGGTAATCAGGCTTTGGTGGAATTCTAGGAGGTAATTTCTACACAGGGATGACCCAGACATAACACCAGAGGTGCGTTCAAATTCCTTGAACAGAGGCGAACGTTCATGGCAAACATATTTGTCTGAACAGATACTGTACATTTGAACGATTTTGTGTAACATTCCCTCTCAACGGTCCAACTCTCCATCCAACTCCCAACATGTTCGCAGAGAACTACATGTACCTCTTGAAACTGTTTGCAAAAAACAGAAAACTGTTTGCAAACTTCTACAAACGTTCGCAAATTAGAACTCGCCTCAAGCTAACACTCAGTCCAGATGCAGTGGTGATCTATAGACCTTAAACATGAAACACTAGAGAATTGCCTCTTGGTTATTTCAACAGATATTCAAATTTGCATAGTGCCTTTACTGTGAACTGTTGTGACCTGTCTGTGCTGAAGTAACTTTTCCTGTTATTATGACCGCCGCGCACCGAAGATTTTTTATTTTTTTTTTATTTTTCGCATGTCCAAATTTCCGGGACACTGAAAGACTGGGGTAGACGAAACTTGGTGGGCATGTAGCCCCACATGGATAGCATGGAACCATCGTTTTTCGTTTTGATCTGTAGCCCCCCCACTGGACTGCACCCCCCGAAAGGAGGGTAGGGCAGACACAGTTTTCTGTGAATATCTCGAGAACCGTAAGGTTTAGGAGGACCTTTTTTTTTTTTTGTATGTTGATCTCAAGGGGCCATGTCAACCCATTCCATAACCACTCATTTCATGTATAGCGCCACCTAGTTAAACACAAAAAAGTAAAAATGAGGTGTAATCGCAGGTATCTGTGACCTAACATAGTCAAAACTGCACGAAATTGGAAGTGTAGGATCATTATGACACCCTCTGAATGCACGCTAAGTTTCGTGGAATTCCGTTCATGGAGGGCCACACAATAAATTAATTTATGTTACTATACACCAACTGGCCTGTAGATGGCATGTCAACCCATCCCATTACCACTTATTTCATGTATAGCGCCACCTGGTTAAAAATTAAAAAGCAAAAAATGAGGTGTTTTCATCACAATATCTCTGGCTGACATGGTCAAAACTGCACGAAATTGAAAGTGTAGGATCATTATGACACGCTCCGAATGCATGCCAAGTTTTGTGAACTTTTGTTCATGGGGGGCCTTACAATAAAATAATTTATGTGTACATTTAGTGGCGTACACCAACAAGGATTCCCGGGACACTGAAAGACCGGTGTACACGAAACTTGGTGGGCATGTAACCCCACATGGATAGCATGGAACCATCGTTTTTCGTTTTGATCTGTAGCCTCCCCGCTATACTGGACCCCCCGAAAGGAGGGTAGGGCAGACACAGTTTTCTGTGAATATCTTGAGAACCGTAGGGCCTAGGATGACCAATTTTTTCCGTATGTTTGCCTCCAGGGGTCATGTTAACCCATTCCATGTGCACACATGTGCATAAACAGATACACACGCACACACATACATTCACAGTAATCATACGTATGACACATACTCACACAGTAGACATATGTACGCACGCATGCACATGCACAAACACACATACGCAGGCAAACACACAAGCACGCACACACACACCCACACACATAAACATAAACGTGTACACGCACACAATTCAAGAATTTCTCAGAATTATGAACAGGCAAGATGGGGGTGGGGTTGTATAAAATGAATTTTACATGTGAAATCTATGAACTAATCATGTTTTGGTACTTGTTGTCTAGCAGATACCAGTGAGAATTGAGTGTGGACAATGCAATTTAGTGAGACAGTTAGAATCATATAGGCCTTTCAGCGTGATTTATTTTAGTGGAAAAAATGTGCTGGACTGGGCGGCGGTCATATTTTGTACCGCTCTGCGGTACATCTAGTTCCTGTTCAACTGAATGTCCTGTACCCACTTAACTTACCAGTAGCATAATAGGCCCCAATGGACTCGATGATTTGAGTTGTCTTGTCAACTCATCGGTCTCATTGTGGCGGTATTTCTCTCTTTCTGAACAGGCTCGGCTGCAGTTGTTTGGTGGCGCTTGCACTGTGCTGGCCAATGGCATGGCTATACTGGGGATTGTGCCTGTTGATAAAATGTGACTGGAAAAAGTGTTTTTAATAAAACAAATATATAAACCACTTTTTTGTGGGTCATATTTTCAGAAGAAACAAGGAAAAGCCAGTCACAGAGTGGTCATATGTGTATGGCTTTTGTTTTCAGATCAGTTCTCTTAAACTCTAACTGGGTCCTTGGTACTAAGATACAATATTAATTATCTCAATGGAAGTCAGAAACAAACCACCAATCTAGTTACATGTGAATCAAGCTATTGCCCTTACATGTAAAACAAGCTATAATTCCATGCACCGTCAAGGTACAAGGCATCTGATCTTATTGAGGTCATCTTGCTACACTCTAAAAAAAATTCAGTTATGAAGAAAAACATGCTTAAATCACAAACATCATGTTTGTGTTAAACATCCTGAAACTAAGATGAGGGCACTTTAAAGGGTCTCATTATATTGTGGGCAGGCCTGCTGCCTTCTGCGTTTTCATTTTATTAAGTACTTATGTAGTGAACCAGCAGCATTCATTACCACTGACTCCACAAGGTCTGACTCTCACAAGCCAGTAAAGTAATCCGTATATGGTGTGGGTGTATGTTTGAACCTTTAGGCATGCGGAAACATGTTTCCCATTTCATGTCTGTCAAACATAAAAGGTGTGAACCTGAGCATGGCTGTCAAACAAAGCTGCATGTCATTACAAATGTGACGAGATGCTTACAAACGTGTCATACGTGACATGACTAGTACATTTTTTTTCCCTGCCATATCTCAAGAGGAAGAGGTGGCTTGTTTAGCTCCCAAAGTCAAGCACTCTACCCACTCATTTAACCCTTCAGCAGGGGAGTTTTGAACATTCTAACAGAAGATTCTGTTCCGCAACAATGTAAGGTTCTAAAATTCCAAGTTAAATTCAATGAACCCAGATATTCTTTAGACTATTCAATTTACAACATTCCCATCGTACCGGCTTAAGGTTTCCAAAAGCCAGTGTTTATCTGACAAACTTTTAATTACATGTTTGTTTTGAATTAGAATGATGCAGTGCAATCCAATGCCAATGCAATATAGGAATGATGAGCAAAAGTTCACATCTTTAAAAACAACAACAGTAAACTGGGCATCCTTGGGTCTGGTGCTTACATCGAGTCCTGCTTGGCGGTATTTATAAAAAACAGTGCTTCTTCCAGTCATACATATTAATCCTGGCTGTTCTGGACATAGTACACGTGATTTGTTAGTAATAACAAAGACATTCCACAAATGTTGTAAAAATTAAATCATACAATAATTAGCATGATTTAAAATTTGAATTTAGCTACAGATGCTTTGGATATAACTGTATCTTCGGCAAAAACGAGAGTAGTCTATAGATTTGACGTGATTGTTATTTCCTTAGACAGCTCTACACAGCTGCCTGACTGATAAAAACCTGTAAAATAAAAAGGATGCCATGTGAAGACATATCTGCAGATTTGCGATGCAGTTTTCAACTGTATTTGGGGGGGGGGGGGGGGGGGGGGTACATTTAACATTCAACAACCATGAATATCTGGCATCTTCTTCCGGCATCTGTGATGACGGAGTAGCTTCCCTACAGCCCATAAAGGTGCTAGGGCAGGGATGCCACACTTGGAGGAGAGGGGGGGGGGTCCTGTTGAGATCCATGATTCCATTTCAGAGCATTTTCCAGAGACCAGTGCAGCAGAATTCCACACGGGATCTCCCCTCTCCCAAATATCCCGGGAATCAAACCGTTATCAGTTTCTGCTTGGATTCACAATTTGAGTCGACCTTGCTGGTGTCTTGTTTTGGCAGCCCATACAGATATATGGAGACACACACCAGCAGTGTACCGCCGGCAAAGGTGGCAGCTACAAGAGAAACAGCATGAGAGTCAGCTACTTAACATAAACATAAACAGTAATTAATCATGTTCTTCCTTTATTTATTCAATCATTTTATTTGTTAAGGACCATACATATATATATATATATATATATATATTTTTTTTTTTTTTTTTTTACATGAATGCTGCCATTTGATGCATTGTGCCAGAGGTCCGTACACACCAAGTCGAAAACTTTCTGTGGACCTTATAAAGGTAAGGTAGTAACTGGCATCATTATTAGCCCAGTTGTTACTGCGTGTTGATCATCGCCATACAAGCAGATCAATTTTAACCACTTTGCAGCAGTGCGATTTTATCCCATGCTCATTTCTATAGGCTGTCTCTGATGTTAGGCTATGCCCTCCGCTAGCAGATAACTTGACTTTTGACGTATGCATGCTTGTGAAATGGTTTCGTGAGTTGCACATGGTATAGGCCAGTGGTTCTCAAAGTGTGGGGTGGGCTCCACTAGTTGGGAATAGATACATGACAGGTGGGGCGCGATGAACAGAAGGAAATTTTTTTTTTGTGCCCATCCTCTTTAATAATGCCTTTTCTTTTTTGACAGTGAAGATCGCAGATCCCAAACAAATTAGCCACACACAAACATAGGAGATATACTGTATAGACCGACATATCAATCAAAAAAACTTCTGATTCAGTGGACTGAGACAGGAAATGTAATGTGGAGCCAAAATGGTGGGAAATAAATATTTTAACGTTTCCAATATGTCGGGTTGATGGGGTCATCACAATAATCATAATGGCACAAGTAGAATAGACGAGGTATGGTAAGGATGGGCATATCTTTTCATTTCCCTAGCAACTCTCAAGCCAAAATGCACGGTCGAGGCTATAATCTGCTAAAATCTTGACTATTTTAGTTCTCCCTACCCAACAAGTTCAACCTGTTTCTTTTATCCAAAACTATCTCTGATTAAGATGTAGGGTCTGGGGACTCACCATTCGCAGTGCAAAGGTCCGAGTGGCGGGATAAACGGTTGTCTTTCAAATTCCCTCTGCACGTAATAGGATAGCGCTACAACTCATGAGTCTCATGCGTTTTCCCACCAGCGGAGCTAGTTAGCTAGTTGCTCAAACTTTTGCCAACTTAAAAAAAGCTTAACTCGTGTTACGCTGTTCGCCAAAAGCAACATCCATCTTCTTTGTTTTTAAGTAGCAGAGAATTTACGCCGAACTGTCGCAACTCTGCCATCATTAAGTTAAGCCTGCCTACCGACTCTATACACGATGTGATTGGCCTGATCGAAGTTTACATTTTCCAGCTCGCAAGCTAACAGAGAGTTACTAGACTACCCTCGCAGCAAATTACATTTTTTTACATTGGAACATTTTTGCACCATCATTTTGTATCGTTTCTGGTGTGTACAGGCCTTTACGCTAATTTACATCTGCATCGTCATCAATCTCCTCATTGGATCTGTTATTAGAGAATTCTCCATGTCAAGTCAAGATCAGATGCCTGAAAACCGATGGTTAATGATTGACTTACTTATTTGAAGGCCAAAGAGGGTAACAGAGGCCACTGTGGACAGAACTATGGCAGCAGCTGCAGAGAAACCCTTCATGATGTTGTCTGTGTGCTTCACCACAATGGATGTGTACAAACCACCCACACTGGACAGGACTAGTGAAAAACAAAATCAAACATCAGGTTCACATATTAGATAGTATATGATAGATAGTATAGTACCAGGGTGCAAGAGGGAGCCGGTGATGGGAGCCGGTGATGAGCCGGAGCCGGTAATTTTTGAGGAAAGTAAAGAGTAACGCAAGATTTGTGTTTGATGGCTGTTTACTATACATTTTAAATATGTGGTGTTATTGTTGATATCAATCAATTTCAGAGCATCTAGTAGCATGAATCAGAGGTAAAAGTAAAGTGTACAAAATTGATATTACATATTTTCCCGTTTTTAGTTTTTCCTACATGCCATGTCAAATCAGACAGACGTATCTGATCTTAGAGGTCATAAAAAGTATTTCCCCTAGCCTGTCCAAACTCAGTAGGATGGAAGACAATCACATTCTCAGTATGACTGGACCATTAATAGTTCATACTAAATGCCCATTAAAAATAAGTAATTGCATTTTTTTGGTCATTTTCATAGGACTAAATGTGTGGGGTAGCTAGTAGGAACACTCACTGTAGGAAAGAATAGTTCAGTTTATAGTCATTTTGTGTACAAAGTGCCAATGATGATTTATCTATGGTAAATATACAGTACCCTCCAGAATTATTGGCACCTTTGGTAATGTTGACTAAAAACAGGTATAAAAAAATAATCTTTTGATGATTCATTGAACTCACAATGAAAACATTTATTCTGAAAATCTCAAAGAAATAAATATGTTTAACAAAAACACGTTGCACACAATTATTGACTGCACTAGAAAATCTTATATACAAAACCTAACAGAAGCATTTCACTATCCAATTTCAACTTTGTTAAGTTAATCAGAGTGTCTGACCTTTCAGAGATAGTTCATTACTTTGTTTTTCACTAAAGTATGAAAATAAAGTGACACAGAGGCTAAATCCTCTTGTCATTTTTCAACATCAGAAAGACAAGAGAATACACTAAATTTAAATAAAGAGAAGGTGTGTTGACATTTGTAAGTCAGGGAATGTTTATAAAAAAATAGGTACTTTGTTGAAAATGCCTATATTTACAGTTAAAACAATGATTAAAATGTTCTAATCAACTGGAAATGTAACAAACATGCTTGGACCCATGGTTCTCGCCCCCACGTACAGTACGGAGGATGGTAAGATAGGCAAAAAATTCCATAAGGTCCACTTTTGGAGTTACAGACAAAGGGATCATCTTGTGGTCACCAAGTCCCCCAAACAATCTTCAAAAGTGACCTTACTGCTAATAGCTTATTTAGAGGGCATGCTAGGTATTCATTTAATTACCAATGTAAATGGCAGGAGTTAATGAATGGTACAGTGACTTTGTCTGGAAGAGTGGTCTATTGTCAGATGAAATGAAATTTACGCTCTTTGGTTAGGAACACTTTAGGTGAGGTGTGTTTGGCGTACATAGAAGAATGACTATACTGAAAAGAACCCTGTACCTGATGAGAATTATGATGGAGAGGCTGTGCTATTGTGGGGCTGTTTTTATTCCCAAAGGCCTTGGGAATCTAATTAAGGTGCATGGCATCACGAACAACAAGAAAAACCTAAAAAGGTTCAAAGGAATGGAGTTTCATAGGTGAATATTACAAGCTGTTTTGTTGGGAAAGGGAGGCTTAGGGTAGTATAATAAGCAGGGGTGCCAATAATTGTGAGCAACATGTTTTTGTTAAAAATATTTATTTCTTATGAATTTTTTTTCTTTTTCTCAAAACAAATGTGCTTTCCTTCAAAGCGGGATTTTTCATATTTGTTTTCATTATGATATTACAATAAAATCACCAACAGATTATTTTTTATACCAGATGTTAGTCAACTTTAGCATGAGGTGCCAATAATTCTGGAGGGTACTGTATACATAACTTCAGTGCACAATAGTAAAAGGTGCAGTCAACGATTGTACACAATTTAAGCCCATAACATTTTTGTCAATCAGTAATAATCTCCTCACGACCGTTTTTTGTACACTGTACATAAACACAGTCTCTGTAGGCAGCCCAGGGGAGTATTCCAAGTATGTGATTTAGTGACAAGTGGTAAACCTCCTTAAAGAAGATCTGTATGGCTTCGTTCTCCTAACAAAACAATGCCACATGGCTCTTGTTGTACGAGGTTTACCACTTGTTGAATCTCTGAATTAACTTACCCAGGTTTGTCACTAAACCACATACTTAAAATACCCCCCTACCTCCCAAAACTAGAATTAAACAAAGTAGGGGCAGCCTGACCCCCAAACTAAAATGAAACCTTGTGTGGAGTTTCTCTGAGAATACAACAGGTACTGGGGTGAGCTACTTCTTTGGCATGTTTCGTTTTGTCGTTGGTTGAAATATAATGTACATCGTTTTGAACAAAAGTGTCTGCTAATACATTTAAGTATAAACGTAAACACAAATGCGACTTCCTGCGCAATCACTGACGGCACCTTTAAAAAGTGGAACTTCATATTGGTTCCTGCGTAATACCCCAATGAAACACCGAAGATTACTATTGAAAGTACTTACAGACTACAAATACCACCCATGGTGTGTAGCCAAAGAAGAATCCTTTCTCCATGATCTGTGGCCCATCGTTCATGAAGACTCCAACAAGGGTGATGGCGATGCCAGACAGGTACATCTGCAAGTTCCTCACCCACAGGGACGTGTCGGAACTCTTCAGCACCTTCTCAAAGTACACACCTGTTTCAGAAGAAGACGCTAAGTATTCTGACACTCTGAACTCGTACCCATAGCAAAAAAAAAAGGTACTTAAGGTGTACAGATACAGTACAGAGACGGTCTGAGAAAGTGTTCAATAATTCCCTGCGTACCTGCAAATCCTGAGCACAGAACAGCCACTGCAATGGCCATAAACCCTATAAATGGGTTCTGTTCCACCTGAAAAGTTAGACAATCCATGTGGGGTAAAGAACATTACTAATGCTTATTATTAAATGAATGTACATTGCAGAGATTCCCTGCCTTAATACGGTCCACTCTCTGAGCAACCATACAGACATAGGGGCTAGTTTTTGAGGTTGATGATGAACCATGACCTACCTGAACTTTAGTGGCCTCAGCTGGTGTCCACTGCACCAGGGTCACTCCCACACACAACATGAAGACGGAGAACCACTGGAGCCTGCTCAGAGACCGATTCAGCATCAGGACCGTGCACAGCGCTGTGCAAGGAATCTTCAGCTGGTAGGTCACCTTAGGGAGGCAAAAAGGTATTTTTATCAATACAGAAAAATACTACATGGTCTGAGGTTTTGATTTGGATATATTAGTACAATACCAGCAGTCAATGCATAGCCATGTAGTAATGAACGAGCACAACCCTATCTGACAGCTTAGAATCACCTACATAGATGTCGACACATTTTGCATTTCTGTGTTGATAATGAAGCTAGTGATCAACTAAAGGTCTTATGCTTACCTGGTACACAGCTGCATCCAGGTTGCTTAAACCAATGAAGGCCATATTGTTCTGTATGGCATACACCACAGATGGCACACTGAGTTTAAGAAGTTCCTTGGGACTGCGAATAACTTGATCAACTATTGTATTCCTCAACCTACTGAAGTTTCCCGTTTCTCTGTATAAAAAAAGTACATTTGGGATTACAGCTACAGACAACAACCACATTATTCTGTCTCCATGTGACTTTGCACACATTAAATAACCAGCCAATGCCACGGAGCCGGTACTTTATTACATTATAGCAAGGAGTTTCACCCTACCTGGCGAGCATTCCTATACTAAGGAAGAGTTTTATGACCTCAGTGAGGCACACGGCTGTGGTGGAGAAATACAGATCCGAAGAAACCGTCCTGGTGTATCGCAGTGCCACGGTGTAAGCTGCTGCCACTAGTGTCATCACTGTCAGGCAGTACAACTTGAACAGCACACTCACAGGCTCTGGTGAGAAACACATGACAGCAACATTAACTAAATGTAAGTCATACCATATTAGCAAATCTAGCTTGCTTGGTACTCTCATTTTCATTAACAAGTGGGTTGTTTAAGGCTCCCAGAGACGTTCTCTCATTAAATATGCCTTTCCTGCTATCAAGTAAAATAGCTAACGTGCCCCGTAAGTTAGCTATGTCTTTGCCTCTAAACATTTGCCTCTAGCACAATGTGCATCAGCTACTCAGAAAGTCAACGTAGCATTACATTTAACGAAGCTAGCGGGTGACACAGTATGGTCATTCAAGTTAAGTTGTGATGCCACATTTCCTGAGGTTTGCGTTTAAATTAGCAGTTTAGCTAACTAACCTAGTGCCTATGATTGATTATCATAATCATAACGTTAGCCAGAATTTAATCATTTGAGGTTTGTGCTTACCGTTCGCCATGGTTAAGTGTGCTCTTGAACAGTGATGAAAAGGAAAACTACGTCCACACTACAATACTGACTGTCCGCATATCTAAAGATTGCTAACGTTACCTACACTAATTTGATAATGAGAAGGACGATGGCTCATTGAGCTGAAAGGGTTTTTTGATGCAAGGGGGCATGGACACCGCTGTAGATACAGCTGTACCCTACTTCCGGCTACGTCGCATTAAAAGTCTGTGAAATAGAGCTGGTAAGTCCCGCCCTTTCCGCTATCCCCGCTGGATTTAAAAATTCACAGACAACATATGTTCCCATTCATGGCACAATTCAAACGGGACCAGAAAATAATTATTTTCTCACATTCACTTGCATTGACGATTTTTCAATCTAGAGGTCCACTGGGGGTTTAGCGGATGGGCGGGACTTACCAGCTCTATAAGACGAGACAGAAGGGTGTGCTGCTACTGCTACCATATGATAATGATGATAGAATATCTTGAAGGTTTTAGTTAACCTAATCAAAGGCCAAATTCAGAAAAGGTCAAATTTGGTGTTTTATTCATAAACCTCATTTCTGGTATTGTAGCATATTGAGCAATAAATTATGCCTAAAATGCTCAAAATCAATGTCAAAATTGTCAATTCAATGAATTACCAGCTGCTCTAGACTCTACACCATTTGAAAGGAATTGTTAGATCAGGTTTAATAGACGTTTGCATAGCTGAAGTATACGTTAAACCGGCACATCCGGGAACTTGACTCGTGACAAACGTTCCCGCCCCTTTCGGGGGGAAAACAAACAACCCCTCTCATTAACTCCAACGCAAATTAGGGTCAATAAACGTAATTCGTACAGAAATCGCAGGAGTAAATAATAACAAAAAATACCACAAATCAATATGACCACTCAATACATAACCACTTTGCCGGTCGTTGACCGTGAAAGATACCTACAAAAGCTTAATTCAATTAATATAAAAATGTCCCTTCAGTCTCCCGAGTACGAAGTGGTGCAACAACCCCACTCAGTGACCAGAAATATACGGTCTTCTCTTCTTTTTCTTTTTACAATTTTCTTCTGTCAAAATTTTTTTTGAGGACATGGTAGGCAAAAGAAACTCAGGGAGGGGTTCTTAGCTGTGTGGTTGGTAGATGTCTACCGGTTCACTCTGGCTTGTTCTAAGGGAATGTTTTCCCCTCAAAAGGGGCATGGCGCAAACAACCTGCTCTGTGTGACGCGGGTCCGGTTGTAAGTAGGCTATAGACTTATGTGAGTGTAAATAAAGAAAGGGTAAAAGGATCAGAAAGACAAACAGACAGGTATGTGTGTGTGTGTGTGTGTGAGAGAGAGAGAGAGAGAGAGATAGTGGCTGTTGATAGCTGGCAGTTGTATAATATATAAGCTGGAGAGTGAGACTATAGTGACAGTTGGCCATTGAAAACTGGCTGTTAGAATAAAATGTAAAATATAGAATAACTGATCTTCTAGCCTACTACATTTGAGCAGGCACACTTTATAGTTCATGGTGGCACAGTCAAATTCAAATTCAAAGGGGCTTTATTAGCATGGCTGTTTGGTACAGTGTTGTCAAAGCAGTGTTACAAATAACACAGTAGTATCACAAGGAAATAAAGACAGAGATACAGCATGTATAAACATGTGAGCACAAAATAGACAGTAGTAGAAATAATACTAGAACGATAGGTAGGGGTGTGTGTGTGTGTGTGTGTGTGTGAGAGAGAGAGAGTGTGTCTGTGTGTGTGTGTGTCTGTGTGTGTGTGTGTGTGTGTGTGTGCACATGTGAGAACATATGCTTGTGTGCATATGTGTCGGTTTGACATTAGGTTTACTTAAGTCATGACAAAAGTTGTGACATTTTAAGACATATTGTGCTGCCAGGGCAGCAGAAGGCCCTTCACCAAGAAGTATGGCCATTTTATCATTGTCTTCATTGTCTATAAAATTTGGTATGGTTTGCTGTAAGTTTATGAAAAAGGTCTGTCTTAACATGTCATATTTTTCGCAGTGAAGAAGAAAGTGCTCCTCTGTCTCAACCTTCTCTGCCTGACAGTGACCACATATCCTTTGTTATCTTGGCAGCCAGGTTTTTCTGTGTCTGCCTGTTTCTATTGCTAGGTTGTGGTCACTAAGCCTGTACTTGGTCAGGATATGCCTCTGCTTCGTATCTCTGACAGAGCTGAGATACTCTGCCAATTCATATTCTCTTTTTAGGATCAGATAGGAATTCATTCTACTTTGGTTGGTAGTTTGGTTTGTCCAATGCTCTAAATATTCTTCTTTTGCTTGATTCATTATTTTGTTGACTCTAATTGATGTTTGGGAAGCAGCGCTGGACTGAGCTTGATTTTTAATTGTTGTTATTGAGTTAGTTAACTTCAGTACCAGCTGGCTCAGAGGACACTTTTCAGGGTTCATCTCCTGGGTTTTCAATGCCTCAAAATGGAGTGAGTTCTTAGGACTGCTGTTCAGGTGCATCCAGAATTTTAAGGATCTTTTCGAAATTGGTAATGCCAATGGAAAACGACCTAATTCTGCCCTACATGCATTGATGGGTGTTTTTGATTGAACTTATAGCATTGATCGGCAGAATTCTGCATGTAGGGCTTCAATTGGATACTTGTCCCACTTCGTGTAGTCGTGCATGCTGAGTGGACCCCAAACCTCGCTTCCATATAGGAAATAGGCAGGATTATGCTGTCAAATATTTTGCACCAGATTGTAATTGGGATGTTTATTTTGTGAAATTTTCTCTTTATTGCGTAGAATTTTTCTTTTAGTGCATTCACTGCCATGCTGAAACTTCCTTCCTGATGCAGTAATTACTAGACCAGTCTAGTTAGGTTATATGCTGAGGTTTGTCTTTGTGTTAGTCATAGGTGATGACACACATATTCTCTCCATCAATACAAGAAACAGATGTTAGACTCTCTTTGTTGCAGTTCCTATTCCAAACTGTTTTGTTTTGTTGCAAATCATCTGCACTTTAACGTTGTGATAGTTGGCTGATCTGTGGGTAATCTCCATACTCCTCTCTCATGCACAACAACAAGAAATTTGGCATATGTCTCTAGTGGGTCAACTAGTCCACACATATCTGCCTTCTGACACAGTGTGGACTAGTTGACCCACTAGAGACATATGCCAAATGTCTTGTTGTTGTGCATGAGAGAGGAGTATGGAGATTACCCACAGATCAGCCAACTATCACAACGTTAAAGTGCAGATGATTTGCAACAAAACAAAACAGTTTGGCATAGGAACTGCAACAAATCCACCTGTAACAGTGAGCATCTAAGATTACCAGAAAGCATGTGAAGCAGGCAGGACTCAGTGTCTTCAGAAAAGAAGTGGTAAACCATCTTATGAACCTGCACCAACACCTGCAACTGCGTCAAGTCCATCTAGAGAAACTTGTTCAGCAGCAAATGCTGCCAGTACAGATAAGTGCTTCTTCTGTCAGAAGAGAGGCATCTTTCAATGTGAAACGTGAACGTTCAATGTGGTAAAAAGAGATATGACGAGGGTAAGGAATTTGAAAAGCAAGAACATAATGTTGTCGTAGTTGCATGAGATATTGAGTTTGTCAGCCTAGTTTGCTCTAGCCTGAAAGTGGGAGAAGTCCACAACATCTACTTCAGTATCTTTGAACGTAACAGTGCACAATGTACAGCCAACTAAAAGCCATCAAGACCATGATCACATTCATAATCATAATCAAAGTCAAGTTTCAAGTCAAGTCAAGTCAAGTTTATTTATATAGCACATTTCATACACAGAGGTCATTCAATGTGCTTTACATAAACAAAACCAAACGATAATAACAAATAAAAGCATAGAAGGGCAATATAGTCAAAGAATAGTTAAAAGGTAAAGATCATAATAAAAGGAAAACATAAAACACAAGGTAAAATCATTTAAAAATAAAGAATAATTAGTAAGCAAAAACAAAGGCAAAAGTAGTAAAAAAAGTAATAAAAGACAAAGTAGAATAATTATCGAGGCAGATTCAGAATTTGTAACTCGGCACAGTTAGCAGAAAGCGTCTGAGAACAGTTTGGTCTTAAGTCTAGATTTAAAACTGGCTACAGTTGGGGCCTTTTTAATGTCATCCGAAAGTTGGTTCCACAGCTGAGCCGCATAGCAGCTAAAAGCTGCTTCACCATGTTTAGTTCTAACTGTAGGTTTTACTAGCAGGTTTTTCACCTGGGACCTGAGAGGACGAGAAGGTGTGTACTGCTGAAGCATGTCTGACAAGTATTTAGGTCCTGCTCCATTTACTGATTTATAAACAAGCAATAGTGCTTTAAAGTCAATTCTGTGACTTACTGGAAGCCAGTGCAAGGACTTAAGAATTGGAGTAATGTGGTCAGTTCTTTTAGTTTTTGTTAGAGTCCTAGCTGCTGCATTTTGTATCACCTGAAGCTGTTTAATAGTCTTTTTAGGAAGGCCTGTGAACAGTCCATTGCAGTAATCAACCCTGCTGGAGATAAATGCATGAATGAGTTTTTCTAAGTCATGTTTTGACATCAGCCCTCTGAGTTTGACAATATTTTTGAGGTGGTAAAAAGCTGATTTAGTTATCGCTTTCATGTGGCTGTTGAAATTTAGATCACTGTCAATTAATACACCAAGGTTTTTAACAGTATCCTTTGCCTTCAACCCTTTTGTGTCAAGGAGAGTGGCAACCCTAAGTCTTTCCTCATTTTTACCAAATATAATTACTTCAGTTTTTTCTTTGTTCAGCTGAAGAAAATTTTGAGACATCCAGGTGTTGATTTGTTCTATACACTGACACATAGATTCAAGAGGACCATAGTTGTTTGGTGATAGAGCTAAGTAAATTTGTGTGTCATCTGCATAGCTATGATATGAAATCAAATTATTTTGAATGATTTGTCCAAGTGGGAGCATATAGAGGTTGAATAATAGTGGCCCCAAGATCGACCCCTGGGGAACACCACAGGTCAAGGACGTTGGTGTTGAGGTACAGTTTCCGATGGCAACAAAGAAGCTCCTTTCTTGTAGATATGATTTTAGCCAGCTGATAACTATGCCTGTAAATCCAACCCAGTGTTCTAGTCTGTGTAGTAAAATATTGTGATCAACAGTGTCAAATGCTGCACTAAGGTCCAGTAGCACTAGGACTGATGTTTTACCTGAATCTGTGTTGAGGCGTATGTCATTGGAAACTTTAATGAGAGCTGTTTCAGTGCTGTGATTTGCCCGAAAACCAGACTGAAAGTAATCAAAATACCCATTTGATGTTAGGAAGGTGGTTAATTGATTAAAGACTACTTTTTCAATAATTTTGCCAATAAAAGGTAGATTGGATATGGGCCTGTAATTGTTTAGCATGGAGGCATCCAGGTTATTCTTCTTGAGAAGTGGCTTTACAACAGCTGTTTTCAGTGACTTAGGAAAAGTGCCAGACAGCAATGATACATTTACAATTTGAAGGACATCCGCCGCTATTAGGTGAAAAACAGTTTTGAAGAAATTGGTAGGCAGAGTGTCTAAGACACATGTGGAAGGGCTGAGATTCTGTACCGTTTTTTCAAGTGTTTCGTAGTCTATCAAGCTGAACTCTGACATCAAGTTTAGTTTCCCTCTGTTTGTTGCTGGAAGTTCAGGTTGTTGAATTTGTAATTGAGCAGATATGTTGAGTCTGATTTTGTCAATTTTACCTTTAAAAAAAGATGAAAACTCATTGCATTTATTAGTTGAGAGAAGTTCAGGCGCTAATTGTGAGGGGGGATTTGTTAACTTATCAACAGTTGAAAATAGAATACGAGTGTTATTTGAACTTCTATTGATAATGTTAGAAAAGAAAGACTGTCTTGCTTTGCATATTTCAGAGTTATATGTGCGGAGCATCTCTTTATGGATTTCATAGTGGATCTGAAGTTTGTATTTACGCCATTTTCTTTCAGTCTTCCTACACTCTCTTTTTAGAAGTTTAACTGCTGGATTTTGCCTCCATGGTGCTTTCTGTTTGTCCTTAACTTTCTTGAATTGTAATGGAGCAATGTCATCCATAATGTTTGCCATTTTTGCATTAAAGTGATCAAATAAGTCTTCAGAGTCTGACAGTTGACTTGACTTTAGTGAAAGTGCTTGCTCAAAGAGAGCACTTGTCTGATCATTTATGATTCTCCTTTTTACCATCATAGCTGTGTTTTGAGTGTGTGGGGACATAGACACATCAAAGAACACGCAAAAATGATCAGATAAGGCCAGGTCTTTAACAGCTGTAGAGACATCGAGACCCTTTGTGATAACAAGGTCGAGGGTATGGCCGAGAGAGTGTGTTGGCCCCTGTACATGCTGTGTTAGGGAGAAAGTATCGATTAGTGCAATGAATTCCTTGGCATAATTGTTTTCAGGATTATCCACATGCAAGTTTAGATCCCCTGATATAATAAGACAGTCATACTCTATGCAAACAACTGATAGCAGTTCACCTAGCTCTTCAAGAAAAACTTTAGCTGAATGTTTTGGAGGCCTGTAAATTGTCAGTAATAAAATCTGAGGAGAAGACTTAATGCATGCACACAGATATTCAAATGAAGTAAAGTCACCGAATGACGACTGATTGCACTGAAAAGACGTCTTGAAAATTGTGGCTATCCCCCCACCTCTTTTATTTGCTCTGGTAGCACTCAAAAAACTGAAGTTTGGGGGAGCTGATTCGATGAGAGTAGCAGCACTGTTTGCTTGATCTAACCATGTCTCAGTTAAAAGTAAAAAATCAAGGTTGTGTGTGCAAATTAGATCATGAATTAAGAATGATTTGTTTGAAAGAGATCTGATATTTAGGAGTGCTAGTTTTGTTAGTTTAAGTGTTGGGGAAATATGATCCATGGGGGAAATCTGAGGTTGATGTGGTACGGGTAGGAGATTGGACTGGTTTACCCTATAAGCTCGATGCATTTGTGTTCTATTTCTTGTCAATACAGGAATAGAGAATGTCATGGGCTTACTGGGTCCCGGCATGTTTTCAAAACTACTGTCAGTACCATTTATATTGCAGGGACCCTGAGAATATCATGCAATACAGTCATCATATAATTGTCCCCTGCTGCTGCCATCTGTATTTTCCACTGCACATTCCATGCTATATGCCGGCTGAGAAAATGAACTAAGAGGTTGCTGCTGCTTAAGAGATCCTTCTAAACGGGGAGGGGGAGGGCGAGGGGGTGGAGGTGCCCTTCGCTTCTTTGGTGCTAATGATCTTGGGCTAGTAAAACTCTGCATGGCTACTGGTAGCAGTCTCTCCATTCTTGCAGGGAACATCATGTGCTTGGGTGGGGATGGTGATGGGTATTCAGGGGATCCTGTGGAGTTTGAGTGGGTGGTGGGATGAAGGGGTGGGGATGGGGATGGGAGATTAGGGGGGTTTGTGTGGCCTGGGGAGTTTGATTGGGTGGGGACGTGATTGGGTGTGGGTGGTGATGGGAAATCAAGGAGGTTGGGGTTGAAAATTGATCCAGAGTCTCCATCTGCCTGCTGAGGTTCTGGGAAGTTTGTTGCAGATGCTCCGCTTTCAGCATGTATTCCAGTAGTGTATTCCATGTTGTTGTGTCTTTGTGGTGACAAGGAGACGACGGAGGTGGGGAGGGGTATTGGTACTGGTGTTACAACATGACCCTTCCTTTCTGATATCCTCTCAGCAGCTTTGATAGGTGCTATCTCCTCATGCTCATCACATCCATTTGTTTGCTGAGATTCCAGGGAGTTTGACGCCAGTGATTGACTTTGAGTCATTTTAGCAGCACCCATCTTATCTTGTCCAGTGGACATGGCTTGGCATTGTTGAGCTGGTTGTTTATGTTTCTCCAAGGTCTGCATTTCAGTGGAGGCTAGCGGGTGGTTATCAGAGGGCCCCACAGCAGGGGAGGTTGGGCATATCTCTGTTTCAGCCTGTGCAGAGTGTTTTGGTTTAGCTGAGTTGTTGATGTCATCCACTTGTTCTGTCTGTATGGCCACTGAGCGCTTATCAGAGGCTCGGCTCAAGGTTGGCAGAAAAAATGTTGGGTGCAGGAGAGAGAGGTGATAGTATTCGGTTAAGATCTTGGCCCCAGTCCAACTCAGCTCTGTGCTATTTGGTCTGAAGTATTCCCTGCGATTCCAAAAAAGGTTAAAATTGTCAATAAAATTCATCCCAACTGAAAAGCATGTTTTTGCGAGCCAGGTGTTTAAACTGAATAGTCTGGAAAATACAAAGCTTCCCTCTGCTGGGAGTGGGCCACTGATGAAAATTTGTATTCCAAGCTCATATAGGGCAGAGAAAAGTTCCTTGAAATCTTCTTTGACATACAGCTGTTCTCTGTAGATGTCATTTGCTCCAACATGCACAATGATGCGCTTGATAGTTGCATATTTTGACACCAGTTCTGCAAGCTTGTTTTTTGTGTCAGACACTGAAGCATTTGGGAAACAACATACAATCATCCTTTCCCCATTTATATGTCTCACAGCAAAGTCGCCTAGAACGAGGGTTGTGGGATGAATAGGGGTCGAGTGCTGCTTCTTGTCTGTGCCCATCTTTCTTTTGTTGTGGTTTGATCGCTGCCTGCTTTGGGTCTGTTCCCTGGAAAATTCCTCTCTCACGTCCCGGAGGCATTCAAATCTGTTCCATAGTGTTAGGGGCTGTGGGCTTCCCTTAGGACCACAAGCCCTGTAGTAGCTTGCTGATCTGTCTGTATTTCTGATACGAGGCCTGAAGTTAACATCTGAATTTACTGGTGTTGAGGTAATTACAGTTCTTGTATTACGTTTTTTGTTTTTTGGTCTGGCACCTTGCCTGTGCCAAGGCTCTGTACTCACATTTCCCTTTGTGAGGTCGATGCATTCATCTGCTCTATTAGCAGTGATATTAGACTGCTGGGTTACATTCTCTGCATTTCCAGTAGTTGCTGTACTCACTTCATGAGATGCCTCTCGTAGTTCATCTGTCGTTGATGGAAGGGCATGCATCTTTGATTCCAAAGTAGAAATCCTCTGTTCTAGCTCAGTACATTTTCGGCATGATCTCCTGGGTCTCTGGCCGGAGGAGCGCATTTTGTTTTAATCCAACTTCAAGGTGAATTGCCGTTCAGTTTTTGCTCGTTGACTTGGCTGGCTCATTTAAAGTAAAAAACTAACCACTAAAGTTTCAGATTTAAATGTACTGGTTTCACTGTCTTTGCTAAACTAGCTTGTAAATGAAATAAAAGAATGAAAAAGAGTGGAAATTGCTAAAAGGATAGGTGAAGCAGGAGCAGTGTGAAATGCTTCCTACTCGCTTGAGTAGGAGTCAAAAGCAACATTATGACCTAGAAAGATCTAGTATGTTTGTCCAGTGTGTGATGCTGCCATAGACAAAGTGATGTCAAAGAAAATTGATGATGACATCCAAAAGTTATTTGAGAGTGCTTCTACGAATGTGTTGAAAATAACACAACTTGCGTTGTTTTTTTAAAGTATATTTTTTCGGGCTTTTTTCCTTTATTTGGACAGGACAGTGAAGACAGACAGGAAGTGAGTGGGAGAGAGAGAGAGATGGGGTGGGATCGGGACATGACCGCAGGTCAAACTCGAACCCGTGTCCACGTGGGTGCTCAGACCCACCCGTTCATGGTACGGGCGCTGTAGCCGGCTGCGCCACAGCACCCCCAACTTGCGTAGTTTTTAACACTCTGTGTCCAGATAGGGACAACACAATCATTTTAAAGCAACACCAAAGCACTTTTCCTCTGTCGCACGCATGCTATTTGTTTATCCAGCACCAGCTTTGCAAATAACAATGTCCACAGACAAAAGTCGAGTATGTTGCATGATTTTATGAGTATGTATTGCGACATCAGAAGCATGTCAAATTTGTAGTTTCTCATTCCATTGAACTACCGATCCGCTACCCGATCTGGCAAACTTACATAGTGCGGTTATAGCCAATAGAGGGCCGCAAAGTGAATGCAGAATGCCGTTCACCCTGTTATGAGTTGATGAACCACTGAAACGATGTTGGAAACATTATTTTAAGGTACAAAAAAACTCTTTGGTGTTGCTTTAAGAGTGTATACTGTGAGATACCATTGCTGCTCAGATGAAAAAAACATGGAAATTTGAACTGAACACTGATGATGCTGAATGCCATATCCACAAAGCGTTGTATGCCTTTATGTGTTGGGTAGTGGAAGGACCAACATCAAGCAGACCAGAGACCGTGCGCAGTGGCCATTCTAGATATTTTTAACAAGGGTGGCACTGGTGAGGCACTGATTAATTCAAGGGTGGCATGAGGCAGAACATCCAGATAGACAGAAACAGGCTCAAGATGTGAAATTAGCACAAATACATTAGGGAAACCAAACAAAAACACCATACTCATAAATTGAAAGAAAAAAAAAACACAAATACCTTACTCTCACATTAAATTTCTTTGTATTTGAATAAAATAATACAAACATATTAAAGTTAATTATCTAAGTTGTCTGTCCATGGGCTATGCTGTGATAAAACAAATTCCATCATGGGGACATTAAAATATAATCCATTTTATTCTATTCTATTAAATGAAGATATACAAATATACTCATCAAATATCAAATATACTCAAGACATTTCCCCCCACAATAACTTATATCTATGCGCATCTATTTTTGTAGCTGTTAAAATAATTTGACCTGCTTTTTTGTCTATTTGTTTATTTTCTTTGAAGTTCTCAAGAAACTTGAGGATGGTATGAAGGAGTGTATTGTGTATGTGAGCAATTTCATCTTCCTAAATCTCAATATTATGATCACAAGTGTGGGCAAATTATTAATTAAATTTTCATGTGGGGTAACTTGTTGCAGGGCAACCACATAACCGGTTCCATGTCTTCCGATTACTACATAACCGGTTCCATGTCTTCCAATTACTACATAAAGTGAAGGAGTGTATTGTGTATGTGAGCAAAGATTGTTCACGTTGCACATGGGGCAACTTGTTGCAGGGCAACCACATAATAACCGGTTCCATGTGTTCGAATTGGATGACTAAAGTTTTTAAGAAACTTGAGGTTGGTATCAAAGATTCTAGAGCGGAGCTCTGTTCTAGAATCTTTGGTTGAGGGAGTGTATTGTGTGTGTGAGCAACCTACATGTTACTTATCTGCCTGAATCTCAATATTCTGATCACAACAACTCTGGGCAAATTACAAGTCAGCACTAGTGCTGCATTCATTGTTTTGCATTTTATAATCACATCACCAAAAGTAGGTTATTGGTTTTACCAAAAGTATTTGGCAGTATTTTTAAACTACAAACCTATGAAGTATTTTGATACTTATGATGCCATTTTTTCCAACTAAATAAAATACAAATGACAACATACTATTTTGTATTTTAAATACATGTATCAGACATGCCTATCCCTGGCTTTTGGCTGCAGCAACTCAAGCTAGGTAGAACTGATTGTTTTGTGTTTGTTTTGTGTCTATGTTAGTTATGATCCAATTTGACAGCTTTGCTATGTTGCCCACCCAAAATTTCTACCAGCCCACCCAAATATAGTAGCCTAGCCTAGGTTAGAACCAGCCCTGCCCTGCATGGAGACATATTTTACGATAATAATGGAGAACATGTAAGCAAAACTTTAGGTTTTTGTTAACAGATTTTTTTTAAGCGGACATCGCCATAGGCACGATATTTATGCTACCTCTGTTAGGCCTACAAAAAGTTGCGAATTAAGGAGTATTTCCTGATCAGGGAAACCTTTCGGTCCGCGGTTCTATAATATCATTCAATTGTGCCGCAAATTAACAAACAGAAGTGGGGCGTAATTTAAATTCATGGCTCCGTAGACCAGCAATCTTCTCGTCGAAGAGGCTCATAATTTGAGAAACGCTGCAGATCATAGACAGAGAAAGCTCTGGGAACAGAACGCAGGCATATGATTTTGTTGTCACGCGCTACTATAGAAAATGAACTTTATAAAGCCGGGCTCGGCCAAAAAAAAAAGAAGAAAAAAGTATGCCAGATGGCCAGTCCTACGGAGCCCCTAAGGGGACATGAGCAAAAAAAAAATCTGTGCACATGAAAGTTTCACGTGAGCACATGAAAGTTTCACGTGAGCACATGAAACTAAACTTTAGATTTTTTTTTTGCTCATGTCCCCTCCGTACCAGTCCAGCCCTGTGTTCAGGAATTATTTAAGCAAAAGTGGAACGTGCACAATGTTTCATTTAACCCTCCTGATCAGGACGAATAAAACAGGCATGGGGGACGAAAGAAACATACAGTTTAGCCTAAGCTATGTAAACTTCCCATAATTTCAATATTTTACAACAAATGCTTGACTGGTTGAATGGTCATACATGTCATCAGAATATCGCTACCTGTAGCCTAGATGCGACGAGTGTTTAGTGAGTAGGCCTAAGCTTGATGAACCATAAATGAAAAGTTTTCTTAACATTACATTAGGACATTATTGCCATTTTACAAAAGTATAGGCCTAGCCTACAGTTAACACTTAATGACCTAGCAAATATCGGCGACTTAAGTGTGTGATTAGATAAATAGGCACTGGCAGATGCAATAAATAGATATCTTTGCGTGTTAGCACAAGCAGTAGCCTGTAGGCCAATAAAGGCAAGCGTGTTTGCCACTTACATTTCTGACGTCTGATACTTCAAACTGCTGCAAGTGCATAAAGAAAGGTCCTGCCTTAGACCATGTTAATGGCCAATCGTAGACTAAGATTTGGGGTTGGCACCTGGGGTGGCCAATCGAATCTCAAGGGTGGCCTGTGCCACACGGAGCCACCCCTCTGGCTCCGCCCCTGACCGTGCGCTCAACTTGTCCACAGAGATGTTCTTGCTTTGAGCCAGAACATATGAAGCCTATAGTTTCAAGTCAAAACAACAAGTCATATGCACACAAATACATCCAAAATCATTTTAGCATTGTCTAGAATGTTTGTGGAAATGTCAGCCAGGGAAATCTGAAGGGGATTGATGATGAAGACGATGGAGATGGTTTGCTTTAAAATACTGAATAATAAAAGCATCAACACTAGCATTTTTCTGATAATTGTGTTTGTTGTTATTGTTGATGTTTGTAAGTTGATACTTGTTGTTGATGCAAAAAAGGTACACGTCAAAAAACTGCAAGATTGCAACTACGCACGCAACTGTGTGTATGAGCCGTGAGTCTTGGAAAGGTGAATCAATTAGCCAATCAGACATTGGACAAGAGGTGCTAATTGGAAGCCACGCCTTATTCCTACCATCACTATATATCACACAGAGGCAGAGATGAAAGTTCATGGAGAAGGTAAGTTGTCAGAGCCAATAAAGATTTAACTAATATCTTTTTTTAACATTTGACTGTTTCTGTAGATCCTTTGTGGAGAATTTCTTATTAAAATGAAACCTAATCAAAGAATTTATTGATTCGGTGAAGGTGCATTTGGTGGAGCCTGCAGTTTGGACAGACTTTTTTCATTATTATTTCAAGAATGGTGAGTGCCTGTTATCTATAAGTGAAGTTTACTGTTTTACTTGGATGATGGGCCAGGTATTTGTCATGATTGGGGTTTTCATATCTTTTTTGATCATTTTAGAGGGAGTGCATTTCTGTCCATGTTGGCCAAGCTGGTGTGCAGATTGGAAACTCGTGTTGGGAATTGTACTGCTTGGAACATGGTATCTGCCCAGATGGAACAGCTGTTGGAAATGGCACAACTCTACTGGACTCCTCCTTTGGCACCTTTTTCAGTGAGACTGGTTCTGGGAAGTATGTTCCTAGGTCCATATTTGTTGACTTGGAGCCATCAGTTATAGGTGAGTGTCCTATTTGAAATAGTCGTTTGGCTTTTAAGCAAATGTAAATGATTTGGGTTTGTGAAAGGCTGACTTGATATTCCCTGACAGATGAGATCCGTAATGGGTCCTACCGGCAGCTGTACCACCCGGAGCAGTTGGTTAGTGGTAAAGAGGATGCAGCCAACAACTACGCTCGTGGTCACTACACCATTGGAAAGGAAATTGTGGATCCGGTCCTGGACAGGATTCGTAAAATGGTAGGTGACCAGATTAACCGTTGCTTGCACAACGATTAAAGATTGATGTAATGCATTTCCAAAATTTCCCTCATGTTGAATAGTTATCTATATCTCTCTAGCTCTATCTCCTTGCATTTAGTATCTTCAGTATTGGTGTGCACGTTTTTTTTTTGTGTTCCTCTGCCCTATTTAGTCTGCCATTTACTTGTGGGGATGCAAAATACCTCTAGCACACATGGCTGTAGTGAGTGAGGATGTAAGATTATACTTTGAGGGCAGTGTGTGCTGACTTTAATTTCTCTTAATATGTAACCTTATGTTGACATGTGAAGTTGGGCAGATGTTATGCCTTGGATTGTTTTGAGAATCATTAGAGGGTGTGTGTGTGCTTTCTAGTTTGTTGCAGAAAACCTGCAGCCACACTAGCCCTTTGCATTATCTGTAGAGTTTTATTGAGTTATCAATTTATGGTGCAGAATGTGACTACTGAATTTGTGTCTCAGACAGACCAGTGCTCGGGTCTCCAGGGATTCCTCATCTTCCACAGCTTTGGAGGAGGCACTGGCTCTGGCTTCACCTCCCTGCTGATGGAGCGTCTGTCTGTGGACTACGGCAAGAAGTCCAAGCTGGAGTTCTCCGTGTACCCTGCTCCCCAGGTGTCCACTGCTGTAGTGGAGCCCTACAACTCCATCCTCACAACCCACACCACTCTAGAGCACTCTGACTGTTCCTTCATGGTGGACAATGAGGCCATTTTTGATATTTGCAAGCGCAACCTTGACATTGAGCGTCCCTCCTACACCAATCTGAATCGCCTTGTCGCCCAGATCGTCTCGTCTATCACTGCATCTCTACGCTTTGATGGGGCTCTGAATGTGGATCTCACGGAGTTCCAGACTAACCTTGTTCCCTACCCCCGTATTCACTTCCCCCTGGTCACCTACTCTCCAATAATCTCTGCGGAAAAGGCATACCATGAGCAGCTCTCTGTGCCCGAGATCACAAATGCTTGTTTTGAGCCAGCAAATCAGATGGTGAAGTGTGACCCAAGGCGTGGTAAGTACATGGCCTGCTGCGTGCTGTACCGTGGGGACGTGGTACCCAAAGACGTCAACGGCGCCATCGCTGCCATCAAGGCCCGTCGAAGCATCCAGTTTGTTGACTGGTGCCCCACCGGCTTCAAGGTGGGCATCAACTACCAGCCGCCAACGGTGGTGCCAGGAGGTGACTTGGCCAAGGTGCAGAGGGCCGTTTGTATGCTGAGTAACACGACTGCCATCGCCGAGGCCTGGGCTCGCCTGGACCATAAGTTTGACCTGATGTACGCCAAGAGGGCCTTTGTGCACTGGTATGTGGGTGAGGGCATGGAAGAGGGGGAGTTCAGTGAGGCCAGAGAAGACATGGCTGCACTGGAGAAGGACTATGAGGAAGTTGGGGCAGACTCGGCAGAGGATGGTGAAGAGGAGGAAGAAGAGTACTAGAGTTTCTAAGGTTATTTATTTATTTGTATGTCAGTTTAACTAATAAATGTTGGTATTGCAAATATATATATATATATATGGGTTGTCTGAATCTTTATCCCCCTGAAGTAATACAGAAAAAAATCAACTGAGGACTACATATGATATTGTGAGTAAGTTATTGCATTACCTGACACCCCTATGGTATATTGCAATATCAAGCACAAGAATTTCAAATTACATTTACACAGCCAGGCAGCTACAGCACTACACTCTGTGGGCATGTCTCTGAGCTCCCATTTATATTCCCCCCAGAGTGTAGTGCTGTAGCTGCCTGGCTGGGTTAGCTGCTGAGTGTAGCAACTCAAGCTAGGTAAAACTGATTTTTTTTGTTTTTCCTTTTTCGTACCAACAGTAGTCAGTGACCTCCAAATGGGAGATCTGTGCGAACTCTCAGTGTTCCTCCTTTAACGCAAGACATCTGAACACGCAACACATTTTTGGATCATTTTCATAATTTGGGTGTTATTTCGGTGTATAAAACTGAGTCCAGGCACATACCTACTGATGGTAATTTTGATACCATAGTTTTAATAGAGACCCAGTCAGACCATTAGTATGAAATCAGGAACAGAGTTTATTTACAATGATGTGCATCAAGGGAGAGACCACATGACTTCACCTAAAGATCCATCAGCTACTCTAACTAGACAAGGAAATGGTTAAGGTTTAAGTATCCTTCCAGGCTGATGGGAGATGGTGTTGGTCATCCCATCTCACGTGGACTACACGGAAACAGACTCTGATTAGTGGCAACCTGGCAATCCGGAGCAGATAGCTACTGACTCAGCCATGCAGAACAGTGAAACACTGTAAAGTCATAATATCCCGCTTATCTCAAAATACCGTCACACACAGATATACACAGGGACAGTACAGATATCATGGTCATTACATAGAATCATACTTTTAGTATCAAAGTGACCCACTAATGAGAAATGCAGAACATTAAACCATATATTGGAATATTGGACATAATGTTCTATTCCACTTTCTCTGTTCCCCTTTTTCAGACTTTATGGCTGGAACATTTCATCAAATATTGCCACTATATAAAAGATTATACAATTGTTTCATTCAAGTTAGTCAGATCCAAATAAGCAGGTACATGATTTAACTGATTTCATACATCAAGAAAAATAACTACACCTGATTGGTGTACAATAACAACCACAGTAAATCAAAAACAAAATATCATGACAATCAGAACAGGAGCTAGTAAACCAAAAAGAATATATTTGGTCCATCCCGCTAAACTATTCCGAAACTCGTCTATTTCATTTCTATATCAGGATGGGATAATCCCATTGGTGTACCACCTTTTCAGATTATCAACCGATTTAGAGGCATCAGGACCTAAATCACACATATATAAAAAATAATTTCTGAATCCAATACTCTCAAGTCCCCCTTTAAAAGACTTAAAGCCTTTGACACCACACAATAGCACACATCTGATTGAATCAGAATGAGCCTACTAATTAACTGAGAGTAATGCAGTAATTGTGTCTCTTTACCATGTGTATAATAGTTAGGCAAAGCTGAATATAAAACCAAAACACATAAGAAATGTCTCAACAATTCTCAAATAGAACCTGGACCAAACGAAATTTCCGTAAAAGTCTACCCACAAGTGTGCCCTGGTGTTTATTGGCTGTAGCTGCTGAACACATAAACTGAACCCAACATGCATTTCCCCCGTGTTTGCTGTAGCTGCTGAACACAGCATCTGAACAACACACGCTTCTCATACTGCAGCTATAGAAGATGATGATTTATTTGATAAAGATGGATTGGAAAGATGGAAAAGAAAAGGTTTTTTTTATCGCTTTCAAATACAGTATAGCTGAAATTGTAACAACCAAGCCGATAAAATAACAGCATTTAAGGTAAGAATTTATTCAACTGTATCATAGCAATAGGTGGTGTTGCTGATGCTATTTGTGTGTGTGGCATGTGTGTGTGCACATTTGGTTATGTGCATGTGCTCCAGCAATGGTCTGACAATGTTGATAAGTTTATTCTTGTGTGAACCACTGTCTCATGTCTTTATATAATTATATAACTGGCAATGCTTTCAACACAAAAGACTATTTTTGGCATTGTAAACTGAAGCAAAAGTGAAAAGGTGGTCTGTTGTATTGTGTCAAGAATTTAAAGGGCCGTTCACACCAGAAACAATAACTATAACCCATAACGATAAAAACGTCCACACTGACTGACCAACGATAAAGTATCTCCTTTATCCTCTATACGCAAAGTATCTCCTTGTGATGGCTAAAATGTGATGGGTTCTGATTGGCTGTTAGCTTTTTATCGTTCTCAAAATCGATCTGAAAGTGATCCCCAACAATATTGTTCTTCATGTCGTTGTCGTTTCTATCGTTCATAGTTTATATGTGAACGTCGTCATTCATATTAACAAGAACAATATTTTTTTATATAGTTAACGTTATAGTTATCATTCTTGGTGTGAACGGCCCAAAGTTAGAACAAACCGTCAAATTTAGCTTAAAGACCTGTATCCTGTGCACGGTGTCCTATTAGGCCTACTAACTGGGTGAGTGAGTCTTGAAAAGGTAAATCAATTAGCCAATCAGACATTGGACAAGAGGTACTAATTGGAAGCCACGCCTTATACCCAACCATCACTATATATCACACAGACCCAGAGGTGGTCAGAAGTGGTCTTTCATGTTTGTTCACGTAACAGGTAAGTTGTCAGAGACATTACAGTTTTAACTAATGTTCTTTTTTAACATTTAACAGTTTCTTTAGGTTCTTCATGGAGCTTTTTTGAAATTATTATTAAAAGAAGCCTAATGCAAGTATTTATTGATTATTTGGTGAAGGTGCATTTGGAGGAGCCTGCGTTTTCGACAGACTTTTTAGATTATTATTTGAAGAATGGTGAGTGCCTCTTATAAGTTAGGCTTACTGTTTGACTTGGGTGATGGGCCAGGTATTTGTCATGATGGGGGTTTTATATATATATTTTCTGGTCATTTTACAGAGGGAGTGCATTTCTGTCCATGTTGGCCAAGCTGGTGTGCAGATTGGAAACTCGTGTTGGGAATTGTACTGCTTGGAACATGGTATCTGCCCAGATGGAACAGCTGCTGATGATAGCAAAACTCTACTGGACTCCTCCTTTGGCACTTTTTTCAGTGAGACTGGTCCTGGGAAGTATGTTCCTAGGTCCATATTTGTCGACTTGGAGCCATCAGTTATAGGTGAGTACTGTCCTATTTGAAATAGTTGTTTGGCTTTTGAGCAAATGTAAATAAAAATTTGGGTTTGTGAAAGGCTGACTTGATATTTCCTGACAGATGAGATCCGTAATGGGTCCTACCGTCAGCTGTACCATCCGGAGCAGTTGATTAGTGGTAAAGAGGATGCAGCCAACAACTACGCTCGTGGTCACTACACCATTGGAAAGGAAATTGTGGATCCGGTCCTGGACAGGATTCGTAAAATGGTAGGTGACCAGATTAAGTTGCTTGCTCAACTTTTCAAAGATTGGTGAACATATTTCCTTGCATTCAGTATCTTTAGTATTGGCGTGCACATGTTTTTGGTGATTCTGTACCCCCATTTAGTGTGATTCCTCACTTGAGGCCTCAACATCACAGGTCTCCAACAGGTAGCTCGTGAGCTACCAGCCCCCCCCCCCCCCCCCCCCCCCCCCTTTTAAGTAGCTCTCCAAAAGGTTTGAGGAAGATGTAGAACCCAGTCACTTGAGAAACATGTTAAAATTCAGTCTACAAAGAGAGAAGGTAGATGAGTTGACATTAACCTTTAAAAAGCATATCTTATTCAGCAGTTTTGGGTGGAGGTCAGCTATGTAAATACATGGCATGCTACTATTGACATAAAAGGCTTTCGGCCATGTTCATTTTGTCAAAGTAGCTCTGACTCCTGCTCTACATTATATCTGTAAGGGGTAGGATTGTTTGAGAATCATAACAGGGTGTGTTTGATGTTTTTCTAGTTTGTTGCAGAAAATCCACTTGGTCTTTGTTTGCATTATCTCTAGGAGTTCAGAGTTTCTAATTTATGGTGCAGAATGTGACTACTGAATTTGTGTCTCAGACAGACCAGTGCTCGGGTCTCCAGGGATTCCTCATCTTCCACAGCTTTGGAGGAGGCACTGGCTCTGGCTTCACCTCCCTGCTGATGGAGCGTCTGTCTGTTGACTACGGCAAGAAGTCCAAGCTGGAGTTCTCCGTGTACCCTGCTCCCCAGGTGTCCACTGCTGTAGTGGAGCCCTACAACTCCATCCTCACGACCCACACCACTCTAGAGCACTCTGACTGTGCCTTCATGGTGGACAACGAAGCCATTTTTGATATTTGCAAGCGCAACCTTGACATTGAGCGTCCCTCCTACACCAATCTGAATCGCCTTGTCGCCCAGATCGTCTCGTCTATCACTGCATCTCTACGCTTTGATGGGGCTCTGAATGTGGATCTCACGGAGTTCCAGACTAACCTTGTTCCCTACCCCCGTATTCACTTCCCCCTGGTCACCTACTCGCCAATAATCTCTGCGGAAAAGGCATACCATGAGCAACTCTCTGTGCCCGAGATCACAAATGCTTGTTTTGAGCCAGTTAATCAGATGGTGAAGTGTGACCCGAGGCGTGGTAAGTACATGGCCTGCTGTGTGCTGTACCGTGGGGATGTGGTACCCAAAGACGTCAACGGTGCCATTGCTGCCATCAAGGCCCGCCGATCCATTCAGTTTGTGGACTGGTGCCCCACCGGCTTCAAGGTGGGCATCAACTACCAGCCGCCAACAGTGGTGCCAGGAGGTGACTTGGCCAAGGTGCAGAGGGCTGTGTGTATGCTGAGCAACACGACTGCCATCGCTGAGGCCTGGGCTCGCCTGGACCATAAGTTTGACCTGATGTATGCCAAGAGGGCCTTTGTGCACTGGTATGTGGGTGAGGGCATGGAAGAGGGGGAGTTCAGTGAGGCCAGAGAAGACATGGCTGCACTGGAGAAGGACTATGAGGAAGTTGGGGCAGACTCGGCAGAGGATGGAGAAGAGGAGGAAGAAGAGTACTAGAGTTTCTGAGGTTATGTAGTTGTGTGTCAGTTTAACTAATAAATGTTTGTATTGCAAATATATATGGGTTGTCTGAATCTTTATCCCCTGAAGTAATCCACTGAGGACTACAGATTAATTTTGTGAGTAATTTACTGCATTACCTGACACCCCTATGGTATATTGCAAAATCAAGCGCACAGAATTTCTCTGAGCCTCCATTCACATGCCCCTAGAGAGTAACACTGTAGCTGCCTGGCTGCATTAGCTGCTGACTGTAGCAACTCAAGCTAGGTAAAACTGATTTTCTTTTCTTTTTTCCCGCAACAACGTTCCATGTGAGCACTTGTTGGATTTCTCTAACACAAGGCATCTGAACACACAACACATTTTGATATTTTTTTCTTAATGTGGGTGTTTTATCTAAGTGTATTAAGATTCCAGGCACATATCTTGATCACATGGACCGTATCTGTGCTTCTGTACATTCAGACACAAACACCTTCACTGCCCCTCTTTGCTTCTATGCCAGATGCCACTGGCACATTTCCCCAATATAATCTAACGCTTTCTGACTTGCAGGAGCTCAGCTCAATGGGACCTGCCATACATACAGTAGCAGATGGAAGTGTGTTTGTCTGTGCATGTGTGATATGTTTGTGTTTGTGTTAGGGCTGTCACAAAAAATCCTGTTCGATAATTTAAACTGAAATGTAGACCAATTCAATCATATAATCGATTTGTCTCACGTTTCAACCAGGAGCGTGTCTGAAGATGGCGTCAGACGTATGACACATGAGTGATTGAGCAGAAGTTCTGCATTTATTGAAGTTTTGTTCAGCTTGCGGTGTGCGTGATTTGATTGAGCTCAATAACATTAGAATTACACAATCCATAAAGAATCAGATTGGTTTACTGGTCTAAATGAGAAGGAAGGGTTATTAGGTCTACTTGAAAATAAAATCCTCTCTTCCTCAGGACTAGTGACACTGAAATGGACTTGAGTCTCTAGTGCCATATCCACAACATTCAGTTGATCAAATAGAGTACCACATTTGATAAAGTGATTAAAAGCATTACAGATCTCATTTACCACTTTAGAATCCAACATAATTTGTTGAGTGGTTGAAGAAACACCTTTAAGTGACTTGATCACCTCTCCAGAATTTCGCTGGATTACTACCACAGTCAGACAGATTGATCAAATAATAGATTTTGCCCTTTTCACCAAGTAAGTGCATGTATTTCTAAGATGTCTGAAAGTTTGCCAATCACCATCACAGTGGCTTTTGCTGATCTTGCCAATGCCCAATCTTTGTTTCTTTGAGAAATAATCTCACGTAGATCATGACTAAACCAAGGGGCATGTTTGGTGTTAACAGTCTGGAAGTTTGCAATGCAAGTTCAGCATCTGGGATAAGATTTAAAGAAGTCACTGCCATGTAGATCATGTAAAAATGCCTGCTCTTCAAATCTTTTTAAAGATCTCTTATTTACATACAGAGGCCCTGATCTTTTTCTTCTACCATTTCTAATGCAGCCCACAGGACAATGATCACTGAAATCCATTGGGAATACACAACTACTGTATGCATATAATTATGAGGCTTATTGGTAAGAATGAGATCTAACTGGGATGAACGACTGGGAATTTTCATATTAGGTTGTGTGGGTTCTGTGACTATTTGGGTAAGATTCAACTTATTACACAGATGTTTTAAGTCATCAGCTGCTGGAGACATCCAATCTAGGTTAGAGACCCCTAAAATGACATATTCAGAATTAACCAGAGAAGTTAATTGCTCTGAGAGACTATGTAGTGCATCAGGATTGGCAGGGGATGGACGGTAAACGCCCACAAACACCAGAGAACAGACACCGAGTTTTACGCTAATGGCTAATAAATCAAACTGACCCGGGACAGAGGTGGATACACTTATAGAGAAGCTAAAACTGTATATCAAGGTGATGGATCATGCGAGTTGCCTGTTACCTATTCTTGGTATTTGTCAGGGTTCTAGTCATTTTAAATGTAAAATGTTCCTCCATTGATACCTTGTCATCTCTGTCAGATGGATGAAAAAAAGAATAGATGATCTGTTCACCCAAGGATATTTGTCCATTAAACCAATACATTTCATATGCAAGTTCATATGTAATTTTTATGCTTCTAAATATTGCTGTTCATTATAAAGGTTAAAAACAAGATCTTAAAATCTATACAACCAAAGCATTATGCAAACACTGACTTGTCTATATGAATGTGATATAATTGATTTCAAAACCTGTGTGCATAATTAAGGGATTAGCCAAAACCACATTAACAAAGATGTGTTAATAGTTTTTGAAAATCTTTGCTGTGCTGTGATCTGGTTCAATCTGAGGAATCGAGGAGAGTGGAGGTGAAGACCTCTGAAGATCAGTGCAGAGAGGGACAGCAGAGTGGAGATGAAGACCTCAACGATGATGTGGAGATGGCTGAAGACAGCATCTGAACTCAATACTCTTTTCACCTTTATTGGCTGTAGCGGCTGAACACATAAACTGAACCCAACATGTTTCCCCTGTGCTTGCTCTAGCTGCTGAACACAGAATCTGAACCATTGCTATCTATACTGCAGCTATAATGATTTATTTGATAAAAATGGATTCTCTAGTATTTTTTAGTAAATACTAAGTATTTAGTAGTATTTTCTTTAGTATTCTTAGTATAAGTATATATACTCTTTTGATCCCGTGAGGGAAATTTGGTCTCTGCATTTATCCCAATTAGTGAAACACACACAGCACACACACAGTGAGGTAAAGCACACACTAATCCCGACACAGTGAGCTGCCTGCTACAGCAGCGCTTGGGAAGCAGTGAGGGGTTAGGTGCCTTGCTCAAGGGCACTTCAGCCATTCCTACTGGTTGGGGTTCAAACCGGCAACCCTCCGGTTACAAATCCAAAGCGCTAACCAGCAGGCCACAGCTGCCCACATGTAGTATGTATGTATGTATGTATGGTTTTTTTACCACTTTCAAATACAGTATAGCTGAAATTGTAACATCCAAGCCGATAAAATAACAGCATTTAAGGTGAGAATTTATTCAACTGTATCATAGCAATAAGTATGGTGTTGCTGATGCTGTTTGTGTGTGTGTGTGCACATTTGGTTATGAGCATGTAGTTGCTCCAGCAATGGTCTGATAATACTGATAATCCTATTCTTGTTCTCTGCATTCCCTACAAATAACAAAATCAAAGTGAACCACTGTCTCATGTCTTTTTATATAATTATATAAATGACAATGCTTTTAACACAAAAGACTATTTTTGGCATTGTAAACTGAAGTGAAACAAACAAAATAGTGAAAAAGTGGTCTGTGTTGTATTGTGTCAACAGTGGTCTGTGTTGTATTGTGTCAATAAGTCAGAACAAACGGACAAATCCTGTATGCATGGTGGCCTTATATTACTAACTGGGTGAGTGAGTCTTGAAAAGGTAAATCAATTAGCCAATCAGACATTGGACAAGAGGTGCTAATTGGAAGCCACGCCTTATTCCCAACAATCACTATATATCACACTGACCCAGAGGTTTTTTTTTTGTGCTTGTTCATGTAACAGGTAAGTTAAGGCTTTAACTAGTGTCCTTAATATTTCAGTTTCTTTAGGTCCTTCGTGGAACTTCTTGTTAAAAGAAGCCTAATGCAATGTATTTATTGATTATTTGGTCAAGGTGCATTTGGAGAAACTTGCAGTTTGGACAGACTTTAAATTACTATTTCAAGAATGGTGAGTGCCTTATAAGTTAGGCTTACTGTTTGACTTGTATGATGGGTATTTGTCACAATGGGTTTTTTTATATATTTTTTTTCTTGATCATTTTACAGAGGGAGTGCATTTCTATCCATGTTGGCCAAGCTGGTGTGCAGATTGGAAACTCGTGTTGGGAATTGTACTGCTTGGAACATGGTATTCGCCCAGATGGAACAGCTGTTGGAAATGGCACAACTCTACTGGACTCCTCCTTTGGCACCTTTTTCAGTGAGACTGGTTCTGGGAAGTATGTTCCTAGGTCCATATTTGTTGACTTGGAGCCATCAGTTATAGGTCAGTAATGGTGGTGTCCTATTTCAAATGATCATTTGGCTTTTGAGTAAATGTAAATGAAGATTTGGGTTTGTGAAAGGCTGACTTTTTTTTTTATATATATATATATATATATTAATTAATTAAAAAAAAAAAAAATTCCCTGACAGATGAGATCCGTAATGGGTCCTACCGTCAGCTGTACCACCCCGAGCAGTTGGTTAGTGGTAAAGAGGATGCAGCCAACAACTACGCTCGTGGTCACTACACCATTGGAAAGGAAATTGTGGATCCAGTCCTGGACAGGATTCGTAAAATGGTAGGTGACTAGATTAACAGTTGCCTGCTTAGCTTTTCAAAGATTAGTGAAATGTGTTTCCAAAATTTCCCTCGGCATGAATAAAGTATCTATCTATCTATTTTCTTGCATTTAGTATCGTCAGTATTGGCGTGCACATGTGTTTTTGGTGATTCTGTGCCCCCATTTAGTGACATGTTTGATCCCTCAGTTGAGGCCTCTACATTATGTCTATAAGGGATAGGATTGTTTGAGAATCATAACATGGTGTGTTTGATTACTTTCAAGTTTGTTGTTGTTGCAGAAAACCTGCTGCTACACTTGCCCTTTGTTTGTATTATCTTGAGATGCCAATTTATGGTGCAGAATGTGACTACTGAATTTGTTTTTGTGTCTCAGACCGACCAGTGCTCGGGTCTTCAGGGATTCCTCATCTTCCACAGCTATGGAGGAGGCACTGGCTCTGGCTTCACCTCCCTGCTGATGGAGCGTCTGTCTGTGGACTACGGCAAGAAGTCCAAGCTGGAGTTCTCCGTGTACCCTGCTCCCCAGGTGTCCACTGCTGTAGTGGAGCCCTACAACTCCATCCTCACGACCCACACCACTCTAGAGCACTCTGACTGTGCCTTCATGGTGGATAACGAAGCCATTTTTGATATTTGCAAGCGCAACCTTGACATTGAGCGTCCCTCCTACACCAATCTGAATCGCCTTGTCGCCCAGATCGTCTCGTCTATCACTGCATCTCTACGCTTTGATGGGGCTCTGAATGTGGATCTCACGGAGTTCCAGACTAACCTTGTTCCCTACCCCCGTATTCACTTCCCCCTGGTCACCTACTCGCCAATAATCTCTGCGGAAAAGGCATACCATGAGCAACTCTCTGTGCCCGAGATCACAAATGCTTGTTTTGAGCCAGCTAATCAGATGGTGAAGTGTGACCCGAGGCGTGGTAAGTACATGGCCTGCTGCGTGCTGTACCGTGGGGATGTAGTACCCAAAGACGTCAACGGCGCCATCGCTGCCATCAAGGCCCGTCGAAGCATTCAGTTTGTTGACTGGTGCCCCACCGGCTTCAAGGTGGGCATCAACTACCAGCCGCCAACGGTGGTGCCAGGAGGTGACTTGGCCAAGGTGCAGAGGGCCGTGTGTATGCTGAGCAACACGACTGCCATCGCCGAGGCCTGGGCTCGCCTGGACCATAAGTTTGACCTGATGTACGCCAAGAGGGCCTTTGTGCACTGGTATGTGGGTGAGGGCATGGAAGAGGGAGAGTTCAGTGAGGCCAGAGAAGACATGGCTGCACTGGAGAAGGACTATGAGGAAGTTGGGGCAGACTCAGCAGAGGACGGTGAAGAAGAGGAAGAAGAGTACTAACATGTTGTTGGTGTTGTGTTGTAATAAAAGTTTGCATTGGAAAGTCTTGCATGTGTCTGCATTTGTAAAGGACTGCTTTACTTCTAGAGCTGGGTCACAATTTCAATCAGCAGCTGTTGACGCCATCAAAAATTGTCTGGTTTTCCTAGCATGGATCATAAGAAGCGAGTAGGTGGCATCGTAAATGCAGCTGCCATATTGCTAGGGGCTACACTGTTACTGTCTATGGCAACACTTGCCAGCAATCAGTGACACCTGTGTAATTTTCAGTCAGTCACCTGCTTTTCCATTGGCCTCCAATTATACCCCCACCAGGATGGCGGGGCTATTTGTGCACGTTCTGGAGCCTAATGTGGCATCTAGCTTTCTAATATCTATGGTTCCTAGTAGTAGGCTAATTTGCAAAAAAACAACTGATTAGGCAGCTTTTATGCACACATGTACATTGTGTACATGTACTGTACACATGCAGACTCGAGTCTAAAATGTGGCAAATGATTGTGCCAGGAGTCTCGCTCTCATTCAAATGACCAGTTATTAAAATTATGTGTGCTGAGAATTTTACAAATATGCTTTAGCATAGTAGAATGTGCAAAATGTAACTGTCAGACTGTTCTTGGTGGATTCTGAAAATGTTTAGTTTATTTTATGCACATGTAGTTTGTCCACATACTGATCTTCACATGATTTGTGTTCTTACAAAGCTTTCATTACTTAATCTGGGCTTAAAATACTTCAACTGCAAGTGACTATTAAATGATTGAATACAGAACCCTTCATAATACCTGACTTTATCTGATGACTTTTTTTTTTTGTATTCAACTATTTCATAGCATATGCTGAACTGAATTAGCAAATGCAATCATTCTGGTCTTTCTAGTTATACCACTTCCCCTGGTTACTCTTTATACACTTGGGTTGGGTTTGTGTAGATATGAGCACTGTCAACAGACTGTAAACTGTCATCTTGGCCCAGTTGTTCAAAAGAAATCTGATTGGATTTTGGCTATCGGATTGGATTAAATCTGGAAAATGGGTTGTTCAAAGGGAAAAAAGGATCCTGAAATCAGATTGGATCACGTTATCTAATCTTGGTTTTGATCTGGATAAAACCTTCACTTTGTGTTCAAAAGTTTTGAGTTGGATTGGGATAAATTTGATCCAAAAAATTAGGATTACCCTGATCCCAACAGAAGGGTGGATTTTAGGCACAAAATGTTACTAAGCCCTTTCACACTGCCAAAATCCCTTACTAGGATAGGAGACAAAGTATGACTGTTTGTATTTATGTATTTGTCGTGGATAAGATGAGGGGTCTGATAATGTAAGGGGATGTTTGTATTATTTTATTGTGGTGTTTTCGGTCTCTTTAGATAACACAATCAAAGCTACCTTAGGCCACCTATTCTAACTGTTCCTTACATAGCCACTAGGCGTGATTGTGAGATTGTGTAGTTCCATTTAGAAACACAGGTAATCCGGATTTCATAATCCTAAAAATTGCTTTGAAAAACAGGAATAAAATAAACATGGATTACCTCATCCTGGATTGTAAAACATGGGATTTCCAAATCCCGATCATTCTGATCCAGGTTAAACTTTTTGAACAACTGGGTCCTGATGCCAACCTCTGAGGTTTTAATAACCTTGCTTAATGCTCACTGCCGCTTTATTTTGATATGCAAAGCAGTAACTCCTACAGTAGAAATGGTATTCAATTTAAATTAGTTTCAGCCTATTGCTTGCAAAATTGAGAACAAAACATTTATTTCGAATAGAGCTACTCATCAACTGATCTGGTCAATATTGTTTTGGTCATGATCGTTGGTCCTGGCTTTCCACCTCGTAACCCAGCCAGGTACACCTTTGGTTTGGGGACGTTGGTCTCGGCATCTTTTTTAGTCTGGCATCCAACATCTTTTGGCTGGTATGTTTGCGTCACATTGTTCCTCCTCATGTGACTCAGGTTGGTCTGCACTGAATGTGTGACTTTGCTCCGTAGGTTAGCCTGTAACAACCATAACCCATTTACACTATTTATTTCTTGTGAATTTGTAGTTTAAAATCTCTCTCATTCAAACTGATTTGTAAGTCTGATTTCTAAAATTATTTACTAAATTCATTGATCCCTGTTGACATTCCACAAATACATATTTCTATAAGAAATAGAATATACATTTCTCACAAAATGTTGGGGATATCTGGCTTTCGGGTGAAATGTAATGTTTCAGTACAGAATATACTGAAACATTGAACTGTTGGAAAGTCTAAAAGTTTAGAGAAGGTCATATTAAGTTTATTTGTAAAGGTTATAGTGGATTTTAGTTCATCCTGAAATTTCACTCGAAAGCCGAATATCCCTGTATATACTGCTCAAAAAAATTAAGAGAAACACTTCAATCATACACTGGATCGATACTCTGACAATGTTTGGTTCTGAGCACAAGTAAAACTTTTGAGGCTTGAAGTTTTATTTTGCAAGAACTGTCAGTCATTCTGTGAATGTAGTTTGAGAATGGAGAAAAGGTTGGAAGGTTTCAAAAAATGTGTTAACAATTGTGGAAAACTGTAAGTGTTCCCTTAATTTTTTTGAGCAGTGTATATATACATACACAAACACATACTGCACATAAGTACTCCAGATCTACTGACCAGCTGCATGGCTTTCCTCCGGAGCTCCCATTCATTCCACTCGTAGGTCTTAACAATATTTGTCTCCACCAAGTGGGTGTCTGTCTGAGTGCTGCTGTCACATTTGGAAATGGGCTTTACCAGTAGTCTCTGGCCTGATTGCATCTGCAGGGTTACAGTGAACTATCAAGCACTTGTGTCATTTTTGTTTGAAATGATTATTGTGCTTTTTTAATGCCACAGTGAGTGACTTGTTTAGTGTGGGACGAAAATCTTTAAAACACTGATATAGATGTTAAATGATAAATGTGGCATAAAATGTACAAGTTTGATCAGCCTCTCACTTAACTGTGACCAGCATTACACTGCAATATATTGCACTGCAGTGTTTAAAAAACAGCATTTCTATGTGCTTGACGCAATTGCTGGGTATGCAAAATCGTTTTCAGAATGAAATGCCTGTTAACAAACAGGCATCGGGTCCCACCTGTGAGTATGGGGTGACACACGCAAACTGCTGATGGAGCTCCAAGAGCTGAATTAGTTCTGGACACTTCTTGGCTTTTTCTATGATGCCCTCAATGTACTCATCTGGGTTGGATGCAAAGCTACACGCTGCCTCCTTGGAGGAGAAGGCATAGTATTTCTCCTTGTGTTTCAGCACCCCTATCTGGGGATTCGCTGAGGATAGGAGAGAAAAGACACTTAGAAACGGGAGTTTAGGTTGAATATTATCTAAATGTCCATGGTGTCTTTATAATATACCTGGAATTAGAAGTCCATCTTTTTTCACCAGTGTGTAACCACAGATACCCTTGAATTGCAAGGGCAGTTGGTCAAAGTTAGCTGTGGTCTCGTGGAGGAACCAATCCTGTGCTTTGTACTCAGCTGGGTTGATCTTGTCCTCTGGGGAAGTGCAGAGAACAATAAAGAACTTGTTAAAAATAAGTGCTGAAAAGGGGAAACAATGAATGAAAATGAATGCTCTTTAGATGTTACAAAGATAATCCATGCCTATTCTGTTTTCACACAAGCCAATGTGTGAAAAGTTACAAATTCTTTCAGCACTTATCAAATAACAGCTAATGAAACATGATAACCACAGGCAGAAAGCCACTTAATCTCCTGTGCAAACATCCTGCAGTTATGTGATTTCAGAGGCTTTACTGTACTGCACAGTACTGGACACATCCCACCTGCGCTCTCCCGCAGTCTGACGTCGTCACTCTTGACGTCCTCGCCATACAGAAGGGCCTGCAGCTGGCCTTCTGGCAGCAGGTGGGACTGGGCGCTCAGGAAGGGCCTCAGGCTGACCACCATGTTGTTGAGGATGCTGAGCATGAGCATCTCGTCCTGGAAGCTGGCCCAGAGCTTGGACAGGGCTGTGAAATGAGGCTGGCAAAGAGAGGAAGATGAAGGTGAGCAAAGGTGAACATGATAGATAGATAGAAAGATACTTTATTGATCCCCAAGGGGAAATTCAAGGCCCTGCTGCTGAAAAACCAATCATGACTGCTGATCTAACATCATTTTGATGCAATGCATTGTATCATTGTGCAAGAGGATATGGACAAAAACCATCTGACCCTGTTAAGTGCCTTGCTCAAGGACACAACGGTGGCAGCCAGGGACTGAACTCACAAGCTTTCTGCTACTGCATGTGAGCCTGGCTTCCTATCTACAACGCTAACAACCTTCCCCACTATGGCGACACTCACAAAAACCTGTGCGGTGGGCACGGCCGTCTTGGCGTGCACTGTGGCTTTAAGCAGACTCAGGCGGGACGTGAGATCAGTCTGCAGGGCCTCCACTTGCCTGGCACAGAGGATGGCATCAGCCTGAGGGGAAGACATACAGATGATATCTATCCCTCACAAAGTTCACATAAGTCATCTTTAAGCGTACCAATTACTATACAACACTATTGTATGTACACAAAGACCCACTTAAAATGAACCTAAAATTCAAAAATGCAAATACATATTCACTTATATCAGCCTTAATACAGTAGGGTATACAGTATTTAAGTACATAGATGGCAAATTGGTGTATATTGCTGAAATATTTCACTTTATAAGTAGCTTTTACTTCATGTTTGTGACTTGAATTTTTAAAACACACTTACAATACAGAGAAAGCAAACACGTCATATGAATTTGCTAAGACATGGTCTTGTGATCACATGATCACGTGTCACAAGACTTGTACTGTGCCTCAACTTACCAGGATGATTTTGAGGAAAGTCTCATGTTGTCTCACATTGTACAGGGCCTGCTGCAGCAGATCTGCTCTGATAGGGCAGTGCACTGTCCCAGCCTTGGGGTCAGCAAGCCTCTCCAGCAGGGAAGTGTACTGCCAGGCCAAGCCCTGGGATTCCTTTAGCTCCTTCTCAATGTCGATGATGGTGGCAGGTATGGCTTCGTTTAAAATGGAGGGCACTACATTCATAATAACAAGTTAATAGATTTGGTAAACTACAGGAAAGTAGACCTACCAGGCAAATAAATAACAGTAGGCCCTATAGAATGAAATAATATGCAACTTTATATTTGTCTTAGCTATTTTAGGCTACACTGATTCTAGATCTCCAAAATAATGGGATGTGGGTGACTCCAAAGGAGAGTTAACAAGAGATACTAAGGAGATGATAGAAGGGTTAAATATCTATTATTAATACATTCAATAATATGATTCAGATATTAATAGGCTATATGACATTCCAGAGGTCTTACAGTCCTCAATTTCTTCTCCTCCTTTTCTACAGTCCTTGTTGAAGAGGCGAATGCCTGTTACTATCATGGTAAGCTCGGTTAGTTGCTGCTCCTTGTCTGCTTTGGTGAGAGACATGAAGGTCGCCAGCTCCGACTGAGGGAAGACACTCTGCAAAGCAGCTGCAAAAAGGTAGGCATAAATATGTTTGATTCAGATTGCAGCCACGATGCCTGTCCACTGAGGTTTCTGGAAATAACTGTCTTCAGCTCACCCGTGGCTTCCCGCACCGTGTTGATGTCCGTTGGTGAACCCAGACCAGAGCGCAGCAGCACATAGCTAACTATTTTCCGGTAGAGGCCCTCCAGGTCATCCCGAGTCCTCAATCGATTGTCAGTGATCTCGCGGCCTACAGAGGCGAGTCGTGACAGAAGGACTCTATGGTGCTCCTCGAGGAACTCACCTGAAGTCACCATGACCAACAATTCATGAGTTACAAAAGCACAGACATGTACCCGTTAGACTAGTCTGTATGTGGTCATGAGGCTGCTGCTGCTGTAGGGTAACGTTACTTACGTCGAGATGTGTAATTCATGTCAAAGTACACTTGCATTTTGATGGTGTCAAGAGCAGGACTTCTCTTATCCATAAGCTTGTCCACGCACACCTACAGAGGCGATATTATAGGCCTGAGCTTTAATAACAATAAATTAATTGTAGGCACATGATGTTCTGAATGATTAAATGAGCTTAACGTTACCTCAATAAGTCTTTGGACATCCTGCTTGGTTAGGGTGCGATCAACATTAAAATGATTCCCTGGATCTAAAACAATGGCCTTGACCTTCGAAAAGGAAGAAGGCACTTATCATCCGGAAATGAAATGAATTAACGTTACATTAATAACACATTCTCTGATTTAACCTACGCGGAAACACAGGGCAATTAATGTAACGCTCCGCCTTAACAATCTTTGGTTAGGCTATCACTTACCATAAAGGCAACTAAGGTTTCGGAAACTGTCTGTCCTTTACTTGAACATTCTTGCGTAATTTCTCGAATAATACGTCTTATAACACTTTCCGCTTGAGTACGAGCCATGGTCCGTTATCCACAAACACTCACACACACGTGTCTATTTACAAAAAAACAGATTTACTAACATTAACGTTAGCTCAACATTAACTTAGCTGGCTGGGTACTTCAATATTTATAAACAACGAAGTTGCCATAGTAACTTCATAAACGCAAGACCACACGCTCACCAAAGCTGTGTCCACCAGGGGGGGATCATGTCCAGCAATTTCGCCGTGGCTCTGACTTACAGTCTATGGGCTCTGATAACATTCTTTCCCCTCTTCCATTTGTAAGAGGGAAAAATGATCATTGGACAGGCCCAGTTTTAGCCCCACTCAGGGTTGCATATTGTGAGTCGTACATAGTAATGTTCAAAGGCACATGGTAGTGTAAACATAGAATTTATTTACAATATAGGCCTATGTATATTTATATATTATATATAGCCACATGTATTTACAATCAGAGTATTGGCTTATATTTAGGACAATATTAATGGTTGCAGCAGTTCAAAAGGTGAAACTGACTTCAATCGATTGGCTACTCCTTCATTTTTTTAGAGGAAACACTTATTTGGCACGTAGAGTAGGCCTAAGTAGGCTACATTTTACTATTAGGCCTATTCTTTGTGATAAGCTACTGTCAAAAATTAATTAAACTGCATTTTATAAAATATCAATAGTGTTTAGGATATTACAAGAGGGTTGTAACTGACGTAACTAGGATATTTGATATTACATCATCATACCTTCCAATTAGACACATTTTATATAGGTTACAACTGAAAAGACTGTTTGTTTAATATGGTCGCCACCTCAATGCCTTCACTTGACTGTCTACATTTCTTATCATCCAGTAAAGAACACTGATTGTCATGTATTTACTCTTGTGCATTGAGGTTGGCAACTCTAGCTGCCAGTGTGCTTATGCAGAGTTGAGTTACTCTTAAGCTGATGACAGACAAGTGAACTTTATGAGCAATGTTGCAGGGCAATGTTCATGGGCATGGCATGCAGGGCATTTTCTTCCCTCTAAAGAACTTCAATCATCAGGCACATTTTCATGATCATCCAATCAGAACATATGGAACTGGTTATGTGGTTGCCCAGTAACATTGCTCAAAAAGGTGCCCCATGTATCATCACCTTTTCATACTGAAAACTTTCAACTGCATAAACAAACAGGTGCTTTCCTAAGACATTTCCGGTGACACAGAAAACAACATTGAGCTTATGCTAACTTCGGGACAAACAAACAAACAAACAAACAAACAAACAAAACAAGTTTTAGAGTCAACATTTTGTAGAACATTACGCTAAAAGTCTGATTCATATTCATTTCAAAGTATCTGTGTTGATTTTGAACGTTTCAACCGGAAACCCTCTAGAAACAGATTGAGATGGTCTACATGAGTTATTCTTCCATGTTGATTTGAAGTTGCCAAACAGTCTCCATTTTACAGAGGCCATCCTCAGACTCGTAGCTCTCCTGTCTCATCACCAGGCTGGAGAAGATGCTTCTGGGCACGGCCATGTCTTCTTCCAGCTCTACCTCACGTCCGGCCCCCAGCAATGGCATAGGGTTTAGCTCTGGGATATGCAGGACCCCAGTGCTGGGATTCCAGTCAATCACCGTGGGACCGCCCTCGTCCTGGTCCTCGTCCTCATCGGTGCTGCTCTGACCTGTCGACTGACCCGGCCTGCCGTCACTCTGTGCCATGTAACTGTTGTGTCCAGTGACAGGAAGCACGGCGGGCTGTGGTGGTACGAGAGGGTCAGAGCCTCGTCCCGTCGATTCCTCTGGAGGCGAGTGGACGACAAATCCGTAGTCCGGAGGCATCTCGTCGTCAAACTCCTGCGCCTCAGCGTTCAAAGGAACATTTTCTTCACTTACCCCTCCAGAAGAGTGCCATGACTGTGAGTTATACACTGGTGGCGATGCTCGCTGGACTGCATAGCCAGGAAGGATAGCAGGCAATTGACCAGGAAGGATAGCAGGCAGTTTCTCAAACTCATCCCCCGGGAGGCTGGGTTTGTGGATGTTGACATTGATGACATCGATAATTGCCATTCGAGGGGCAAAAGTTGGCTCCTTGGGTGATATGCTCTGGAGGATCAAGGAAAAACAGTAATAGTAAGAACATTATGACTGAATTAATAAGCAATAGAAACTTAAGAAACTTATAGATAGAATAGAAATAGAAACTATCAGAAACAATAGAAACTTAATAGAAACTTAAGACAAACACTCATGTAGTAAGTCCACAGTTTTACCAGCATTGTTACTAAACAATGAAGTATTTTCTTTATCTGCTGCTTCTGCAAGTCTCACTGGCATCTCTATTTGAGATAACTGCATAACTGCAAGGTAGTATTTGGCTTGAGATCTCCATTGCAAAAATCTTTTGCACTGTTATTATTTAGGCTCTGTGTGCACTATTCTATTCTTTTCAACAATTTATTTTTAATTCTTATATTGTTTAATATTCTGCTATTTAAAGTCTTATCTTATCTTATCTTATCGTGTGCTCTTTGTCCTCACCCTAAAAGAGACTTGGGGTTGCTGATGGGGCAACTTTTTGAGGGCAATTGCTTGGCAGTTTCCCTTACTATTGTTGTACAGGTACATTCTGCTGCCAAACGAAATTTCATTGTATCTTGTGTGCAATGACAATAAAGCTTCTTATCTTATTCATATTGATACTGCGCATCGATTTTTCTTCTGTTATTTTTATCATGATCATCCAATCAGAACACATGGAACTTATTATGTGGTTGCCCAGCAACATTGCTCAAAAAGTTGCCCCAAGTATCACCTTTAAGGAATAGGCCACAGCATTTTAAAACTACTTTAAGTAATGACGCTATCTTACCGTGCAGTGTGGGTGTTTCTGCTTGTTACCAAATATATAATGGTACACAAGACAGCTGGCCAATATCAAGATGAACAAGGATACTGCTGAGGGTAGAAGACCAGCTAGAATCACCATCAACATATGCTTCTTGAAAGGATCTAAAACCACAAGAGAAGGGAATGTTTTTGAGAGAGGTGTTAATGTCAAGTTCAAGGTGTCAAGTCACACACACATTCAATCCACCTCAGTCCATCTACCTCACTTTGGGCCAGATGTACTTCGCTTTTGCGCCCACTTCAGGCGTATTTGTTTCGCAATGTGCGTGTAAAATCATTGCGAGGTATGTACAAACAGGCCGCAATGATGTAAAAGCGCAAACTGCCTGTCGTGAGAGCTGAAAGTGGCAGATTGCGTTTGTCATGTCATGCATTCATGGGAGGATCCAGGCGAAAGTTGGAGTTTAGCGTAAAAAGATGGGAGGGGAAGAGTAAAGAGCGCCTAGTTATGTATTCCGCGGTATGTACAAAGACTGCTCCTGAAAGCGCACGTCTATTCTGCGCCTAAATACTTCCGCCTTGTAAAAGCAGGTGTTAATCCAAATTGCAGTTCAATGCATCAATAAGATAACCTTTCAAAGACAACAGAATCGCTATTTAGAGCACTTGTATGTAGGCGCTGCCATTCAGTTGTGGACGTTCGTAAATTGCGTTTATGGGCGGAGAAAGGCAGAGAAAGGCGCAGTTTACACTAAGGATTAAACGATTGATAAATAAGACGGAAACTTGGGTCTGACAGCGTTCGCAATCTGCGGTGTGTCCATGACACCGATAACGCTACGTTCGCAAATGTATGTACATCTGGCCCTTTGTGTATTCACTTAAGTAAAACCACTGAGAGGCAATATATCTCATATCTTATATTTCACACTTCTCAGAAATGTTGTTTGAATTGTATGGATGCAAATCTTGCGGTAATGGATCCTAATAGTAAGTCATCCGTCCTTTTACTATATCCACTACTTCCTTGAAAAACACATTCTTTACAATGAAACGGATGGTGTTGAATGTCAGGGCGTTTTTTTCCCTGAACTGTCTCACCTGTTGGTGTTTTTTCACACTGCCATTCACTTGTGTGGGATTCTTCATGAATGTTTTGTGAATAGGTCCCAGCAGACACGCAGTATATTGTATCATATTCCAGTGAGCCAAGTTGGTAGGACTGGTTCTTTGTAATAATATGTCTCTGGAACAAATACAGTTGTATACAACACATTTGTGAGTATTGGAAAGTGCTGTATAAAATTACTGTGTTATATAGGCTAATCATACACCTCACACTACTTTACAGGGTTTGCTTGAACTGCTAATTTTGTATCTTAGTTGCATGAACTTATTTCCTTCTTGACCTCATCATAATTACCGTGTGGTTCCAAAGTCAACAAACTATAAAACCAAAACATGGGATATTTCATTTGTTCACTCACTCACAGGCATTTAGATTAAAGTGGATATGCGACACCATTCAAACACTACACAAGCCCTGCAAGGGCACTTGTTTTATGTACTGAAAATCTGAGCTTTAGAATACCTATGGCTTACCACTTGCCACAACGGTGTGCCAAAATGATTGATAAGAAGGTTTATAGCATTAAACTTAGCTCTGCTTTAAAAGTTATAGGCAAATACATGTAAGTGCTGCTATCAAGGTATCAAGAACGTTATGGCAGTTAGGAAAGTCCATTTATGTGCTCTTGGCAACAGGCATAACACATGCTAGATCTCCCATGCAACGTTTTGAGGAAATGGTGTGTTTTAACAAACTGGACTGATGACCATTGTGCGTGAGAGAAGAAGAAAGCTAGTCTTGTTGTTTGTCATAATAATGTCACACCTACCGTGTGTCTGCTTGTGTTGTCATAGACAGAGATGTTGTACCATATCTCATTAATTATATTTTTCATAGGGCGCTCTTTCTTCATGTATTTGTTTTTCCATCTCATTGGACCCTTCAAATAAATATCAAGGGAATTTCCGCTGGTGTGCAAGGTAAAGTGAGGTGGACCTAAGGCTGCTGTACAAACAAATAAAGAAACGATAAAATAAATGACGTTTGAGCTACTATTTCATCTCAGCGTACATCTTGAACATCATTATCCATTATCACATACAGTAGATCTCTGTTTTTCGAGGTCACCGAGTAGGTATGTTCTTACTGTTGGTATGAAAAACAGTGCTACACTCTGGGGGCAGGAACATGGGGGCTCATAAACATGCCCCCAGAGTGTAGCACTGTAGCTGCCTGGCAGCTCTAGCTGTCGGCTGCAGCAACTTGAGCTAGGTAGAACTGAATATTATTCTATGTGAAAAATCACCAGAATTCTCCTTTAACTGGAATCCAAGTTCAGAGGCCTACTTACTGTCTGACCGAGGTTCAAACCGAGTCATTGTCCAGTTTGAGATGACTGCAGAGTCTCTCATTGCTCTCACTCTGGCGTAGTAAATCTCGTCAAGTTTATGAGTCTGGTCGGACAAGTCACAGGAATTCAGGAGGATCCACGTGCAGTGTCTCACTGGTCTCCATAGACCCTGGCCCTCTACCGTCTTGTCTTCGTCACCATAACTATTAAAGAGGAGGGAGGGAGGATTATCATTGTAATTATTCTGTTATTATGTGTTCTTAATCTGTTACATTTCATCAATTACTCATACTTGTATTTTTTTTAATTAGGCTAGGTGTCTTTTCAAATTGGTTATTTTTTGGGCAAAAGTGTCTGCTAAGGAACACAAACATAAACATTTTAGCGTTGGAGGTTACAGTGTTGACTTACTTAAGCTACTCATTTTGATCTAGAGGATAAACTACTCTAAACCCCTTTTAAACTGTCAATCAAGAATTAGTAGAATAAGATTTTTTATTTTTTTTTAAAAAGCAAAGAACAAATTTAAAGTCTCTGTATAGTAACCCCAAACAGACATTCTGAATGCAGCATATTGCATGTGTGCAACTACAGTATGCGTGGTTTCTGTGGTGTTGTCAGGTGAGGGGAGAGAGACAAGGGAGGTGCAGGGTCCCCTGCTTTCTCACATTGCATACTCCACTGAGTAGTGGGTTCCCTCCATGCCAGGATTCCACACCACAACATTCTGCAGGTTGGTGGATTTGAAACGAACTCTTTCTGGTGGATCAATGTCAATGGAATCTGTGATGAAGAGAGAGAGAGAGAGAGAGAGAGAGAGAGAGAGATAGGGAGGGAGAGAGAGGCTTCTTGGTTCCATTATGTTACATTGCTTCTAAACATGGGACAGAAACAAACAGGAAGTGTTTTGAGAGCAGCACAGGTGCCTCAGATGAAGAGTTTTAAAACCACTCAAATCACGTTTGTACCACATTAATCCTACGACTTCCTGTGTTTCTTTGAGATAAAAGCAGTGAATGATAGTGGGGAGACTGCTTGAAATGTCAGGTATATAGTTTTGACTAACAGGACTGAAAACATTTCAGATGACACCATTGAAAAAAGAAAGTATTTTACAATGCCAAAAGAATCACGTGACAATGAGTGATGAACATTTTCAAATTCATTTGCATAATTTCATTTTGTTTTAAAATGAATGTTTAAAACTTATTTTGAATAATTTAACATGTTATACTGTACAGTGGTAGTCGCTTTCACCGACTACCTGTAGCCTACAACATGTTAAATTAATCTAACTAAGTCTTAAACATTCATTTTAAAACAAAATTAAATAGTCGCTTTCACCTTGTAGGCCTGGCGAGTCAGGTTAAAACTATTAATCAATTCGGTATATTCGGTAGATTAGTAACCTACACGTTCACACAGGATTGACCCTTTCATTTTCAGTGAAATCCTTTACTAAGCCAGTGCGTCAATAATTAACACATACAGAAGACACTCGATAGTGAAATAGGCTATATCATATCACTGTAAAAAACAAACAACAGCGTCCATCTCTCCGTTTACCCTAGAACTGACATTACAGTATAGACCTATCTGTATATTTTTCTGCTATAACTGATCCTGACTTCACGTTCAATGACAACATGATGACCAAAGACCTCAGCGACTTACCTGTCCTATGTAACGCCAGGAGAGTGACCACGATCAAAAACATGTTCCACATGTTTGATTCTCTACATCGTGATATAACAGAAGTCGACTAAATTATTTAAAAAGACCACGAATTCTTTCTTCGTGGACAGGTTTGGTGAGCACATTGCAACATCGTGTCTTCTAGGAAAGTGAGTGTCAACTCAAGTCGTAGGACTTGAATGACGGCATAGCGAACTGGGCGGAGTAGCCTGTCTAGAAAAAGGCGTCAGGTGGAATTTGAAACACTGCGCTCACGTCTTCCTTCTATCTTAATTTTAAGATTAAAGCTGAAGGTTAGCCTAAAACGTTTGAATTTGCTCAGGTTCGCACGTAAGCTAAGATATTGGACCAGGTCCATGTACTCTTGCGTCTATTTTGGAAGTAGGCTAGCCATAGGCTAAATTGGTAAATGGAAAATAGTAGACTTTTTGAAGTTATAGCCGTCACTGGCTAAATAAAAACAGGGCTCTCAAGTGTCCCGCATTGAGCGTGACAGTTACTCATTTCAGTCTTTTGTCACGCTCTCCCGCCACACATTGTATTTCTCACGCAGAAAAACTATTTATATATTTAATATGCTGCGACAGCGCCCAAAATGTCTCTGGCCGCGCTGCTCTCACTATGGCACCGGCAGGAATCAAGCGCGTCTCCCCTGGAGTTGAGCCTGCCACTTATCAGCCAATCAAAAATAACGAGAGGGGCTACACAATAGCCAATCAGAAAATAACTGTATTGTATCTGGGTAAGATTTAACGCAACAACCAATGAAAAACGCGTATCCTGGAATTGTTGAACGTGAATTATTGAACGTGAACCTGTTACCTACTTCCAAGTTTCGTTCACCTTGGAGCTTCGAGCATCAGTTCATGGTTTCAGCACAGAGTAAGTCATCTTTTAATGTTACAACAAATCCACAACTTGTTTGACACAATGACAACGTGACTGCTGCTATAGAGAATGTTTCTCAGATAATTAGCATCAGTTGTTCATGACTGTCTGTAACTTAGCCAACAGTTTCACAGCCTGTTCATTGACAACACTTGCTCAGAACAAGTAGCCTTTCGTTCACACGATGACTGACATATTGTCACATTCTAATCATCTCTCTCTCTCCAAATAGGCTTAATCATTTTATTAGCACTAAACAAATTAAAGTGTATTGCATAGCCTATTGTTATAGGTCACTTTTAAAATCAGGTCATATTATATAATTATATCCTGGCCATGGATGCATTAATCTTAATTAAGACTTTTAGCACTTTTACATCCCTCACCCTATGCTATAGACCTTTTATTATTTTCTTATTTCATCACACGTCAAAACACACACACACACACACACATATCTGACTTTCTCCAACTTTTGCACATCTCCATAGAACTTTTTATTTATTATTTTTGATTTCTCCTCCATCTACCCATGTCCTTGATTGCCTAGCCTTTCTGCCCCCCACCCCACCCCCATCCCCAACACACACACAAAAAACACACACATTAACATCATCACTGTCATCACCTCACATACATACAGCACACTGCTTGCTACAGTAAGCCTCCTCTACTTGCTGCACACTGCCCCCCCCTCCCTACATACACAGCACATTGTCTTCAGGATCTTCTCCAACACACATCCTCTACATACTTACAGCACACTGCCCCCACCTACCCACACGCACACTACACACACACACACACACACAGTCACTGCTACACTCCCCTCCCGCCCACACACACATCTTCATCACTCACATACATCATACATACAGTACTCTGCTTGCAATAGTAAGTCCCTTCACCATACTTGCAGTACACTGCCCCCCCCCCTCCCCTACATACACAGCACATTATTTCATCAGGAAGCTTCTCCAACACACATCCCCAACATACTTACAGCACACTGTCACCCCCCCCCCCCCCCCCCAATACACAGCACATTGTCTCATGAGGAAGCTTCTCCAACACACATATTGCACACTGCCCTCTCCCCACATACACAGCACACCATCACATCTCCCCTGTCATCCCCCCAACACACACACCAAGACCCCTGGCAGTTGGGTTAGCCCCTTGAGCCGTGGATCTGCCCAAGGTTTCTTCCTTGGTAAGGGAGTTTTTCCTTGCCCCTGTTGCTCTTGGGTGCTCCTTGTTGGTGCCCCCCCCCCCCCCAATTCCAATCCTCCCCCACCTTTCTTATGCAGCCCTTGCCACTTAATCTACTAAACCCCTCTTCTACTGCATTTCTTACTTCCAGTAACTATATGCATGTGACAATAAACTTCCTTGTATCCTTGTATCCTTGTATTAATCATTGCATCTGTATTCAAAAATGTAAAAAGCAATTAAGCATCCTCTCATTCACCCTGAGAGGAAAGCCCCCTAAAAGGTCCAGGTTAGTGGATGCTCAGAGGTGGTGAAAAGGCCCATTATTGAATTGTCAGTGCCATGTGTCAAATAATTTCTTCTGCAAATCTGAGCAATTATAAATGATACTTTTGCCCCATTTTGACTTAGGAGGGCATTGCTCCTACATACTTTAGCCAATAATCAAACGTCTGCTCTCTTTTGGAAAGCTGAGACACTGTTGGAAAACAATTAGAATAACTGTGTGATGTACTGTCACAAAGTTACAAAGGCTAGATTATTCTTTTATTTTTCTACCGGATAACAAGCATCTTTGAACTGACCACATTTCAGCCCTCTAGGTCTTGACATGATATGACTTGAGTCGTAGCATTAGGTCTTGTCATGCTGTGTGCAAAAGTAGATCAATATAGAATGACAACATGAGTACTTTAGACCATTATTTGCCAAGGTATGCTCATGCATTTGGTAAAATGCCCTATGAAAACTCCCCATAGGACTTTGGGTTATCCAAAATGCATACTGGCAATCAAATGCTTACTGCATATGAACCCCACAATCTTGGCCTCAAATGAAAGGTAATACTCTGAAGTTTCATGCTTGCATTTGGATTGTAGGCTACTTCAGGTTCTGATATGACTACACTAAATATGGAATAATTACAAAAAATACAAATCTTTACAAGTTCTATTTCAATGCAATTGGTGTGTATAAGACGGGCTATATTTCTGCACAACTAATATTGGATCAACTGGTAACTGACCTGGGGCTGGTGTATGCTAGCTGGTGATGCTAGTTGCGCGTGTAAATCCTCACACCCCTAACCTTAAAAACGCTTCTAACCGCTGAGTTGGAAGCCTGGGCTTTAAGCTCAGTGGTTAGAGCGCTCTACTCCCATGCCAGTGTGTGTTGACGTGACGTGGCGGGGGGGGGGGGGGGGGGGGGATTGACGACGGGGAATGTCACTCTTACCTGTCCTCAAAACTTGAGAGCCCTGTAAAAATGGACCGTATTTTCGCCTATTTCAGGGATTAGGCAACACAATGTTGACTTAATGCATGGATAATGTGAAATGCAATACAGACAAATAGGCTGGTCATTCTTACAGGGGGTCTTAATGTCACAAGGTCGGTCTATGAGTCGCGCCCCCCCCCCCCCCCCCCCCCCCTGTAGGCTACCTAAAAGGTCTGAACTAGATTTTATGAATGGTCCCTTTGGTCGCCTGCCGGTCATACATTTTCACTGGGTTGAACCAGTCTGATGTTTAAACACCGAATGCGCTCGGGGTTGGCCGTAGGCTAATAACCTACTGATTCCAGCCTAATTGTTTGCTGACGAAACGTCAAGTTTCAACTGCATATGAGATAGCCTAGTAGCCTGACGAGCCAGACAGCCTAGGCCTACTCCTCGCTGAGTTGGTGATTGTGAACATTGCATGTTTTGCCAACATGTGTCACAGGTTATGATGTCATATTTTGACCTATGTCGTATAGGTCAAAATACGACATCATTTTCACTTAGCAAGTGACTATAGGGGCAGCCGTGGCCCACTGGTTAGCACTCTGGACTTGTAACAGGAGGGTTACCGGTTCGAGCCCCGACCAGTGGGCTGCGGCTGAAGTGCCCTTGAGCAAGGCACCTAACCCCTCACTGCTCCCCGAGCGCCGCCATTGTAGCAGGCAGCTCACTGTGCCGGGATTAGTGTGTGCTTCACCTCACTGTGTGTTCACTGTGTGCTGTTCGTGTTTCACTAATTCACTGATTGGGTTAAATGCAGAGACCAAATTTCCCTCACGGGATCAAAAAAGTATATATACTTATACTTATACTATAGAACTTAAAAAAAGTCATATACCATTTGTTTTTCCATTTTCTATTTCACCTCCAAAACAGAATGAATGAATGCAAGTACACGGACCATATTGCTTTATGTTTCAATAAGAATGCTTTACCAAGAATAATCCTAAAAAACACTGACACTTCTTTATCTGAAAATGAAATAAATCAGTGCAGCACAGCCCAAATAATTCCCAAGACACACTACACCTCCTCTTATGACACAGTATACCGGTCTTTTGGCATTCTGAGTTGACACAGACAGCATTCTTTCAGTGCTTATCAGTGTTGGGCAAGTTACTTCAAAATCGTAATGTATTATGTATTACTTATTACTGTCATTTCAAAGTAATTTGTTACATTATAATATTACTGTCTCTGAATTGTAAGGCATTACACTACTATTGTATTACTTTTAAGTTACTTTTACCAAAATATCTAGAAATATGGATTTGGAATTCTAAATGCAGTTTATTATGCTCAATGCAGCTCATTGCACTTCTAATGGAGGGCGATGTGGTATAACATAATGACTGAGCTAGGCTTAAGGCTAACAACAGTAGAATGCAATAGGCGCAGTGATGGCTTATGATGCAATACAAGGAACAATCATAGCCAGAATTTTGTTAAAAGCAGACAAAAGGTTGAAGTCTGGTCAATTGTGATAGAAATGCTGTAACTTTAAGCTTAGGCCTACTCATTAAAATCAACAGAGAGCCCACTACCTTGTCAAGATAGGCTACACAGTGCCGCTGCTGGCCATTTTGGTGCCCTAACTGGTGAAATACAGTATTAACCTAAGTATGTCATCATATGGCCAACTATAAAGATGTAATCTGCCTGTTCCCAGGGATGGGTAGTATTTCTGAAACATGTAATATGTATTTGTTTTTCAAATACAAAATAGTATTTTGTCATTTGTATTTTATTGAGTTGAAGGAAATGGCTCTGTATTTTGTATCAAAATACTTTATTGGTATGTATTTTTGTATTTTAGAAATACTGCAAAATACTATATGTGAAAAACACTAAAAAAAGTAGATACTACACACAGGTGTAATGAATAATTGGTAATTAGGCAACAATGGTTTATTTTTATCGCAATCAGCTAATGTGAGAACAGCTGTGTTCACAGACACTCACAGCTTTTCAGTGACGGCTATTGTTGAAGCATCAGCTCTGGTCTGAAACACTGGTGTGAAGTGGTACGCAAGTAAAGTTGAACAAGTTTACCTGTGCAAGTTCACATAAGGACACTGACAAAGGCAACCATGTCCTATTGTCTCTATGCCAATCTTTAACAGAAAAAATGTCAGATATCTCAATGAACCACAGTGACATAAATAGATGGTAAGGTGTTGAGTGTGTTTAAATTCCCTTCCTTGTAGCATCCATTTCTGTATTCTACAGTGGGGACAAGTTCACCTTTAATTAAATAACAATTCTATTTCCTTATTAGCTGCATACTTGAGGTTGGAGATATTAAGGCATATCAAGTTTCTCACATACTGGAACAATTCTATTTCCTTATTAGCTGCATACTTGAGGTTGGAGATATTAAGGCATATAAAGTTTCTCACATACTGGAACTTCAATATACATAGCCTTATGATTTTCTTATTCAGTTCTGCACTGGACTTGAATTGCGAAATTCGGCACAGATACACAATTATGGCCTATTGATTATATGTGGTTAATTGAAAGCTCTGTCAGTCGTGCGCAGAACAATGGGATGAGTTTGGAGGGCTGCGGCGTAATACTCTTGGTAATTTAAAGTAATTGTGAAGGTGCTCTTTGGTACTGTAGCTCTGTCAGCCGTTTTGGATAAGCATCAGCTAGATGACTAAATGTAAATGTAAATTCTTGAATCTTCTGATCACACTACATGAACTTGCATACGGTATACTATTTGGTATGACGGGCCAAATTGTATTGCTTTTTACTATATAGTTTTAATAGGCTAAATGTTTGGGATATTAAAAAGCTTTTTTGCAGTGCTTCCATACTTCCTTGAAAAAAGTATTTTGAGTATTCTAAATACAAAAATACAGTATTTTATTTTGATACATAATATGGTTACTGTATTTTGTAGTTTATTTTGATAGGCCTACATTAAAAATGAGAGTATTAGGTATTTTATTTTGATATACATTATGATGTATTTTTGCCCATACCTGCCTGTTCCCAGCATTAGAACAACACTTTGCGATGGTTAGCTTGTCATCTGTGACGATATATGCTAGGCCTAAGTGACTGACCTATCTTTGGAGATGCCTGATGAAATCAGACGTTGTTGAATAGGCATAATTTATCCTGGTGCCACACACCTTGCATGTAGCTGTTCGCTTATTTCCTCTGTGCAGTTTTTGTAATCGAAAGTAGCCTAATGATAAAAGGGACAACTCCGGGAGGACTTCTTGTCGCCATGGTCAATGCATTTATATCTGTGAGTGTGCGCACATAGTATATGTAGCAGTGAAATAAAATAGAAATACATGAATAAATTTAGATTAAAAAAGCAATAATTGCATGAAATACAGCTTGTTCAGGAGTCTCGAAGCTCGAGTCCGAGTCAAGTCTGAAGTATTTTGAGTGGAGTCGCAAGTCAAGTCTAAAGTCACTGTTTTTGCGACCTAAGTCCAAGTCCCCATCTTTTTTTACATTTCTATCCCTTCTTTCTCTTTAATTGAAGTTCACAGCACGAAGCTGACATGAAGAGCATTTATGCTTTATCAAGAATCAAAAAGATTAGCGTGGCACCGCTCTAGATGTGTCATTAAATTAATTGTGCTATTTCGAGAGGTATAGAGATCTTTCGGTTTCACACACAAAGTGCACTTAACTGTTCCTCATATCCTAGTTGTCTCTGATAAATTGAAAATAATGAGCGTAGGCTTATGTCCATCGAGTCAGTTGCAGCCAGTCACAGTCATCTTCAACCAGTAGGCTAACAGGAGATAACGTTCTGCTATTTGCACAGTTGTTTGCGAATATGTATCAAAACATAACAACACTTAATTTCAGGTTAAAATGCATTGTAATGCGCGTTACTGAAGTTTGTACTGAGTAAAATATTACCCAATATTTTTTGTAATGCCTTACATTACCGCGTTACAGCAAAAATCAATATATTACAGTAATTACATTACTTTTGTAACTCGTTACTCCCAACACTAGTGCTTATCCTAAATTATTCAGATTTTACCCATATTGAACTGGCACACAAATAGAGAACAGTTTTTAATATTTTTTGACACAGAGAGATTTGACATTTTGCCTATTTCTTTTGTTTCCTTCTTTCCATCTTGTTTCAGAGAAGATCAGATTAGGTCAGGCTACTGTGAAATTTGTTTTGGGCAGTCGAGAGACAGAGAATGCAGTGACTGCACCAAATAGAGACTATTTACACATTCAGTCGCACATACACATTTGCATACTTGCACAGTAAACATGTATAGCCTACAGCAAGATAAAAAAACGAATAAAAAATATAGCTGCAAGCAGCAATGAGGGGGCCAAGCAGAATAGGCCAGAGTAGCCACGGCGACAAGATAAAACTCAGCAGACACTCGCGATCAACACTTTCAACAAGTGTCACATCAAACATAACTGATTTTTTAGAGCTGAAACAGGGCTGAGTATTGCCACCGCCTCCGCCAGCCATCCCCCCCACCAATTCACCCCTGCCCGTCCCACCCCGTCCCGCCCTGCCCTGCACGCACACATTAGAATGAACTGGATGGAACATGTTGTAATCAGTTTCACATCCAAAAATAAAAGATCGATAAAACATATCAGCAACTACAGATCAAAATGCCATATTGCTAATTGCAGCACCCCCTACAGGTCAAAGGTCAACACATTTTTTGAGCGTCCTCCTAATGGGGTCATGAATTCATGTAGTAAGGTTGGTTATGATACATGGCAGGGTTGCTGAGATATGAGCTCACTTCCTGTTTGGCAGCTTCGCCGCAAATTTCGATTGACTGTTACAGCCGAATGCTTCTGTCAATTTTGGTGAGGATCCGCTGAAATTTGTGATCTGCGAAAACTTGTACGTGTTTTTGATTAAATCCAATATGGCGGCCGAATCAATAACGATGACATCACAAGTTGTCTTGGGTCGGCCTAAGGACCTCCAACAGTATTACCAGACACCACTAGTGCGTTTTAATTCTAAGCACAACAGCAGCTACAGGCCAAAAGGCATGTTTCTAAATTACAGCGCCCCCTAGAGGTCAAAGGTCACCAGATTTCTTGAGCGTCCCCCTGATTGGGTCCTGAGTCCATGTACAAAGTTTGGTTATGATAGATAAATGGGTTGCTGAGATATGAGCTCACTTCCTGTTTGGTGGCTTCGCCGCAAATTTTGATTGGCTGTTACGGGCAGTACGAACGGTTTTAGTTCCGAAGACGAAAAGGAGTATCTTTTGTGAGGCTTGGTCTGAAGATCATGTGTGTCAGGTTTGGTGTCGATTGGACAAAATTTGTGACCTGTGAAAACTTTTTAGTGTTTTTGATGAAATCCAAAATGGCGGAAAAACCATCATGGCGGAAATTGACGTCATAGAGTGCGTTGAACTCGGCTTGGTCCAAGGATTCCAACGATACCTCATTTTTGACAATCGGCCATACGGGTCAAAAGTTACGTATGTGAACGTATGTCCAACTTTGGCCTGTTGGTGGCGCTAGAGCGCTTGAGGTGCCATCATGAAACTTGGTGACATTAATCATGGGACTGTCCCTAATCAGTGTGCCAAATTTCACAACTTTTCACCAGACGGTTCTATGGGCTGCCATTGACTTCAATGACGGAAGCGTAATAATAATAAGAATATAGCTGCAAGCAGCAATGTGGGGGCCAAGCAGAGAGATCAGCAGGCCAGATTTGCCATGCAACTCAATGCTGTGGCATCAGGCATATAGCATTAAGCAGTCACAGCAAGTTCCATGCCAAACAACCCAAGATTGGCTGAGTTACAAGGTCAAGTTTCACATCAAAACATAACTGATTTTGTGGGGCTGAACCAGGGCTGAGTGTCGCCGCCCCCTCCCCCAGCCAGCCCACCGCCGCAACCACCCCTGCCCATCCCACCCCGTCCCACCCTTGCACGCACACATTAGAATGAACTAGATGGAACTTGCTGTCATCAGTTTCACATCAAAAATAAAAGATCGATTGAGATATGATCATGCTTGCTGTGATTTCAATGCCCCCATAGAGGTCAAAGGTCAACAAATTATTTGTGCATCATCAGGATGAACCAGACGGTTTTATGGGCTGCCATTGACCTCCATTGCAGAATAATGCAGCAACTACAGGCCAAAATACATTTTTGCCAATTCCAGAGCCCCCTAGAGGTCAAAGGTCACCAAATTTATTGAGCGTCCTCCTGATGGGTCCTGAGGACCATGTACTAAGTTTGGTTTTGATACATGAAAGCGTTGCTGAGATATGAGCTCACTTCCTGTTTGGCGGCTTTGCCGCAAATTTCGATTGGCTGTTACAGGCGAACGCTTCTATCAATTGTTCCAGAAAAAAAGACACTGATAAGGCATGGTCTAAAGATGGTCTCTGCCAATTTTGGTGAGGATCCGCTGAAATTTGTGATCTGCGAAAACTTGTACGTGTTTTTGATTTAATCCAATATGGCGGCCGAATCAATAACGATGATATCACACGTTGGCTTGGGTCGGCCTAAGGACCTCCAACAGTATTACCCGACACCACTAGTGCATTTTAATTCTAAGCACAACAGCAGCTACAGGCCAAAAGGCATGTTTTTAAATTACAGCGCCCCCTAGAGGTCAAAGGTCACCAGATTTCTTGAGCGTCCCCCTGATTGGGTCCTGAGTCCATGTACAAAGTTTGGTTATAATAGATCAATGGGTTGCTGAGATATGAGCTCACTTCCTGTTTGGCGTCTTCGCCGTAAATTTTGATTGGCTGTTACGGGTGAACGGTTTTAGTTCCGAAGACGAAAAGGAGTATCTTTTGTGAGGCTTGGTCTGAAGATCATGTGTGTCAGATTTGGTGTCGATCGGACAAAATTTGTGACCTGTGAAAACTTTTTAGTGTTTTTGATTAAATCCAAAATGGCGGAAAATCCATCATGGCGGAAATTGACGTCATAGGGTGCGTTGGACTCGGATTGGCCCAAGGATTCCAACGATACCTCATTTTTGACAATTGGGCCTACGGGTCAAAAGTTTCGTGCGTGAACGCATGTCCAACTTTGGCCTGTTGGTGGCGCTAGAGCGCTCGAGGTGCCGGCATGAAACTTGGTGACATGAATCATGGGACTGTCCCTAATCAGTGTGCCAAATTTCACAACTTTTCACCAGACGGTTCTATGGGCTGCCATTGACTTCAATGACGGAAGCGTAATAATAATAATAAATATAGCTGCAAGCAGCAATGAGGGGGCCAAGCAGAATAGGCTGGAGTAGCCATGGCGACAAGATAGAACTCAGCAGACTTCCACGATCAACACTTTCAACTAGTGTCACATCAAAACATAACTGATTTTGTAGGGCTGAAACAGGGCTGAGAATTGCCACTGCCTCCGCCAGCCAGCCCCCACCTAATCACCCCTGCCCGTCCCACCCCGTCCTGCCCTGCCCCGCCCTTGCACGCATGCATTAGAATGAACTGGATGGAACATGTTGTCATCAGTTTCACATCAAAAAATAAAAGATCGATAAAACACATCAGCAACTACAGATCAAAATGCAATATTGCTAATTGCAGCACCCCCTACAGGTCAAAGGTCACCAAAGTTTTCGAGCGTCCTCCTAATGGGGTCATGAATCCATGTAGTAAAGTTTGGTTATGATACATGGCAGGGTTGCTGAGATATGAGCTCACTTCCTGTTTGGCGGCTTCGCCGCAAATTTCGATTGGCTGTTACGGGCGAATGCTTTTGTCAATTGTTCCAGAAAGCAATGCACTGATAAGGCATGGGCTGAAGATGGTCTCTGTCAATTTTGGTGAGGATCTGCTAAAATTTGTGACTTGCAAAAACTTGTACGTGTTTTTGATTAAATCCAATATGGCAGCCGAATCAATTACGATGACATCACAAGTTGGCTTGGGTCGGCCTAAGGACCTCCAACAGCATTACCAGACACCACTAGTGTGTTTTAATTCTAAGCACAACAGCAGCTACAGGCCAAAAGGCATGTTTCTAAATGACAGCGCCCCCTAGAGGTCAAAGGTCACCAGATTTCTTGAGCGTCCCCCTGATTGGGTCCTGAGTCAATGTACAAAGTTTGGTTATGATAGATTAATGGGTTGCTGAGATATGAGCTCACTTCCTGTTTGGCGGCTTTGCCGCAAGTTTTGATTGGCTGTTACGCGCGAACGGTTTTAGTTCCGAAGACGAAAAGGAGTATCTTTTGTGAGGCTTGGTCTGAAGATCATGTGTGTCAGGTTTGGTGTCGATTGGACAAAATTTGTGACCTCTGAAAACTTTTTAGTGTTTTTGATTAAATCCAAAATGGTGGAAAATCCATCATGGCGGAAAATGACGTCATAGGGTGCGTTGAACTCGGCTTGGTCCAAGGATTCCAACGATATCTCATTTTTGACAATCGGCCATACGGGTCAAAAGTTACGTGCGTGAACGCATGTCCAACTTTGGCCTGTTGGTGGCGCTAGAGCGCTCAAGGTGCCAGTATGAAACTTGGTGAAATTAGTCATGAGACTGTCCTCAATCAGTGTGCCAAATTTCACAACTTTTCACCAGACGGTTCTATGGGCTGCCATAGACTCCAATGGCGGAGGAAAGATGTTAAATAATAATAAGAAATCATAGAAACACAATGGGTGCCTTCGCAGCTTCGCTGCTTGGCCCCCAAATATAGCTGCAAGCAGCAATGAGGGGGCCAAGCAGAATAGGCTGGAGTAGCCATGGCGACAAGATAGAACTCAGCAGACTTCCACGATCAACACTTTCAACTAGTGTCACATCAAAACATAACTGATTTTGTAGGGCTGAAACAGGGCTGAGAATTGCCACTGCCTCCGCCAGCCAGCCCCCCACCTAATCATCCCTGCCCATCCCACCCCGTCCTGCCCGCCCCGCCCTTGCACGCATGCATTAGAATGAACTGGATGGAACATGTTTTCATCAGTTTCACATCAAAAAATAAAAGATCGATAAAACACATCAGCAACTACAGATCAAAATGCAATATTGCTAATTGCAGCACCCCTTACAGGTCAAAGGTCACCGAAGTTTTCGAGCGTCCTCCTAATGGAGTCATGAATCCATATAGTAAGTTTGGTTATGATACATGGCAGGGTTGCTGAGATATGAGCTCACTTCCTGTTTGGCGGCTTCGCCGCAAATTTCGATTGGCTGTTACGGGCGAATGCTTTTGTCAATTGTTCTAGAAAGCAATGCACTGATAAGGCATGGGCTGAAGATGGTCTCTGTCAATTTTGGTGAGGATCTGCTGAAATTTGTGACTTGCAAAAACTTGTACGTGTTTTTGATTAAATCCAATATGGCAGCCGAATCAATTACGATGACATCACAAGTTGGCTTGGGTCGGCCTAAGGACCTCCAACAGTATTACCAGACACCACTAGTGTGTTTTAATTCTAAGCACAACAGCAGCTACAGGCCAAAAGGCATGTTTCTAAATTACAGCGCCCCCTAGAGGTCAAAGGTCACCAGATTTCTTGAGCGTCCCCCTGATTGGGTCCTGAGTCCATGTACAAAGTTTGGTTATGATAGATTAATGGGTTGCTGAGATATGAGCTCACTTCCTGTTTGGCGGCTTCGCCGCAAGTTTTGATTGGCTGTTACGGGCAAACGGTTTTAGTTCCGAAGACGAAAATGAGTATCTTTTGTGAGGCTTGGTCTGAAGATCATGTGTGTCAGGTTTGGTGTCGATTGGACAAAATTTGTGACCTGTGAAAACTTTTTAGTGTTTTTGATTAAATCCAAAATGGTGGAAAATCCATCATGGCGGAAAATGACGTCATAGGGTGCGTTGAACTCGGCTTGGTCCAAGGATTCCAACGATATCTCATTTTTGACAATCGGGTCATTTAGTCAAAAGTTACGCGCGTGAACGCACGTCCAACTTTGGTCTATTGGTGGCGCTAGAGTGCTCAAGGTGCCGGTATGAAACATGGTGAAATTAATCATGAGACTGTCCCCAATCAGTGTGCCAAATTTCACAACTTTTCACCAGACGGTTCTATGGGCTGCCATAGACTCCAATGGCGGAGGAAAGATGTTAAATAATAATAAGAAATCATAGAAACACAATGGGTGCCTTCGCAGCTTCGCTGCTTGGCCCCCAATAAGAAAACATAGAAACACAATGGGTGCCTTCGCAGCTTCGCTGCTTGGCCCCCAAAAACATAGAAACACAATGGGTGCCTTCGCAGCTTCGCTGCTTGGCCCCCAAAAACACCACTGTCCTATCCCCTACTCTTTCCCAATTCATCCATCTCCCTCATAGCCTTGAATAATACGCACACATGCACATGGTTTCTGTTGTCGCAGAGTAATTGACATTGAAAAATGAAATGTCCGACAAAATTAAATCTCTCCGGTCAAATTGTCATCCAGCCATTCTCTGAGCCTGACAGTAACACTTTTAGGTCCAGCTCATTGAATCAGATTAGACTGTTAGCTTATAGGAGAGATGCTAACGGTCTAATCTGATTCAATGAGCTGGAGCTAAAAGTGCTACTGTCAGACTCAGAGAACAGCTGGATGAACTGGGAAAAGGTAAAACAATTGTGTAACTCAAGGGGAGCTGGAAAACAAGTGTATTTCCCCAAATGGTGGAATATCCCTTTAAGACACCACACACAACAACATAAGCAGTGTGATCAAATACTAGGGAGTGACCCTGTGCTCAATGAGGTGTGTGTCATGGTGGTAGTGCAAATAAGTCCAACAATGCAACAGTGCAGGGTTAAAGTCTAGTGACCAGCAATAAATATGGACAATATAAGAGACCAGCATTAAATATGGACAATATATGAGGACAATTTTAGCATAGTATAACAGTTATAGTATAAGTATATGGACAATATAGAGAAAAATGTAAACATAGTAATATAAGAATTATAGCAGCAGTGCAAGGATAGGTTTGAAGTAATAGGGTATCAGCCACTGATCAAGTATGAAGTTAGACCACAGTCCAGACTGGGGGATGGAGGGAGGGGTTGTGTTAGAAATCCCAGTACTTTCCCCCCTGCCAAATTGAGACACGCCCCTTGCATTCCACCTGCACTAAATTAGGTAATTAACCTGAGACTCCAGTGTTTCTCTCAGTAGCCTACAGTGGTAGATGGCTCTCAGTTTGCAGTGGCGGTACCCTCATCCAGCTCGAGTGGGTTGTTGCGTTTGTGAATTTGTAAGTTTATTTTTCCCTTTAATTGTTAGTTAAATGTAGTATTTGTTAACATTCAAAGGAACTTGATATACTTATTTTGTGTACTTCGTTTAGAGCTTTAGTGTGCATGCCATATACTCTTGGCATTGTCTTTGTTCTAACCAGGCACATTCAAGCTCATAGGAGCAATGAGGATTTATTTAGTTTATGTAATGTGGTATTCACTTTGCTTAAGTTATGATACTGAGATTGCCTTGTTAGTTGTTGTCTTGTAGACCCCAGCAATAACACTCAAAGAAAACCAAAGCTGGAAAATAAATAAGAGTTAATTGGAAAACTGGATTCCCGTGTTTTAATCGACACATCATTCTGGCAGCACCAATCCACACCAGCCAACACTCCTCAATACTTTACAGGTTGTGCATATATAGGCTTATAGCCAGTAAACAGTGTAGACAGTGTAAGCAGTAACACAGTGGGCCAGTGGACAGTCAGTACACAACATTGTTAGGAGGTCATGGAAGTGTGGAGAGGCAGACTACGTTAACCCTTAAAGGTGTAGGTTTTTGAACATTCTAAGTTCCGCAACAATTGAAGGTTCTAAAATTCTATGTTGAATTCAATGAACCCAGATATTCTTTAGAATGTTAATTTCTCAACATTCCCATCACACCGGTGTGACGGTACTCCTTTAAGGGTTAAGGATTGAAGAGTTGTATGGCCCTGGAGACAAATTACTTCCTCAGTCTGTCAGTTGTGCATGACTGTGAGCGTAGTCTCCAACTGGTCAAGCTCTTCTGCTTTATGATAGTGCTGTGAAGTGGTTGACAGTCATTGTCCAAGATGCTGATTAGTTTGTTCATGGTCCTTTTGTCTGATATTGAAGTGATTCACTCCAGTTCAGCTCCCACAACAGAGCCAGTTTTCCTTACTAGCCTGTCTAGTCGCCCAGCATCCCTCTTCTTAGTGCTTCCTCCCCTAGCATACCACAGCATAGAAGAGGACATTGGCAACAACAGAATCGTAAAAGATCCAGCTTGTTGCAGACGTTGAAGGACCACAGCCTCCTCAGGAAGTAAAATATCTGTTAAACAACAAATGAATGAGTGAGACCGTCCAAACATGGCCAGGCCCAGGCAGCCTTAAAAGCTTATTTCAGAGGCCAGACGCGATCGATGATGGTAAATCGGTAACGCCTGAAGCCTAAGGCCCGTTTCACACCGGATGCGTGGTGTGAGTGTGTCAGCTGCATGACGTGTCCGTTTTTATTTTGCCTCCCATGTTAACAGGTTAGACCTTGCACAGCGCCTGTGTGACACGCATGTCTCAGGCGCGGCGCGGCGTGGGCTGCGCCGAAAACGCGTGCATGCTATGAATAGGACTTGCCTATTTTTCACACCACACACAAGCGTGTTGAAAGTGTTTTGATTCAAAACAGTGAAGAAAAAAATTATGTGCGAAAAAGACACGTTTTAATTGGCAGAGAGGCCGCCGCAGCCCTGCATCAGACACACTTCTGGTAAGCAAAGACTTAGTTGCGTGGTGGCTGCGTGGCATTTTCTGACACGCGATGTTCACGGTGTGAAACGGGCTGTGAAACTAAATGTTCTAAGCTACACCAGGTACATAACTGAAGCGTTCAGTTCGCGTTGCGTCTGCTGCATAAATTAGCTTCCACTATAATCAACGGAAGTAGCCATACCAGACATGATGGCAGAGCATACGTTCGAAAAAAAAGTCCATTAGTCTAAAATGGATTTTACGCGTTGCGAACGGAACGCTTCAGTTATGCGCCTAGTGTAGCTTCCCTTTCAGTTGTCCGGTCAGCTCCACCACCACCAGAGAAAAAGCCTAAGTATCGGGCGTATCCGATGCGGTCGCACCAAGACACTTGTCATTTTCTGTGTAGAATTAATTTGCGGCACAATTTGTCATCAATGGCATCATTGAACCGCGGACCAAAAGAAAAAGAAACTAAAAACTAAACATTTTCCAGAATAGGAAATATTTCTTAATTTAGTGTTATCAAATAAAGAGGCATGGCTTTAGGGGGTAGTGGTGTGATGTTTAACTTTAACTTTGCCGTGCTTAGGTATTTTGCAATGAGTCGCCCAAAAAGCACACTCTAACTAGTTCCGGACAGAGGGCTAGAAATCCTGAGGAATGGTCACCCTTGACAAACAACAGCTATTAGGTAACGCTATTGTTGTGGCTAACTACTTAGCTACATTTCAGAATCTCGCCACTCAATCAATGCTTAACATTATTTTACTGTTGGACGTAACATTAAGCTAGAAAGACAATACTGGAAATTTAGAAGAAGAATCACAATTTGGATTTCCTTTCATTTAAAAATAATTATCGGCTATTATAAACACAGATAGCCTACCGATAGATTGGCAAATAGCTAATATTGGCATAGCGTTTCATGCTCTAATACATATCTATACCATATGCCGTGGTCCACCTTACCAGTGACCATGTTCACCTCATACCAGAAGACGTGCTTCACATTGTAAATGTATCATTACGGTCTGGCACATTTCCTACTGTAAGTCCCTGAAAACAGCTGTTGTAAAGTTGTAAAGCCCCATGCTAAACAACTAGCCTACAGGTCCATAGCCAATCTTTTATTGGGCAAATTATTGAAAAAATAGTCTTTAATCAACTAACCACCTTCCTAACATCAAATGGGTATTTTAATTACTTTCAGTCAGATTTTCGGGCAAATCACAGCACTGAAACAGCTCTTATTAAGTTTTTAAATGACATACGCCTCAATACCGATGCAGGCAAAATATCAGTCCTAGTGTTATTGGACCTTAGTACAGCCTTCAACACATGTTGATCACAACATATTACTGCACAGACTAGAGCACTGGGTTGGACTTTAAGGTATAGTCATCAATTGGGTCAAATCATATCTACAAGAAAGGAGTTTGCCATCGGCAACTGTACCTCAACGCCAATGACCTTGACCTGTGGTGTTTCCCAGGGGTCGATCGTGGGGCCACTATTATTCACCCTATACTATATGCTCCCACTTGGACAAACCATTAAAAACAATTTGATTTCCTAGCTATGCCGATGACGCCCAACTTTAGCTCTATTACCTAATGACTATTGTCTCTTATGGTCTCCAAAATTTTCTTCAGTTGAACAAAGTCAACCCTCCAGTAGGGTTGATTACTGCAATGGGCTTTTCACAGGCCTTCTATCTAACAGCTTCAAATGATAACCTTAGCCGTTGCTTTTTGTTTCACGAAAACTAAAAGAACTGACCACATTACTTTCTATGATTACAGCCTTGTGTCTTAATACTTGCGGAGGAGAGATGTAACGCACACCAAGATGAGGTGCTGGCTGCCGGTGTGTATATCTAATGTAAGAGAAGGAAGGTGCCGCACACTCAGAGTAAATGAAAAAAAGTTTAATAGGCAATAACGTTTCGGCCTACAAGGCCTTCATCAGATCAACGCTTGCGATCTGATGAAGGCCTTGTAGGCCGAAACGTTATCGCCTATTAAACGTTTTTATCATTTACTCAGAGTGTGCGGCACCTTCTTAGTCTACTTTGCGCCCTGAATCATCATGGTTAGGGTGATGTTGCAGCCAGGGGATGTCTGTGTGATGTGATGCGAGACTGGTGGTCTGCAGCACAGCCCCTGTCTGGTTCATCCAGATCAGATGAAATACAACTTTCCACCTGTTGCCATCACAAAGGTGGAGGCCACAGTGGAAAATCACTATGCTCCCAGTCTGAACATCAGTCACTAATGGGGATGCACTGACTACAGGAGAGTTTGAAGTTGGGAAACTAATCGTCAGTGTGCGTCACATTTTCCACATGAGACACCAAGACTTTCTCCCACCTTGCCTGTAGTCATCACTGGCTGTTAGAGTGGATATCATTTTATAACTATTATTTTGAAAAATCACTCCATCAATAAACACACATCTCGTTCCCAATTCTGCAAATCAAGATTTCACATGCACAGGAATTCTCAAACACTCATCCTAGTCTTCTTAGGAAGTGTTTGGTGTCTGGAGTGAAAGTAGATTTAAGTTTAAGCTCTCTGTAAAATATAAGGTGATTGGTTGGTTGGTTGATTGATTGATTGAAATTATTGGCGATCTGCTTCTGCAGTGGTTAAAGTGGGATTTGGCAGGTGGGGGAACCCTAAAATCCAGTGTGGGGAAAAATGACACACCATTAGACAACATATTGAGTATCGTGGTGTAAATTAACATAAACTAGATGTACCGCATATAGCGGTACAAAATATGACCGCCGCTCAGTCCTGTACATCCATTCCGCGAAAATAAATCATATTAATGAATTTGTCTCCATCTTCTACTCCATCCCCCACTCTTGAAACTTTTGTGTATGCTTGTTTGGAATGTGTGTTTGCGGGCCGCACACAAAGTAGCCTACTGGCGCTGCAAAGGTGAATAGATTTGTAGCACTTGCCAAAAAATGTGTAGCATTGTTATAAAACCTTTTAAAATATCTAAACAATCACAAGTAGGGCAGTTCATCACAGTCCATCCATTGCAACTGGACTGATGAAAGGTACACTGATGAAAGGTACACCTGTAGGCTACATTGTATTTGGGAAAAGCAGAAGGTAGCAGCATAATGTATTTATTTATTATTAAACAAAACAATCCCTGTCGGTTCCATGCAGTTTTCAACAGTTATCAAGAAGAGAGGTCATGTCATGGATTTTTGTGAATGTTTCTTCTTCTACATATGCATAAGTTTAGTCATCTAGTTCATATGATATTCAGCTTTATTGTCAATGCACAAATTAAATACCAGTAGTCTAAAACAAAATGCCGTTTTACCCAGTGGTGCAAATAACTGACATGTCCAAAAGGGCCTTCATGAAATGCGTTGCTAGACTGTTCATACACATTTTAACGGGCCAAGTTGAAGAGCTACTGTGCAAATAATATGCTGATTCATGTTCCCTTGCATTTTGCAGCTATGAGGTCCATGGTTAGTCTAGCTTTCACTATACCAAGCTTAATCTTTTAAGAAATCGAAAAGGAATCGCCGGCAGATCAGGCTGAGTTCACCCAGCCTAGTCCATGGTAGGCGCCCGATAGAAATATTGTTTAATTTTGCGATTGAGATATCAACGCACTGGCGCCCCCCCCCCCCCCCCCCCCCCTCGACGTGTTCGCCCCCGGTTTCAGAGCTATTTTAAATGCAAAAATGCATAGAGGGAGTTATGACAAAACTGTGACTGTTAACATAAGCTATATAAGGTAGGCCCTATGCTAGGCCTATTACACAACATAAATTGTCACTATGCTGGCAACCCAAATAAAATCTCCTTTGGGAACCAATGGCTTACAGTATCAAGCGGACTTAGGCCTAGTCCACACGTACCAAACCCATCTTTTTTTCCTCCGTCTTCCCTGGAACCGTATCAAGAATATTTGCGTCCAAACGGATCCATCTCAACACGACTCAACACGTTACTTCATACCCCAGGCCTATAGGTGGCACTGTTTCTTTACAGAAATTGACCAAAACTTGCGCTTTAAAAACAGACAGAATAGGCTACGACAAAATGGCTAGTGCAAGGAAACCAGAATTGTTTGTGTGGACTGATGATGAACTGTCAACTGTAAAACTAATAAACTTTATTTTACGGTTTGTGAAGGCTGCAGTCCCGTCCTTTATTTGGCTAACGCAGGTAGGCCTACTAATCACCTTTACTTTCTTTGGTTGTAGGATAGTCCGTGATTCACATTAGTTTTGGCTATCACCGCAATTAGGCTACTAAACGCAAGGCTTACCCAAGTTCTAGGCTATTCTGTCGCCACATTTATAATATTGCTATAAAACCTTCGTTAGTAACAGTCAATACTTTTGCCTGCATCAAATCGTGCATTCGCATTCAGTGTGCTACCATCGGCTTAACGTGAGTTCTAAGCGTCTTTGTATGCTTATATCTGATTTCACTCGACTGTAAATGCATGTATATATGTTGTAAGACATGTAAAATAAATGAATGGCACTACGCACAAATTAATGTAGCCTAAACTTACACCGCACTTTCCTAATAACTTAAGTTCTCTCGCGTCACTGACAGTAGCTAGAATGCATAAAAAAACACCGGGAAAAACCGGTGTTCAGTCCACCAAGTCATAAGCTATCGGCGCTTCGCAGCACCAGTTGTGATATTTATCTTACGGAGTGTAATCGTAGGTAATGTCATGTATGAAAACTAGTATTGTTAGGCAATACTATAAGTGCAAGTCCAGGGCAGCTGAGGTGTGGCGATGACTTCATCGATACGCAAGCAGGATGTGCGGTTTCGCTGTCTAAACGAACTCAAACGGGCTACGGTTTCAGATTTCTCCACTCTGGGACCAGGTTTCAGAAAAGTGCGGTTTCGGGCAGTGCGTTAACAGGATTCGTTTGGACGCTCGGCCAAGACGAAGCAAAACCTCTGGGTTTAACCTAAAAAGCGTCTCCGTGTGGACAGGCCCTTAAGCTGCCACCTCTTGGTGAAAAGTTAATAGTTTTGCATATCAGTAGTACATTTCACGCAGTGTTAATCAAGGCGCGAATGAAGTGGACACTTCTAACCCAACCCACTGTACAGTAGCTCAAGGTCTGTGGCTAAAGCAACCATAATGAAAGCGTTATCATTGTTTGAATACTTCACACACACGTGTTTTTTTTTAATCGCATAGACTACAACTACCAAGCTGGAATCAAAGCACATCGACTCCACTCTCACACCCACGCACTTCGAACAAACAAAAAGCATCTCAGTCTCACGGTATTAGCCATAGGCAAAACTGTATTGGACCGGTGTAACGTTGGTACTAAATCATCCATCGCAAAGAAGGATTTTTGTAGCACGTGCAACAAATATGTGTAGGTACAGCCCTGCCCTGGATACATCTCTCAACGTGCGCTCTAAAACATTTGGTTTAAATGGAGATGTAGATCATCACGGGTACGTTAATAAATCTACATTGCGGCGAGTTGACACAAATTATTCACTTTGACGAATTTATGTAGTTTCAGTCCTAGTTACTTTACTTTGAGCCATGCTCTTCCTTACTTGAATCACCTTTGAAAATAAAGGGTTGAAGTAGCCTATATGGGTGTTTGGGAATGAACGTTGACTCAGATGCTTTTTGAGACTTTGAGCAGAAATGTCCCAGCCCGGTGTTTAGGATGCATCATATAGACAGATCTTTCAGGAAGCCTATATATCCAATAGAAAACCATCACGTAGCGAACGTGTTGTAGCTATCTCACTTAGCTCCTGTTAGTAGCCTAGGTTATGGTCATAAGCAAATGAGGTGACCGTCGAAAGATGCAATTAGTGCTGTTATCAATTTGCTTGGTACCCTATAATAACCGCATTTTTGATTTTCTACAAATACATCAATAATGAAATGGGCCTCCATCACTCAACCAATGCTAACGGTAGCCTAACATTATTTTACCTATGTCCTAGGAAATAACCATAGCCTAGACATAATGTCTATGGGAAATAACTTGTATAAGATTAACGTAGCCTACCTGCAGTAAAAACCAAGCATGTCCGATAAACATTCTCAGATTTATTTCGGCTTCAAGAACAAATGGGAATTACATTTCATGTGGAAATCGTCCTATCCTTATTAGACGTTCTCTGCGGTAAACTACAGTCGTTTGTAGGAAGCGTCCATTGTTTTTCCAACCCACTTTTTAACTTCCAACAAAATTACGTCTCACTGCAACGATGCGCCATCTAGTGGACAAACGACTACGTATCGCCAATACTGGAAATGCAGCCATGATGATGATGATGAATATTTGGCCTTTCTTTCATCCTACTAAATTTGTAATTATGTATTGGCCGTTCTAATTGCCGAAAACGGTAGTATGTGCGTGCCTGTGTGTGTGTGTGCATGTGTATATGTGTGCACCGTCATCTACAGGCCAATGAGTGTACAGTCACTAAATGTACACATAACCTACATTTTTTTTAGACCCCCCCCCCCCCCCCCCATGGATGAAATTCTACGAAACTTGGCATACCCCCAGAGAATGCCAGGTCAATCATACACATAAAATTTGGTGCAGTTCTGAACATCTTAACTGAAGATGGGGGCGATTAAAGCAGAATGATATTGCATTTTAATTTTTTACTGTGGGGGTGCAAATCACAAATGAGTGATTATGGGCCAGGTTGATGTGGGCCCTTGAGACCAACATACCATAAAAAAATCTTCATCCTCAGTGCCACGGTTCAGGTAGTTATTTAGGAAAAACTGCATTTTTTGGGTTTCGGGGGGCCCACAGCGGTGGGGGAGTGGCCCCCGGGGACCAAACAAATTTTTTCCGTAAAAGTCTAGTGGGGCTACATACCCACCAAATTTCATGTGCCCCGGGTATCATTGACCAAAATTTCAGGAAGTAGATGATAGAGGGGGGGGGGGGGGGGGGGGCAATCCCTATATGATCGCTTCGCTAGCGGCGGTCATAATTAACAGGGTAAAAAAAAACTTCAACTTTATTTAACAATATCATCACGCAATATCATTGGTATGAAAGAATATATTTATTTATTAATTCATCTTAGCAATATGACTTAAATTCTTCATAGAGTTATGACTGTAAGCAGGTCTATAAAACCGACCCCTCGGCTCATCCACTAAGTGCATTAGGGTCCACACTCATCCTTAACAGCATCAATAAAACAGTCATCAAGCAACACGTGACACCTCACACAGTTTTAAAGACACGAATGTAACGACCAAGAAGACCCACAAAGAAGCCAACTATAGTCAAGTTACGTCAAGTAATTTTTATTTTATATGTGCATTTTTATATGCACAGAGTGCAGCCCAAACCGCTCCACATACAAGACTGACACAGAAGACAAAAGATGCCGGAAGGACCGGTGACTCCAAGACAAGACGAACAACAAACAAATTAACAAATAAGAAAAAAAGGAAACTATATACCAAGATTCTACCGAGAGATGCTGTACATGTCACTGTAGGAAAATATGTTTTTGCAGTACCAGATAGATAGATAGATAGATAGATAGATAGATAGATACTTTATTGATCCCCAGGGGAAATTCAAGAAAGTACCACCTACAGTGGGGGTGGTGTGTTTAGCACTTTGTCTTGACGGTGGCATACTCCGTCTCATGTTGGGCTGGGAGTTTATCTGAGCTTTTCCTGATGTTTGCTGTGATGGTAATTTCTGCATAGGTGACTCCCTGGTCTCCCTGTAAGTGCAAAACCCTCAAATCAGTACATTAAATCCAGTATGCTGTTTTAATATGCATGTTCAGAGGCTATTTTGAGTGATCGTTTAACTAGTTAGCTCTTGTGGTTTATTGTGGTTATTTTATTGATGTATAGTTTATTTTATACTGTTGTATTTTGTCTGAGTAAGTATGTGCTAAAACAAAATAACATTGGATAGATATTGAATATTATAATATTATAATACAGCAGTGTATTTATGAACATATGAACACATTGATGTACATGCAGACAATTCACTCGCAGACACAGACAATTATGTAAAGGTCCAATTTGCCCAGACTTTTTCCCACTTTTTTCATTTTCTCATTTCTCTGGCAACGATGACCCCATACATTTCAGATTACTTACCGGAGCCTGTTTTGATTGTCCTGATGTTTTCCTCTCGTCTTCAGTTTTCTCCTTTGGTACATTTGTGCTCACATTTTCTGACCTCACATTTGCCGTCTGACGCTCTGAAGTGAAATAATAATAATAATAATAATAATAATAATAATAATAAAAAAGCTCATCAGAAGATTTCTCAGTCTGCTGTCATTTTTAGTGTCCGAATATGTCATGACTTGTAACCCTCTGATAGAAGAGTATGTTCTCTCCACAATGGAGGCCTAAACCTTGTATTTTCTGTCTCTTCTATTTATGGCATTGTTTTGTTGTTGGTTTGTTTATTTATGTATAAAAAAAACTTCTATTTAGAACCCCTAACTTTCATGCAATAGATAATATTGTCTGTTTATGTGTGGTGTGCCCCAGTTAAATTCACATCTTAATGTTACTTACTTGCTTTCCTCCTCCAGAGAAATACTAGAAATGCACACAGAGCCACAGCCACAGCTACAGCCCCAACCACAGCACCTATCAACCCCACAGGGTGAGAGCCATCTTGACCTGAGCAGCACAGACACGGGAAGAAAATGAGCATTTTGTCAGTGATTGAATTCAAAGTGCTACTGAAACCGCAATGTTATAGAAAAAAATCAAAACCCTTTGCATTTATCATTGGGAATTATTAACTGTGTTTTTTTTTTTTCAGTAAAATGGAAAAGCTTGGAATGCGAGTGCTGCATGATGTAGAAAAAGCACTGCTCTCACTTTCAAGAATGTTGTACCCTGGTTAAGAATGTATGATTTAGATCAGTGCTACAAGCCACCTTTGATGATGTAGTCCACAGTGGCTTTGAGCTCTCCCTTCCATTCCACTTTACACTGCAGCTTCCTATTGTTGTCCTCTTTTGTCAATGTTCGTGTGAACGCGATATTATATGGATCCTTGACCTGATGATGGTCAAAGTCAGTCCACACTAGCTTTATGTCACCCTTGTTATTCTGGCTATCATGGATGGCCAAATGGCAGTAGAAGGTCACATTGGTGTCAGCCTTCATCTCTGATGCTGGAATTGAGGAGGAAACTAAGAAAAAATGGAGACATTACCGACTGCAGTCAATTATACTTCATAGCATAACGCTACACAGAGTAAAGAAAGCCCACCTGTGAGTACAGAAAGATAAACAAGACGGTCTTCTCCATTTTGGTTTCCATCTTCCATCAGGAACTGTCGACAGATGTACTCTCTCGCATCCTGAGAGGTGATGTTGATAATTTTGAGAGAACAGTCCGGCTCTAGCTTCAGTCTGTCTGCTATGTTTGTGTTGTCAGATTTGATTTTCCCACGGTTGACCACTTCAACAGTTGATCTGGTTCCAGAGGTGCTATAGAGCCATGTAGTTGTAGAGCAGTCTTTAGCAATTACATTTTCACATGGCAGTTTCACATAATCTCTTTCCTTTGAATACACAATATGTGGGACTTCACATTTACCTGAGAAAAAAAAACACATGATAACAGAATCACTTTCACTTTGAACCCACTCAATGATCACTTAGACAATAACTTCCAAATGTCTCATCATTACTGACTCACCTTTTTAAAGAACTGTTTTCAGATCTCCCCTCCCCACACACACATGGTTTCTACACTTCTCTTGCTTACTTGTTCATACTTATTCTATTGGCTGACGCTCTTATCCAAAGCTACTGACATTCACTTACAAGGGCCAGTAATCCCAGAGCAACTACGGATAAAGTGCCTTGTTCAACTTGGCACAACGGTGGCAGCCAGGAAGTGAACCCACAACTTTTTCTGGATACTAAATGCTCACCCAGCTCCTTATCACTACACTGTCAACCAGCATAACCATAACAATAACCATGCATTAAGAAACTCTGTGTCTCACCTGGTTGTGGATGAGTGAGGCAGAGGAGCAGCACTATCAAAGCAAGTCGGACTGCTGTCATGTTTGGTCCTCTTGAGTTTGTCTTATGATCTGAGTTCAGTATTCAAGTGAGAGTCACAGCTTCCTCAATTCTACCACGTCATCCCAGCCAGTTCATACATAGTTTGTATGGAGAGTAATTATCTTGTAGTATGTGTCACAATGAGTTCAATAGGTTGCAACAGGATGACCTAAGTTTGAAAGTGACTGAAATGACTGAACTAACAAGCCCACTGCTGATTAACTAAGTCAGGGAAGAGGACAGTGAGCCCTGAACGCTAAAACAGTTTTCCTGTGGTGTCTCGACAGTAGTCGCAACTTTGTCAACACTTCCTCTAAACATTTATTTGAGTTAAAGGTTGTGGAGGTCGATGCAGGGCTGTATGCAGAATATAAATATGTAAATTTGATTCAAAAATTCAAAGTCATTTATCTTGAAAAGTTATTTTCATCACTGTCCTATCTAATAAAGGCTATGGATAACCCATAGAAGTGTGCTTGTAAGTCAACAAGTACAGAAAGAGGTCACCAACCTGCCACAGAAAATGACATAAAATACATACATTCAACACTCAACTAAAAATGATTGATAGTATATAGTAATTTCTTTCAAATATATACAGGAGAGATGTTACATTCTTAGTGCTATAGGTAGAGGATTTCAAACAGCAGCCAATCAAGAACCAAGCCTATTCACCATCAAAACCAATTCACAATCACAAATAACAAATCACCAAAACATCACCCACAGAACAGCCATCAAGAGCATTTCATATTCAACTTCCAAACGTATCCAAGTTGATATAGTGGTCAGTTCAAAACCAGGTGCATTAGTGCCAAAGGCCTGGACATCTTGTACAAGGCGCAATACATTCTGAATGATGTACACAGGTTGTGAGCAATACATACTGCCATCCAGACAGTCTTTTTCACAGAAAACATTGAATATTTCAGGAAAACAAATGGAAAAGTAATTCTGCACATATTTAAACAGTCAAGGTGCTAAAATGGCCTGTCTGCAGTCTAGACCTGTCAAATTGGTTGCATCATGGGATGAAAAACAAAATTAACAGCATAACTCTCAAAAATAATTTCAAGTTTTTGCCTGAAATTGCACTGTGCCTATTTACAAGGGCATTGTTCCCACCTCTTCTGGGGCCTACCATCAAATGTTGGACCTCTATAGAAAGCTGAGAACCTCTAGTTTTCGTAGGAAACAGTCAAAATAAATATGTGATGTACTCACAAAGAGTTACAGAGGCTAGAATATAGTTTTTTTTTTCTTTCTGAGGTGTGGCTGATTATCTTTGCGAGACTATTTTCAGACTTCTTGTAGCCCTCGTTTCACAGGCCATGAAGTGTAGACTGCCCAGAGCATCATTTCCTGTGATGTGTAACATCTGACTTCAATAGAAAATGAATGAATTTACTGTGAGATAATGGAAATCTTGTAATACAGTGTAGAAGTTCCCCTTTCCAACAGTTTTACATTGGGTAGGCTATTCATTTAGTAAAAGGGGTTCCTGGTTCCATTGCTTCCCTGTGTTCTTTCCTTTAAAACAAGAATAAATCAGTTTCAAGAAGTGAAAATCACTAGATTGAAACATGTGGATGCTTTTATGTATTTTTCATGGGTCTGTTTACATAACGTTATTAGCCTACTGTAAACCGGGGTGGCATTTGACACTTTTTACATTTTTTGGGGAATTTATTTACAAACCTGAAAAAAAATCGGCAAGTAGGCTATGCTACGAGACTCTGACTGATGATTGCATTCAGGAAGCATTGCACCATGTCGACAGTGGTTTACACCACATTAGTTTCAGTTTTTTTAATAAAAAATGAAGACGATCTATTCTCAATAATTGCTTAAAGAAGCACTATGCAGGTCTGGTTATTCCTTCGCTGTTTCTGGGTTTTCGCCGGATTTGGGCTTGCATTTTTCACTACACAGCTCCCCCTGCAGCTTCAGTAGCAAGGGACTGCTACGCTAACCCCCCACTAGCTAGCAAGCTAGCCATCAAGAAACCAAGCTAAACACATACAGGGCTCACATTAAAACGGTCGAGCAAACACATTGTTCAAGAGACTATCAAACCACATTACAAAGACAAAGTTCACCCAATGGTAGGCTACTTACAATTTCAACAGCAACAAAGCCAAGTCGGCGTCCGTTTTGCAGTCTTCTTCGAAACTACAATCTGACTACATTTTTCGAGGCGCGATTGGATACTTCCGCTGAGTCACATCCGGATTTACCCGGACCGGGTCCAGTAAGTTGCATATTCCTTTTTTTCCGCAGAGATGCGATAGGGGGAGACAAAGCACCCACCAAGCGACCCAGAAAGTGTTGTAGAACCATCAGAATGACTCTCAACCTGCATAAGCATAACTAAGGTAATTTTTGCTAAAATTGTTTGCATAGTGCTTCTTTAAATCATCGGAGAGGCAAACTGCTTATCAATTTGCAAAAACACATTTCTTTTCTATAAAACTTTGGTCTGGCATAGTATTGAACGTTGTTAATTTGGTTTGTGTACAGAAAATTGGTTGCTACGGAAACGTGATGTCACACTTTAGCACTCACTTTAGCACTAGTTACTGAACGGGCCTAATGGACCCAGGCACAGGGGCCCAAGTGTTCAGGGATCTCTGAAGCCAAAACCTCTGCGTGAAGTCACTACTCACTACCAGGGTTTGGTAGTAACTGATTACAAGTAATCTGGATTATAGTTACATTGTCGAAGATTACTTGATTACATTTTGTTTATGTGTTTCCGAGTGTGAACTGTTTTACACCCATTTACGAGGCTCAATGTATCTCCACACTTCATTGGTAGACTTCCGAGGGCCCTGACATTTAAAACGAGACATTGAGAACTTTGAAAAAGCACTGGTAGTTTACTTACAAGACGATTTATACAGACAGTATCTTCACGAAGTTTAGCGTTTGCAGCCATCTTGAATTTAGTCACGATAAGTCGAGCAACGAGTAAGAATGAACAGGTATGATAAGGGATCAGATTCCAAAAATAATTCAGTGGAAATGCATGGATTCCAGTTGCTGCTACTGGAAGAAACTGGAATCCATGCATTTCCACTGAATTATTTTTGGATAAGCCTCGTTAATGGGTGTAAAACAGTGATTTATTTGCATGGCTAGCCCGATGCCGAAGCACCACTATTGAAAAAGCTGTTGGTAGCATCGGCTAACTAGCGCCAGATTTTGGAGTGCAGGGGACAAGCCGAGATGGGCTATGAGACATACGTTCACACTCGGTATCATGTTTCAATACACTTTAGGTCAATATCACACCGGAATTCTCCTTTAAGTGATTTGCTAGTTGCAGCAGCCTCGATTGTTAGCACGCTTGACTCCCGAATCCAAGGTGTTGCTGTTTGTGGGGCGAGTCCATGACTGAGCGTGCAAATCAGCACAAGGCATTGGTGCCGTGACCCGGATCAGGATTGAGGTTTAAACATAAACACGCAATTTCTGTTGAAAAGGGGAAGTGGGGGCTACAAGTGTACCATAAAGTAGCATTACCACAACACAAATCTTTGGGCCATTCGCTCAACCCAGCACAACCTTGCAGCAAGTGCAGCAATCTGTAAGCCTTGTGTTTTTTTATTTCAATGTATTTGTAAGCTCTGTCTTTTTTATTTCATTTTTGAGTTTTTATTTTGAAGTAATCCAAAAGTAATTCAAAAGTATTCAAATTATGTTACATTATTTTTGTAATCCAATGGATTACGTTACTGATTACAAAAATTGGTGTGTAGTCTGTACTCTGTAATCGATTACATTTCAAAGTAATCTGACTGTATGTCTGTCATTGTCTTTTATGACTGCAAGAAGTCTCCGTTCTCTTAAGTTTATCTTATGAGGAAGATAAACAAAATTAAAGAGCTATGCTTGTATCAAGACATTGTCACAGGCAATCCCAAATCCCTCTGTCAGTCTGGCGTATTAGGGTATTTCTGTAGTCTCTCCAGTGTGTCTTTAATCAATAGACATCACTAACAAACAAGTCAACCCTCTCCTCGGAGCAAAACCTATGTTTCAAGGTACTTGTATTCCTCTTGTCAATTCTGGGAGTAACAGTAAAATCACTAATCCTAAGGCCGTTAACCTCATGTTGATTGTGCTGTGTACATAAAGTAACATGTCAAAAAAACATTTGTAGCAAGTTCCCCCCTTTCCTACTAATAGCCATCACTGGCTATTCTTAGTATAATTTAATTTCATAACCTAAAAAAATCAGTCAATCAACTTTAATTATGGATACTGGGAAAAAAGACCATACTTCAATAGATTATGCAATAATTTTACTGCACCGAACATGAGCACTAACAAACTAGCTGGATTTCACATCGATATGAAAATTATGATTTTCAGTGTTATTACACAATCACCAATTATGTGTATGTAGACATGTTTTTTCCTCAGTGTGTCTTCCAATGATATTGCTTCATGTGCTTGAAGATATGATGTATGATGCTATCTGCCATCAGGTGTAGCTGCCCTCCTGGGACACACTACTGCACTGTAGCATAGGTAGGGTATGGGTCAAAGTCCTGAGTCTTCCTCTTTTTGCTGGTGTTGGCCTTGACCACAGAATATGTCACAGATTCTTCAGACACCCTCTAATGGTAATTTTATTAAATCATATTTGTTATTAATACTTATTCTTGAGACAGGAATCAGAATGATAATTTAGCGTGCACTGGAAACCTCCATTCACTCTCACCTTCCTCTGCTCAGCATGTGTTGGGTTTTTGGGGTGAACCTCAATGTATGTGTGTTCCTGCACAGAAGGCAAGCAACAACAACAATAACATCAAAAACCATCTAGGCAAATCTCACTGACCTAAGCGTTTTGTAAAGTGCACACTGTTGATGTTGTAAGGTCTCTTCTTGTTGCCATGATACAGTATATTATTGTATGCTACAGACTCACTGGCAGAAGACACCAAACTCCACAGATCAAGGCTATTTGTGCTTATTTGAAAATCATATGACACGTGCTTGTACCCAAATAGACTAGTACACATTCTGTATTGTTGCAGCATTGTACATCTATCTCTGTGTGGTTCTAAAGGTTGTATCAGTGATGGCGGGGTAACGTCACTTCTGTTGACGTTCAAACAAAACAGATAGCTAGCTCACTACTCCTTCCCTCTCCCTTCAGTGCAATCGAATCTCTCCTGAACGCGCATCTCGTCGGTTATTGGTTGGAACACATTATTTCCAGCCTGCTTATGGAGCGGGCAGCTAGCAGATCGTTAGGAAAGATTAGATGAATATGATCATTTATGTTTGGGCCTTTTTTGGGCCTGCAATCGCTGATACAACCTTCAATGCCTGTTGATGCCTTTCTATATTCCTCTCTATATTCACAGATAGAAAGTGTATTTGGGGAAGTTGTGTGGACTGCTAAATCATTATCTGACACAGCAGCCAGGAGGCCCTTTCTATAGACAAACAACATATGCCTAAAGTCTTCTGTCGTTTTGAGGTTGCTATGAATGATCAGTGCACAACTATAGTTGTAAAAACCTCTGCTAATTATAGCAGAGGTTGTATGATTGTAAAATGATACACTGTGGCCTTTTCTAAACATTACATTATTTTTTGTGATGTATTGCTGAATTACAAAAGAAACACAATAGTCTTTTAGTCATAATCTCAGGACAGCGTTATTCTGGTATTCTCTCACCAATTAATTTAACTAGGTACAAAAGTAGTGTGGTGTGCTTAACTCTTGCACAGTGCTACTTACAGAGCAGCACCCAACAAGCAGTGCTAGGCCACAACCTAAGAAACCACAACTGGAAGGATTACAGTACTTTTTGAGAAACATGACTTACCTCTTCTGTGTTTTGCTGGCCAACTTTCTTTTTTCTCTTTACTTTTTTATTTTCTGTTGAGGGAAAAGTATCCAATCACTTAATGCGGTATAGTTAACATCTCCATGTGTTAGTGGTAGGGAATAGATAATGAAACCACAATGTGTATGTCCTATGATCTGAATGTAGAAATGAAATCCAGACATTACATTAACCATTACAGACATGATGGTTTTGCTGTGTTGGGTATTGTGTTTTTTTGGTGACTGTGACATACTTGATTGCTTCCTCAAGACCACCAGCAAAGCTACACATGCCACTACGGCCAGAGCAGCAGTCAAGGCGATGGTCAGTTCGAGGACTTCCATTTGCACAGCAGACTCGCAGACTTTAATTAGAGAGGATGCAAAAAGTCATAAAGGAGGAAGTTTCAGTATTGTATTTCAGGAAGTGTTTCAGCACCACAGTTCAAACAGGTTATGCAATGCAAACATTGTCCAACATTCCAAAGCATAGTACAATACATTTAATAGTCATGATATGCAAACGATTAATTCTGAACAGATTTAACTTTAGGTGAGGTCTTGCTTACCAACATTTTCCTCTCTTCTTTCTTCTGTTAAAGAAAATATGGGAACTATAACTTTTTTACATTGGAAAATATACATACAGAAACATTCATAAGATTACAAAACCTCACAGGATCCCAGTATTACACCAACCTGAGAAACTGAGGGTGTAAACAGCTGATGCCCTTTCCACTCCTCCACGTTTCAGTCTGCAGTGCACTTTCCTCCCCAGCTGATTCCGTGTAAGAGTCAGTCTGGTGCTGATGTTGCATGGGGATTTAGTGACATCATGATGGTCAGAACCAACCCACTCAAGGCTCAAGTCCCCTTTGTATGCATTGCAGTGGGTGGTAGAGTCATAAGTGTGCAGGAGACAGTGAATGGTCACTGTATCGTTAACCTTCAGCTTAGACTCATGAATAGAGCTGAAAACTAGAAAATGAGGAGACATAAAAGAGTAGACAGAATAAGACACAGTAAAGGTAGAACAGGACCATGTGGGGAAAGGAGAGAGCGGTCATCCTACTCAGCTTCAAATTAAGGTCTTTAGGACAATTACTCTGCACTTTGACCACAATACTAAAGAACCAGACTCATATGTTTGGCAGTCACAGTTAATATACCAGGTTACCACAGGCCATACTGCTTTTCTGAATGTTTTTCTCAGCTCCAGTGTGTCTGGTTAGTGATCACAAGGATACAAGGAAGTTTATTGTCACATGCATATAGTTACTGGAAGTAAGAAATGCAGTGAAATTATGTCTGGTGTCACTAAAGTGATATTAATTGACTTTTTACACAATTCAGTATTGTGATAATGGAATATCTAGATATCTTCAAGATTTCTGGCTTCATTTATTCCGAAGGCTTACCACTGATCACAGCAAGTTGAACAGAAATATTGTCTTTCAGGCTTTTTCTACAGATGTACATTCCTGCATCAACAGTGGTGACATAACCAATGTGCAGAGAACAGTCAGGCTCCAGTCTCAGTCGGTTATTTCCGGGTGTATCAAATTTGCCTTCAATCACCAAGGGATATTTGGTGGTTTTATTTTTTTTGTAGGTCCAGTTTATTGAGTTACATCCAGGATGAGTCTCATTCGGACACTGAATTGTGACATCACTTCCTGCCCTGGAATATCTCATGATGTGGTTTCCACATAAACCTTTAGAAGTGAAATATTGTATTATTACATCTGCAATTGATGTAGAAATTATGAATCTGTAATTTTTTCCATCAGGTAAGTATACTTGGCCTATAAACCTGATTTACATTTACATAAAAAAGATATTGGATAACTAATGTGATTATTGTGATTCTCTGTTGGAAATGCATTGCTGATCTGACCAGCTCACGACAGCAGGGTATGAAATCAAAGTTTATTTGCAATACCTGTTCTTTAGACTACGAGAAGGTATGCACCATGGTAAGCATTTTTTTGTATCAACAACAAAAAAGACACCAAGTATGAACACAGTCTGGCAGGTTGGAACTGAATTGATGGTCTAAAATGGCAAAGATATAGCACACATGACACACTGAATGTAAAAGAAATGTAAAAAGGCAAAGCTGCTACAAGGTTTCACTGTATGAGATCTATTCACCTATTAGACATCCCACCCCTTATGGTGGACAGTCATTAATTAGACTTTACAGATCTCCAGCTCTTTTGTGTTGTCTTACCTGAATTCAGGTGAACAAGGATGAAAAACAAAATGAGGTGAAAACGCCACAAGGAATGCATGTCTCTCTTGCAGGCAAGTCTCACAGAAAGGTCTATGAGCTTTCTCTAGACCTGCTTTTTGTTCTAAAAAGTTGACCCCTTATTTACGTCACTGATATTAGAGTGACCTGAACTTGTTCCGTACAATTACAGCTTCCAGTAATTCCCACATCACATTTTCAGAAATGTGTCTGTATGGCTGAAACTGAAAAAAACGTTTATATTTTACTTCCTCTGAGAGATCAAACTCGGTCAGGGCCTTGCAGGAAAACAAATCTGACCTTATGAGCATAAGTAGTTGTGTATTTTATATTATATACTTTTAATGACTTTTTTTGGCTGTTAGTGAATGTGTGTGTGATGTCTGTATGCTACTGAGACCTTGAATTTCTCCTGGGGATCAATAAAGTATCTATCTATATGCAAATTATTGCACATTCCATTAGATAATGACTCATTTACATACTTATACATAACATTTCAGAAAAGTTGCAATACAAACAAATATTGACTTATTGTACATAATCAGCTGTTTAAGTTTTGCGGGGATATATATTAGTTATTTTTATTAGTCCATTCACCTGTAAGATATACCTCCACATACAATGTACATAAACCGGCTGGTAAAACACAAAAATCTATACCCCAAATGCAATGCTCGTCACATATTTTCTAATTCTAGGGTGGTAAATATAGGCTACCTTGTTAAAAATCACTTATTCCCCTTGAATGGTACCGATTGACCAAAATTAAGGGTCTGGCTCAAGGATTGTAAGAATATGTCCGGAACGTTCTTTTATCGTAGTTGTAGGTCACCGTACATTTTTCTGCTAGTGCACACTTCCGGTGTTTCAATCAATTCATTTATGTAGCAACCAACTCTGTTCAAATTGGTTCATCTGCGGAAGCCTATGTTAGTCTGGCATAGCCAGTGGATTTAATTACAATGCAATTTATGTTTCTATGAAATAAAATATACATTTTACATTGAAATATGTCGATTTCAATGGAAAGTCAACTTCAGTCCATATTCGAGGATGTTGTGGTACGTCCCCCGTTCAATTTTTAGCAAGAAGCTGGTTAGCAAGCTGCGATGGCAAGCTGAATTGTAATACCTTGTTATTTCACCATAGATTTGATTGTGGTAATTCATTATTCCTCTGAATATTCAATTAAATGTAATGCAATATTCTTATTTAATGCCGTATCGTTATGCTACACGAAGAAGCATGTCGCAACAGAAGCAAGCTGCTTTTTCCTGCTATATCAATCGCAGCTAAAAGCCGATGATTTGTAAACAACATTCCTTGCGTGATCTCCATAATATTTTAATCAATTATAAAAAGATTTAAGATAGCAGTTATGAGACACATTAAGTTGACGCTAACGCTGCTACCCACGCTATGTTTTTTCACTCTTTTACGGATGAAAATGATTAATCACAGGAAATTGTGTTCTCTTCTCAGAAAACCGAGGTCATAGAGGAGGCGTTTGCTGGGTAAGGCCAGCATCATAGTAATACAGAGTGTTAACAACTATTTACAGACAGCTGATAAATCTAAATCAAGCGTTGCAATGTAAATAGTAATGTACAGTATTGTACTGTCTTTTGCGCACAGGATGTTCATGGACACAGCTGAGTCAGAACGGATGAAGCTAATCAGCTGTTTAGGTGCATTCAGACAGTACTGGAGCACTCTGCCACAGGTAAGAGCGTATGTCCTGTACAGCTGTCGTAAAAGTAACACATGGATAATGCACTGGTTACTCACTAACTAATAACAACACAAGCAATGATAGTAATAGTAATGCTACTAATCGTCATAAATACAGCTACTCTTTGGGTGAGCAGCATAAGTGTCAGTATTACTGTAAGTGTAAAGATAGATAGGACGTACTTCCTAATATTTCCTATAAGTGACTACATCTGCATGCCCTACTGTATTACAGGAGTCCCATGAGCAGTGTGTTAAGTGGATTGTCCGGTTTATCCATGGACAGCACAGTCCCAAGCGCATCTCTTTCCTCTATGACTGTTTGGCCATGGCTGTTGAGACCAGCCTCTTGACTCCGAGGTGTGTTCTGTGAACTAAAGCTGTTGTATGAAGTCCTTGCAAGTACCCTGTTTGTTCTTTTGAAACTAGCAGTCTTACATTAAATCCCATTGAAAGATTTCTTTGCCAACAAAAGTAAAAAAGAATCCTCACAACTGAGAATGGCTGTGGAGACCATAGCAATAGATCCAGAATGGTTTCACTGTTTAACTACACAAGTCAAATTCACAGAGAATAACAAATGCATTCACAGACAACATACACATACCCAGAAGTTTAAAACACCAGAATGCTCAGAGCCACAGTGTTTGTTTTCTCTGTGTATTTGATGATGATGCATTTGACATTTCAGTCTGTGGTGGCCTGATGAATTAGTTTTGTCTGACCTGCTATCTGTCGTCTGACTTGTCTCCGTGTGGTTTGCAGAATGGTTTGCCAGGCGCTGATCAACTCTGAGAGCCTGGAGTGGGAGAGGACTCAGCTGTGGGCTCTGACCTTCCGACTCTTTCGCAAAATCATTGGAGGAGTGGATTACAAGGCAAGAAACTCTGTCAAGAAAATCTGTACTTTTACTAACTGAATCTATAGTCTCGGTTTCATATGAAAGTGGCTAAATGGCCGTAAAAGGCAATATGTGATGGGAATATTGAGAGGACAAGATGGCTGCCGCTAATTCACTCCATTCACATCCGAGAGTGGAAAATTGATACTCTCAGTTACAGCTATGCACTATCACTTATCTGAGGTGGTGACGCTGCCATCTCTTTTAACAGGGTGTAAGAGATTTATTGAAGACCGTTTTGGACAAAATCCAGACCATTCCCAATGTCGTCAGCTCAGCCGTGGTCCAGCAGCTACTGGCCGTTCGAGAGGTATTTCACAGAAGGGCACTAATGTAGCCAATCATATTGGAGATGGCACCGTCTCCTTGGAGAACCTCCACACAGTATGTGAAGTGAGTAATCTTGTAATGTAGTGTGCTTTGTGTACTTGCAGGTGGTTGAGTACATACTCGACAGGAATGCCTGTCTCCTGCCAGCCTACCTTGCTGTGACCGAGATCAGGAAGCTTTATCCAGAGGGGGCGCTATCACACTGGGTATGTGCAAACAATGCCTGAGAGTGACTCCAAATAGTGCCTGATATAAGGGGGGGGGGGGGGGGGAAGAATAAAAAAATAAAAATAAAAAAAAATTTGTCACTGTCAGAGATTTTGGCTCTTGGTCCAAAAAAGATCTTCAAAAGTGCTGTTGCACTGGGAACATTGGTGTTTATTTCAAGCCTAACTCCTCTTCTTTGTCTCCATGGCTGTTTTTAGCTTCTCGGTAGCCTGATTTCAGACTTTGTGGACAGTTTCCGTCCCACTGCAAGGATCAACTCCATCTGTGGTAAGGCTACCAGTCTATATCTCCCCTTCAAACGTAGTTCAGCACTAGTCTACTCTTGGCCCTAAGGACTTGTTTGGTCTACTCTCATCTCTTGTATGTTTGTCTCATAGGGAGATGCAGCCTACTCCCTGTGGTCAACAACTCTGGGGCCATCTGTAATTCCTGGAAGTTGGACCCCACCACACTACGCTTCCCTCTCAAAGGCATGCTGCCCTATGATAAGGTAATAATGAGTTCAGGCTTCAACCCTTTCTTGTAAGACTCACTTGAATAGGGTGTGAAGGGGTTTCCCAATCACTTGTTCTTCCTCCTCAGATGGTTAGGATGATTGTCACTGTCTGTTATAAATGAAATTGGTCATGACTGTCTGGGAAATGCTTGGAATGTGAGACTGATCCTAATCTGAAATCTGTTTGTGCATTTCTTCCTCATATATCTTTCACTCTTTCTCTCCTTTCATTTGTTGTTCTTGCTTTATCTCTTTATCTCTCTCTCTCTCTCTCTCTCTCTCTCTCTCTCTCTCTCTCTCTCTCTCTCTCTCTCTCTCTCTCTGTCTCTGTCTATCTTTCGTTCTGTGGGTCTGTTGTAGGACCTGTTTGATCCTCAGACAGGACTCCTACGGTATGTTCTGGAACAGCCCTACTCTCGTGACATGGTGTGCAACATGCTAGGGCTCAACAAGCAGGTACTGCACCGCTGTCCTCCACCTCCTCCCTCCCTCCCCTGACCCACCCACCTCCACACCTCCCGCTCCCCTAGTCTGTCTGTGGTCCCTCTCTCTCTCTCTCTCTCTCTCTCTCTCTCTCTCTCTCTCTCTCTCTCTGCTGTTTCATAGAAGTCTGAAAAGTCATGAAAAGGTACGGTACAGAGAGAGAGAGAAAGAGATACAGACAGAAAGAGCGAGACAGAGAGAGAGAGAGAGAGAGCACAAAGAAATGACAGGAAATGAGGAAAGAGGGTGTTTTGCTGGATGCGTCCTGAGTAGTGGCATTTCAGTAGTGGCCTACCTGCACTACACCAAGCTTAGTTTTCTAGTTTTCCTCTTGCATAGTTTCTTTTTTTTTAGTTTAAAAAATAAAAAATGAGGCCATCGTCAGGACACACCATGCCACGTAACCCAGTGCACACTGTAGTAATCACCCACTCTCTCTGCCAGGCTGCTACTGTAAGATCCCAGGTCTTGTGTGTGTGTGTGTGTGTGTGTGTGTGTGTGTGTGTGTGTGGTGATTGCTTCTAGACTGCATGGGAAGCAGCTTCCTCTTCATTTTGTAGATATTTATTTAGCCTATATGTCAGTATTACTCCTCGCTCATAGTTCAAATGAATTCATCATTTTAGAACATCATGATATGTTGCAGAATTACAGCCAATGGAACCCAAAGGGTTAGGGTTAGACTTCAAGCTCGGTGTGTTTCCCTGGGTATCTATGGGGCTCTGAATGTGTTTTGTTCTGGTGAAAATATGGAAAGGTCGATTGGACAATTATCTTTTCAAATCATTTGTTTTGTAAAGCCCAAAATGCACAGTATTTCTGAACGTAGATGGGAAGATTTCACAACTGGGCTGGATTCAGTTTTGTGGCTGGATTGAAGGCTGTAGTTGTTAAACACTAAGTGGCATGGCAGTTTGGATGTGTATAATATGGATGTGATGGGTATGTAATGTGGCAGACAGTCAGTTGTGTCTTTTTCATATTCTTTACTGTGCAGTTTTAAAAAAACATCAATAGAAATGTATGTATTTTTTTTTACCCTTTTACCGAAAGGTGTGCTTCCCTTGTGTTTAAAAGCACCAGTTGCCGTGTGTGTGTGTGCGCGTGCGCGTGCGCGTGTGCGTGTGTGTGTGTATGTGTGCGCGCGTGTGTGTGTGTGTCTGCTAAGGTGGCTGACAGAATGCACTGACCTGCATGTGTGTGTGTGTGTCTGTTATGGTGGCTGACAGAATGCCCTGACCTCTGTGTGTGTGTGTGTGTGTGTGTGTGTGTGTGTGTGTGTGTGCGTGCGTGCGTGCGTCGGGGAACTCGCACAGTCCTGCCTGTCTGTCGCCCTCTCTCGTTTCTGTCTCAGGAGTTTGGCTTTACTTTGACTTGGAGTGATTTTGATTGATGTGACTGAAAGGGGGAACTTGGGAGCTGGCCCTCCTAGTCACTGTTTTTTGTCTTTTTTTTCTTTTTCTTTTTTGTTTTTTTTCCTTTTTATTTTGTGTTCTGTCCTGTCTTGGTCCTGCCCTCCCCCCGACCCCTCTCTTCCTCCCTCTCTTCCTCCTCTCCTCCTCCTCTCCTCTTCTTCCCCCTTCCTTACGCCCCATCCTCCACTGCTCTAGACCTTGAACATTGCTCAGGTATGTTCACAATCTTCCTGTTGTATTGTGACTAACCAGACAAATGGAAGCTCTTTCTATATATATATATTTTTTTTTTTTTTTATCCATTCATTTATTTTTGTAGGCCAAATGATTTTCCGTCTAGTCTGTGATTTTAAAAGAAAGAAAGAAAGAACGAAAGAAAGAACATTTTTTTTTAAAGGCAACAAAAGAAACAAGAACAAACCACATCATAGGGCTTGAAATTACCTTTTGCAATTACCAACAGGGTGCTAATAGGGCTTTTTCAGGGCTTATATAACTATACCCACACTGAGCTGGAGACCATTGTTATCATTATAATCCACCATTTTCTATGAAAAGGGTCTTTATGATATTTATCCAGTCTTATTTTAGGGAAATAAAGGACATTGCTACGGGTGGTGATTAAGTTAGCAGGGGACCAGTCTTTGTAAGATGCATACTGCATTGGTAGATGCTCTCGTTAGTCGAGTAAATCGACTGCATGTTTTCTCTTCTCTGTTCCACTCTTGTTTACTGCTCTTCAGACCTCTCCTGCAGCTCTCAGACCGTTTTCTTACGATCTTAACAGTTCTCCTGGAGTAACTGAAGTTCTCACTTTAGCTTTTGAGGTTTGGGCTTCGGGTTAACCGCACAGCCCCCTAATAAGGAACAAGGAAGAATTCACACAGTCCATGCCACAATGACACAATGTTTGCCAATCAGGCTGTGAAACATGGTTAGTGCGGTGATCTAATCGGAGAGTACCTGGAACAAGCTTTCAGATGTCCTCACTCTAGCGCTGTGGTAACTCCCAGCAGTAGATAATAGCATGTTGTTGTTGTTGTTGTTGTTATTGTTGTTGTTGCCTTGCAGTCACACAAATGTGCTCTACTGTTAAGGCCCCTTGATGTGAGTTACTTATAGCTTGCCTAGTGGTGAGAGGCTATGTGAGTGTTGGTGATGGGTATTTCACCATGTTATTCTAAAAGTAAGGTTAGCTAGCATAGGTTTAAAGAAGTGTCTATCTTGGATTTGTTATTAATGCCTGCATATTGTTCATGATGTTGCAAAGGTGGACATCTATGTGGATAGAGGTCGCAGATCATATGTGAACTTTCACATTTGTACACTGTGTCAGTTTTTTTTGGTCATACACAGTTGACACAAATTGCACAAAAAGTGCCAAATTGATTTCATTGGAAATATTTTTGGCAGTTATGCACAATTGTCATCGTACCAAAACTCAGAATTGGCTCACAATTTAGAGCACACTGGTCATTTGACATGCTAAAAAGCGTACCTGAGAATGCCATGTTAATTTCAAGCCCTGATCAGCTGCATGCCTTATTTGTGTGTGTGTGTGTGTGTGTGTGTGTGTGTGGGGGGGGTCTTGCGTGTATGTTTTATGTGTTTGTGTGTGTGCGTGTGTTTAGACATTGTGATGTGGTCCATGGTGTCCTCTATGCTCCCTCTAAACCTTTGACATTTACATCCCCTCCCCCCTTTCCCCCCGACATCCATCCAATCACCTCACTTCCTCCTCTTGACATCATTGCAGCACCCAGCTTCGGTCAGACCAAATATTAGACTCTGATTGGCCAACCCTCCACAAACCTCTTGAGAACCTCCAGTGTTGAAATCCCACTGCATCAGCATGACTCACCAGACTCCTGTCCTTTGGTCTGAGCCCAGGACACTTCCCTGTAACATTGCTAGCTTCCAGATCCAGCATCTAAATGGCTGCTTAATCGGTCCTGATTGACGAAAGACATGCCTGATGCTTAGTTTCCCAGATTTCGGCTGAAATTGTAGCCGAGCACGGAGCTTGGACACTTGCAAAGGGCTGATGCATTCCAGACTGCCATCTATGATCTGGTGTGCGTGTGTGTGCGTGCGTGTGTGTGTGTGTGTGTGTGTGTATGTGTACTGTCCCAGCATGACATCACCTCGTTAGAGGATGCTGCAGTGTATCTGTTTACCTGCTAAAGCGCACTGGCCTGATCTAAACCAATTAAGACCCATTCTGATTGGAAATGGCAACAAGAGTCATCAGCCTTAGCGCCTGATACTGAAACACCACAACGTGGTTGTCTTTGGCAGTGTGTCAGTTCTCAATACAAATACTGCCCTCTAGAGGTCACTGTGTGCCTCTTGAACTCTTTTGCCAGGTGAGTATGTAGAATGGACAGGCCAGTGATACAGTGCAGCTTCCTACGGATCAGGGCTTCAGCAGGCAGTGGTACAGTCCTCCATGTCATACCCTGTTGTATATTGTGTGTGTTTGTGTGTCTGAACGTTTCCTTTTGTGCGGCGTGTTTGCCATGTATACTCCGCTGTGTACTTTGCGTGCCACGGCTGAGCATCATCAACGTGTGACTGTCAATTTCATTCTGTTGTGTGGGCTTGCTGATGGGTCGCGGTTGGCGTGGTTGCCGTGTTTGTCAGTGCTCTGTCCGTCCAGATGGCCACAGGAGCCGTGTGCGCAAGCACAAATAAAGAAGCAATATTCAATGTGTCCATCCAAGTGCAGTGAAACTTGCACAGCCAAAACACTGGGCCACTGTGTACGATTCACTGAGAACTTGGAAGCTTCCTGTTCTCAACGGATGGTGCTCTTAAACACCGTCCTCCCTTCAGGTGACAGCTTTAGCTGCCTCTAAAACAGACATAAAAGTACCACCACAGTGCCCCCTTGTGGACCATTTCCACACAACATTGGCTGTCCAATCTGTCACACAGGGAGAAGCCCCAGGCATTAGCTACTTACAAAACACTGTTTGTGTGTGTGGCTGGTGCTTTATGTACCCTATATTGTCAATAAGCTAAAAGTCAGGGGAAGTGCTGTAATATGGATTCTATGTATACGTATGTACTGTATGTATGTATGTATGTATGTATGTATGTATGTATATGTGTATCGTCTTTGTGTGTGTAAATGGATGTGCCAACATGGAGACGTTTTGACCATTGAGCTCCATGTCTTTCTTGGGGCTAAACACCCCCCCCCCCCCCCATCAACCCCCCCCCGACTCCAGCACAAGCAGCGCTGCCCGGTGCTGGAGGACCAGCTGGTGGACCTGGTGGTGTACGCCATGGAGCGCTCGGAGACGGAGGAGCAGTTTGACGACGGCGGCACCAGCCAGCTGCTCTGGCAGCACCTGTCCAGCCAGCTCATCTTCTTCGTGCTCTTCCAGTTCGCCAGCTTCCCGCACATGGTGCTCTCGCTGCACCAGAAGGTGCCCACTCACTGTATATATATACACACACAGGCACACGCACACAGACACACACACACAGACACACACACACAGACACACACACACAGACACACACACACAGACACACACACACAGACACACACACACAGACACACACACACAGACACACACACACACAGAGACACACACACACACAGAGACACACACACACACAGAGACACACACAGAGACACACACACACACAGAGACACACACACACACAGAGACACACACACACACACAGACACACACACACAGACACACACACACAGGCACACACACAAATATACACGCACACATACACACATACGCGCACACGCACACATACGCGCACACGCACACACACACATCCACAAGCAGAAACACATAGACACACACATGCACATACACTTAGAGACATGCCTTATCTTGCACAAATGTGTATTGTACACATGGGTTTAAACTCACGTACTGTATGTGTATTTTGTTTTCACACACAGACACTTGTAGAGTCAGTTGTGTAAAATATGAATAACCACAAACCCACAGGCATTTGTCAAGTGGTTTATGATCATGTAAACATGCACGCTGTACACACAGATGCAGATACATTCTTTGACGTATACATACATATGCACAGTAGATCAGCACACATGTACAGAATCCAAAGATAATGATGCACATATGAATCACAGTTGATCACTGATGCACAAATAGATCATCCTCTTGCGCAAAAATTGTATACACCTAGGTGCATATTCAAGAACAGATGACGCCTGTTAGCGTCGGGTTAGTCAGCCAGTGGGTCCCATGGGAGTTTGTTACGTTCTTGTGAAGTTAGTGCTATTTGTCATGTCTCTTTGAGGTGTCGTGAAAGCATACTAATATATGCATTCTGTGACAGCTACCTCCATGGGAGGCAATTACTATAAAAAATGACTAGAAACAGGTTTAAAACATGGTGCATGTGTGTGTGTGTGTGTGTGTGTTTTCAGCTGGCAGGCAGAGATCTCATCAAAGGAAGAGACCACCTGATGTGGGTGCTGCTGCAGTTTATCTCCGGAAGCATCCAGAAGAACGCTCTGGCCGACTTCCTGCCTGTTATGAAGCTCTTTGACCTGCTCTACCCCGAGAAGGAGGTACACAACAACACAAACAATCACAACAACAAACGGTTTCCTCATACGACTCTTAAGGCGCCCACAAGAGAGAGAACAATTTTCGAAACTTTGGCGTCGATGCACGACAGACGCCACCAGCAGGCCTTGCTTCGTTAAAAAGTAATGGAGTTCTAAACTTTGGCGTCACTTGACACGCGTCAGACACCGGCAGTGGCCATTGGCCTTTACAGTTCACATAAAGGACAGCATACTTAAAGGCACACTATGCAGGTTTTTTAGCTTAATATGCAAGTTTTTAAGCTTAATTTACCTTCATTTAACAGCTTCAGAGTCATTGGAATGGTTATATGACTTTTTTCGGGTTGAATGGTGGCCGCCTCGCTTCCCCCTAGCACCTGTGAGCAGAAAAACCTCCCTTGCAACTGTGGGCCGACGGCCTTGGTGTCAAGAATTATGTAACGAATTGCTTTACTGCATTCAAATACACATACACGCCAGGCTGCGGCTAGAAAAAGGTAGCGATGGAGTTTCTCAGACATTCGTCATGACGGTAAGGAAATTGCCAATACTGCATAGTTTACCTTTAATCTCAAAGCCTAACAAACAGTTGCCTATCAGTGGAGTGAGTTTGTGTGTGTGTGTGTGTGTGTGTGTGTGGAGGCGGGGGGGTCAATGGAGATGTGTTTCCTCAGACAGTGCTAAGTGTCCATTTCCCAAGTCGGTTTGTGTCGACTTAACAACTTAACCTACTGACAATCAAAAATCTGTTTTGATCGCTTGTCACTTAAGGTGCTCTAAGCAATGCCACGCGTTTTTTAGGCTAAAACATTTTATGTCACTTACTGCAAACATCACCTAACCAACCACTAGCTGTCTGTGTCCTGAATACACTGTAAAAAACGCGATCTCTGTAGACAGCCAAGGCTTCAAAAAACGGCAACAAAAACAACCTGGGCAAACCTAGCCCATAAAAACATAACAAACTGTTTCAGCAAATCACAGACGAGATGCACATTTAGGAGAGTTTCAATTGCATGGGGAGCAGCACAGGAGGGAGGGGGAGGAAGTGGCGAGCTAGCTCTGTTTTGTTTGAAAGTCAACAGAAGTGATGTTACCCAGCATCGCTTAGAGCACCTTTTAAGTGGATTTGTACAAATATTGCATCTGGAGATACAGTACAGCTGATGGGTGAAAGCAGCTTTGTCTGCATGTGTGTAGAACAGATACTGCATTGTCATCGCCAGAAGTGTGCTCTTTTCACTGGAAGACCACACTGTTTGTCTAAGATGGACAAACCAAATAGCAGCGTGACTACGGATTACACTTGACTGCACTGTTAATGCTATGAACTCTGCCACTGATTTGGCCACAGCATACCAGTCACCCAGTTACTCAGACAAAGAACGTGGCCATTAACAACATTTTTTTTCTCTTTTTTTAATTGTTGAATCTAATGTGAGCTTAATTGTTGTAGATATCAGTCTACTCAACTCTGACCGGTCCACTCTAGGGATAATATTACATGTCAAGTGGCTCAACTAGCATGGAGGGTGAATGTCCATCCACACATAGACGCAGTGCTTTTGGGCTCCTCAGGTGTGTTCTGTCCGACCTGGAGGTGAAGGCGGAGAGGCCATTAGAGGTGTGTGTTTGTGTGTGTGTGTGTGTGTGTGTGTGTGTGTGTGTGTGTGTGGAGAGGCCATTAGAGGTGTGTGTGTGTGTGTGTGTGTGTGTGTGTGTGTGTGTGTGTGTGTGGAGAGGCCATTAGAGGTGTGTGTGTGTGGAGAGGCCATTAGAGGTGTGTGTGTGTGTGTGTGTGTGTGTGTGTGTGTGTGTGTGTGTGTGTGTGGAGAGGCCATTAGAGGTGTGTGCTCTTCGCCTCCTGAGGGGCTCTCCACCCTGTCAGGAAGCTCCTCATTAGGGCAGCACCCACACACACATGCTTCCCCTCTGTTTATCTCTCCCACTTTCTCTCTCTCTCTCTCTCAATATTTCCCCCTCTGTTACTCTTTCTCTCTCTCTTTCTGACTAATTCTGTCCATCTGTGGCCTCCTCCTCACTCTTGTGCCAGAAACTCCCCTTCTCTGTCATGCTTTCCCTGTCGTTGTGTCGTTGTCCCCCTTTTCCCCTGCTTTGTTGCTCTCTCTTTGCTTTTCCTGTATTTTCCATCCTTCCTCTCTGTTTCTCCTGCTCTCTCTCTCTCTCTCTCTCTCTCTCTCTCTCTCACTCTCTTTGCATCTGGACATGTCTTGTAGGCTCTGGTAATCAGCTGCTCCATGTCACTGTCTCCCTCTCATTCCTCTTCTCTTTCTCTCTCTCTGTTTATTTGTTTCTTTCTCTCTCTCTCTCTCTCTCTCTCCCTCTCCTTCCAAATAACTCCCTTCCCTAATTGATCATTAGCATGTTAAATAGGCAGTCTGAGACACACACACACACACACACACACACACACACACACACACACACACACACACACACACACACACACACACCTCATCCTCAGCTTCCTGCAGAGGGACGGGCGCCCAGAGGCGACCCCCACAGCACCTGACTCCCCAGCCTCAGAGGACTGGGGCCAGATTTGGCTCCGAATGATCCGCTCCAGATTTAATCCTTATCACTTAACACTGGCCACCATCACCATGCGGTGAAGAGACCCTGACAGAGAGAGACAGAGAGAGACAGAGAGGGAGGGAGGAAGAGACTGAACACTAATTAAGGGAAAGTGCAGGAACACTAATTAAGGGAGAGTGCAGGAACACTAATTAAGGGAGAGTGCAGGAACACTAATTAAGGGAGAGTGCAGGAACACTAATTAAGGGAGAGTGCAGGACAGAGTCATTAGTATGATACTAATGAGAGTGTGATTTGAAAGTATTGGAGTAATAATACTCTCAAAAGCATGTAGATTGAAGCACAGGTAAAAGGTTACCTGCTACACTCTTAAAACGAATGTGTTCGAAACAACACAAACTGTGTTGTCCCTATCTGGACATAGAAATGTGTTAAAAAAACAACAACACAAATTGTTTTAATTTTTACCCTTTTTTTGCAAGAGTGTACACAGTATAACAAAAGCAGTGTGTTAGAAACAACAGAAATTGTGCTATCCTTATCTAAACATAGATGTGTTAAAAACAACACAAGTTGTGTTCAACACATTTATTTTCAACACATTTATTTTAAGAATGTAGAAATATGCAAGATATAGGAACAACAGGTAGTTTAGTCTTCATTTTATATATATATATATATATATATAGTAGTCATAATAATGAAACAATATGGTAATATCCTAGTATTGCAGCAGTGGGAAAGTAAGTTGGTCTACAGCCACTTCTTCTTCAGCCAGTCTCAGTTCAACGTGCAGAAAGTAATGCATCTTCCTATTTTTCATCAAAATGATACGGTCTCCCAATGACAGTTGTGGGTGCACTTGGGAATTAAATGGTGCACTGCAATGCCAGCTGGCAAACGTTTTGTCTAGATTGTCTGTGGAAAGACTGTACTACACCTAGTTAGGAATCAGTGTGCAAAGTTGGCAACTGCTGGGTGTTTAGCCCTTTAGAGATATAGATTTAATGAAAATTTGAGGAAAACACCAAACTGGCTGAATCTTGGAGAGGATTAGTCTGAAATAAAAGAAAACATTGCAAGGAATCTCCAGACTGATATGGGCACACCAGAGGTTCAAATTTTTCAAAGTTTGCAAACAGTCTGAAGAGGTAGTTCTCCGTGAAGATACAGTGGAACTGGACGTGAGGTGGACGCAGTGTTACCATAACAATGGAATGTTTACACCAAATCGTTGGAATATATCTGTTCAGAGAAAACATGTTCGCCTGAGACTGAAGCGTGTGGAATTCTTGAGAAATGAGCTGAATTGATATGGAATGAGCCGGTGTGTGTGTGTGTGTGTGTATTCAGGTCCAGATCAGGTAGCATTAGGACTGTATAAGCACTCTGACCGGGAGGCGCTAGGTTGCTCTTGGTTGAGATAATATCCCAAAGATTTTTGTTGTGGTTGCTGCCGGGCTCAGCGCAAAAGACCTATCATTTACCGAGCGCCGCGGTCAAAGTTCTTGTGCACGCAAGCCATTGACAATAATGGATTTCATAGCACAGCGCTGCTGCTTGTGCGTACAATGTGAACCCCCCTTAGATAGTCTCTAGTTTATTTCCTGGTTTTGGAACGGATAGCATTCAAACTGCACCAGAGTTCTAGTAAACCGTACCCCAGGTCCGCACCTGGGTTCGGTAGACTGCGTTCACTCTATCAAAAATAACCGAACCATTGGTCTAAACAAACTGGTCCGGACCAAAGGGTTTTGTGTGAATGCGCCCTGAGTATCTGAAGAAGGACTCTGTTAGATGTTGATCAATAGCACTGATCAAATCTCATCTGGGGAATTAAAGAAGACATTATGGCGATACCTTGCTGTAGCTTGAATTTCCCCTTGGGGGATCAATAGTCAGTGCTTCAGTTTGCATTGCAACTGAAGCACTGTTGTGTTGTAGTGTTGGACTGCATTCAAGCAGGGCTCTGTGAAAAGTCCTGAAACATACACTGCCATTCAAATGTTCGGGGTCACTTAGAAATTTCCATTCCACTCCACGATGGACAGAATACCAGCTGAGATCAGTAGCATTGTTTTTTTTAATCAGGGCAGCAGTTTTCAGATTACATTATGTTCTTACATAATTGCAAAAGGGTTCTCCAATTTTTTCTCAGTTTAGCCTTTTAAATTGATATCAGATTAAGATGAATGGTTGCTGATAATGGGCAATGTAGATATTGCATTAAATATCAGCCATTTCTTTCTACAACCATCATTTACAACATTAATGATGAAAACAAGGACATTTCTAAGTGACTCTGACTGGGACATTTCTAAGTGACTGAAGCTGAACTAAGTAGTCCACTGGTTTCAACTGCAGTGCACCATATACTGACAGACGGTCGCTATTTCCTCTCTTCCGTTACTCCGCAGTGCATCCCCGTGCCAGACATCAACAAGCCCCAGTCCACGCACTCCTTCGCCATGACGTGCATCTGGATCCACCTGAACCGCAAGGCCCAGAGCGACAACTCCAAGCTGCAGATCCCCATTCCTCACTCACTGCGCCTGCACCACGAGTAAGAGGATGTGTGTGTGTGTGTGTGTGTGTGTGTGTTAGGGGTGTAACGGTACACAAAAATCACAATTAGCAAGAATAGTACATTGAAAAGGTGTCAGATGATTTTTGGCGTTATTTAACTAAACTAGACATATGGTCCGCCACTAATATGTTTGTGTGGGAACTCTAATGTGAAGCATGGTATGCACACAAAAAAGCTTACTGTAGATTAGGCTACTGTTTAAAGGGCTCAACATGCTTCTGCGTCAACTCCACGGCGTAGCTACGCGCCACTCCTACGGCGTTGTGACCCTTTTATGGTTCAGCATCGGTTTGCTTTGCATTGCGGTGCATTTTACCGCCATAACGGTCGGTGTCGCCTGTGTCTGCGTCGCTCACCACCGAAACAATACAGTAGTAGATGGTACTCAGAATGGCAAACCCCATAGACTGTCCTGCCAAAATATGAATCTTATTTGTTTTGCCTTTTCTTGCTTAGATTTTGTACAAAGTATCGAGAAATAGACACAGTAAAATCCATTGACCTAGTTACTGTAACCAGCAAATACCGTATTTTCCGGACTATAAGTTGCACTCTTTTTTCATAGTTTGGCTGGTCCTGCGACTCAGGTGCAACATATATATATATTACGGAAATACGGTGTGAGGTTATTTGCGAGGTGTCTGCCAGCCAGTTTAAGCGAACTTTAGCACAACTGCCTACAAAGTACTGCTTGCTGGTGAAGTGCGACTTTCAAAACGTTACTGACATATAGACACTTTACAAACGGATAACCCCGTCATTGTAATCAAAATATATCTGAGTTTATTTGCAAAGCTGATGTCAGTGAACTAGCATGTTTCTAACTCCCCACAGTAGCAACACCGACTATCAACACACAGGATGAGTTGACCAATCACAGTCCTCGACGCAAAGTTACAATTTTTTGGAGGTGCATATTGAGCTACAGCGGAGGGGTCGGAGAGGGGTTCGCGGCGACGCAGAGGGGTCTGCGGGGATACGCCGTCGATTTGACGCAGAAGCATAAAACAGGCATAAGACTGCATTCAGTACACATCTGTACTGAACCTAACATCCTGTACCTTTCGGATTCGGTACAAATATGTGTACCATTACACCCCGTGTGTGTGTGTGTGTGTCTCTGCCGTCCAGCACTGCAGGCTGACTTCAGCTCTCCTAGCTGGGATAGCAGACCATGGCAGAATCTCACCTGCGTCTCCAGACTCTCTTTGTAGTATACAAGCTTAGACATCCATTGTGATTCTGTAGTATTTGCTGAGAACTTTGATCAGCTGTATTGTTTATTTTGGGGCTTTTGCCTTAAATCGGATAGGACAGTGAAGAGTGACAGGAAGTGGGAAGTGAGTGGGAGAGAAGGGGTTGGGTGGGATCTGGAAATGACCACAGGTTGGACCAGGTCTAACCTGGGTCCTCGTGGGCACCTGGACCCTAATGTTGTGGCTGATTGCACCACAGCTTCACAATTGACTGTGTTCTGAGACATTTCATACTGGATTCTACATTTTTTATGTAGTTTCTATTGAAAGTATCAGAACACAATGAAGAAGTGGGATTAAACACTTTTCTTTGTTGTTGGTTTGGCAACCAGTTTTATAAGCATTGGCAATGGCATTCTACTACTCAGTATGACTAGAACTTACTTGGTAGTTCCTTGTTGTTTGTGTAGTGCAGATTGCTTCCCTATCAAGACTTGTCTTTACTAACAGTTCCGTGTGTGTGTGTGTGTGTGTGTGTGTGTGTGTACGTGTGAAACTTTCCCCCAGATTCCTGCAACAGAGCCTGCGCAACAAGAGCCTGCCCATGACGGACTACAAGATCGCGCTGCTGTGCAACGCCTACTCCACCAACTCGGAGTGCTTCACACTGCCCATGGGCGTGCTGGTGGAGACCATCTACGGCAACGGCAGCGTGCGCATCCCTCTGCCCGGCACCAACTGCATGGCCCAGGGCTCCGTCACTCCACTGCCCATGAACTTGCTTGACTCGCTGACGGTGCATGCCAAGATGAGGTGGGTGGAGCGCTTAGATACACACACACACACACACACACACACACACACACACACAGTACACACATACATACATACACACACATACACACACAGAGACACACACATACATGCACATATGTTTTGTTGGGTTGGGCGTGTTGGCCCAGTATCATAGAAGCCCACAAACCCGGTTGGATTCTCAGATCTCAGCATCCTCTAGAATAAGGTGGTACGGTGTGCCAGCTCAGCCCACACACACTGAGAGAGAGAGAGAGATATGGTGAGAGAGAGATGGAGAACATATTTGCATGGATAAAACACTCTCTGAGAGATTTTTTCTTGGGCTGTGTAAAGGGTCTCAAGATGGGACTCATTCCTACCTCTAGTACATATAATTAGATTAAACTGAACTGAAATGAAAATGGGAATGCCAGCACAATGGCTGGGGTCGTTTAGCTGGAGCTTTGACCGAGGATTATGCAGCTACAAGTGCATGGCTCAGTACAGGGGTGATTTTGCAGAACAATTTGGCTCCTTTGTAGGAATGCCTCGAGTGTTCACCTCCGGCGTACGGGTTAATTACATGGCTTGATTGTAAACCGCCCTCTCTGAGGCACTCTGAGAAGAATTATTTTATTTTACAGCAGTGCAGTTCTATCTCTGGCTTGCACCACTACAGCCTAGAGGAGAGAGAGACCGAATGCCAATGACCGAAAATAATGTATGTGAGACACAATCACCACTCACTGCACTGAGATTCCTTGAGGGAGTAAGCACAGCAACTAGAGACACTTTTCTTTAACAGCAGAGCACTTGAGGAGAGAGAGTTAGCCGGTGTCTCTCAGAGCCTGCCCTGCCCTGCCCACAGACGTTTCCTAATGGAGCTTGACTTTTAGGCACCCACCTGGAATGGGCCAGTCATTGCCTAATTGCCTTGAGAGGGCTCCCGAATTAGTGCTTACCCCCGGTCAATGAGACCTCTTTAATGCTTAGCGCAAGTGTGTGTGTGTGTGTGTGTCTGTGTGTGTGTGTCTATGTGTGTGTGCCTCTCTGTGTGTGTCTCGCTGTGTGTGTCTCGCTGTGTGTGTGTCTCTTTCTGTGTGTGTGTGTGTGTCTGTTTTTCTTGGATCTGCTTCCTCGGTGTGGTGTGGTGTGCTGTGCTGAAAGCTAACAACAAACACACCAGCAGCATCTGAGCCACAGGAGCAGGTGATTAACTCAATCCGTAGGTAGACCCTTTAGGTCCAGCAAGAGATGACTGGAATATGAGGGGCAGTAATGGCAGGCCCAGTAAAAAGTATGCTGATTTTAATTAATTAATTTATAAATAAAAATGTATAAATAAAAATATATAAAAAAAAAATGCAACTTACTGACGAGGAGCCCACCAGGTTTTTTACAAAAAAACCTGGAGCTCCGCTCTCTCTCTCTCTCTCCACATTATGAGAAGGCATGAGTCACTAATTAAAAGACTACATCTGCTCTTGCCTGCCAGTAAATGAATCCTCTCTCTCGCAGGTGGGCGAGAAAGAGAGACAGAGACAGAGACAGAGACAGAGACAGAGACAGAGACAGAGACAGAGACAGAGACAGAGAGAGAGAGAGAGAGAGAGAGAGAGAGAGAGAGACAGAGAGACAGAGAGACAGAGACGGCATACTGCACTGCCTTATTCATATGTGGTGGCAGAACAACAGCACAGTCGCAAAACAATGACACTCACCTGTGAGACGCTTGGGCCACTTCTATTTAGCCGCGTGCCGCTGATTCTTTTGCTCAAGAGGGAAACTGCGGTAAACTGGTGAAGTCGTGATACGCATGTCAACAGAGTTTGTAGTGCCGATACCCCTGAGCTCATTATGAATTGATGTAGGAGGAGGTCTTGGATTTTGTTAGTTTGTGACTCATTCCAGAGGACAATGAAACAAAACAGAAGACCCCTCTGGGCACAAAAAGACTCTTTTCTTAAGCTTTCATCGTTTTAAAGGTTTTTTTTCTGTAATCCTTTCTTTTAACCCTTCTTTTATCCCCTCCCCCTCCCCTTTCAGCCTCATCCACAGCATCGCCACACGTGTCATCAAGCTGGCCGCAGCCAAGTCCAGTCTCGCCCTGGCCCCAGCCCTGGTGGAGACCTACAGCCGCTTGCTGGTTTACATGGAGATCGAGTCCCTGGGCATCAAGGGTTTCATCAGTGAGTATTGCAGGAGAACTCCGACCATTTTTCACACAGATCTCTGTTTCTCGAGGACGTCGAGTACTGCAAAAAATCAGTGCTGCCTAACTGGAGTTGCTGCAGCCAACAGCTAGAGTGCTACAGTCTGGGGGCATTTTTAAAATCGTACCCTTTAACTCATTGAGTGCCAAAAACGATATATTACGTTTTTAGCTTTTTTTTTTATTATTACGAAACTAGACACTCTAACACACCTTATATGTGATTTTGGGAACTCTGTGATGAATGGAAATGAAATATATGACGATCGTGAAACTCATGAAAACGCACAATCTGGACATTTTATCTGGACATTTTATCATAACTCGGTTGCCGCTTTGGGTCGAATCAGTGACGCATGCACGTCAGGTCAAAACCAGGCAATTTTCGTGGGTCTATCACTAGGTGGCAGTCTCGCCAGGTCTCGTTGATCACTTCCCGGAAAGTTCACACAAGTAAGTAACAGGCAACACTTCATATTTCATGAAAGACGTTATATCTCCATTTCTAGAAAAAAACAGCGATTTTGGTGAAAACTAGCCACTGTTTAGCTTGGGATTTCTCAGGAACAGAGGCGTGTAGAAATACACGGTTTGCACCCACCGAGAGCTTAAAGTCTTCACCTTTTAATCAAGCTATTGTATGTGTTCATAGCTATAACACAGAATATGCTGTGGCTGTACAAAAATCATCAACAATGGTCTAGATTGCTGGCACTCTAGGACAAAGCTCACGAAAACAGCTTGGCATTCAGTGAGTTAAGGCTTGCAGTGGGGATTAAGGGGAAGCCGACTCTACTGGTGTTGTCTCCGTCTCCATGTGTAGAGGGGACAGGGATGGGAGACTGAATGCACTGGGGTGTGAAACAGAGATGTGGAGGTCAGGCCAGACATAATGTAAGAATGCACGTGCATCTATATAACAGGTGCCGGATACTGACCGATGCAAAGGAAAAAGAAAAAAAGATATATCCACACTGTCCTCTTTGCTCCCAAGGTGATTGTACAATCACAACGTTTCGACCACTCAGGTCTCAAGTTACTCAGGTCACAAAAGCTAGTTGTGGGGGGCGCTGTGGCGCTACAGTCTACAGACAGTGCCCGTACCTCACTTGGGTCCACCTGTCCATGGGGACCGGGGTTCGAGTCTGACCCGGGTAATTTCCTAATCCCACCCCATCTGTCTCTCCCACTTGCTTCCTGTCACTTCCTTCAGTGTCTTATCAAATTAAAGGTATAAAAGCCCAAAATATATTTAAAAAAAAGCCCTAATAGGAACTGGGCCAGATTTAGCTTAAGTGGTGGCGCTTAATAGGTCCCATAATAGGACAATCATGCAAATTAGCCAGAGCTGCAGATCAGAGGGAGTGCTTTGGCTGAATCAGTACGAAGAAACCAATATTTATCCAGTTCAGCCGTTTGTTTGAATTGCGTCTGTCTGCATGTCGCCCTGACCCAGAGAGAGAGAAAGAAAGAATATTTGTCATTCATTAATTCTTCAGATGAATGCGCGGGGAGCAATTCATTAAAAGCCCAAACTCATTTTCCACTGCTTTCATGTCTGTGAGGCCAGGATTGACGCATATTTTAAAGTGGCTGTTCATTTCCATCTGCTTGCATCAGCAGTGTGTGTGCTCATGTCGTCTGTTTGTTCTGCCCCCCCCCCCCCTTCCTCCCCTAAAGGCCAGCTCCTGCCCAACGTGTTCAAGTCGCACGCCTGGGGCATCCTGCACACGCTGCTGGAGATGTTCAGCTACCGCATGCACCACATCCAGCCCCACTACCGCGTGCAGCTGCTCAGCCACCTGCACTCACTGGCCGCCGTGCCCCAGACCAACCAGAACCAGCTTCACCTCTGGTGAGGAGGCGCACACACACACTCACACACACACTCGCACACACACGCACTCACACACACGCACTCACACACACACACAAGCACACACACACACGCTCACACACACACACACACACACACACACACACACACACACAATACACACGCACACACGCTCACACACACACACACAACACACACGCACACACACACATGCTCACACACACACACAACACACACATACACACTCAAACACACACGCTCACACACACACACACACACAACACACACACACTCACACACTCGCTCACACAAGCACACACGCACACACAAGCACGCGCACACACACGCACACACACACACACACACACACTTCATTGTTTTGCCTCATGATGAGCAGTATTTATCCAAAATGAAATTCTGTTAACCAAACAACTTTTCTTCCGTGTAATTATCTTCTGTGTTGCGTCTAGTCAAGGACTTATTTTAGCCCCACAGATTTGCCCACACACAAACACATATATTCACACACACACACACACACACACAGACATACATGCATACACAGACACATACGCACACACACACACACACACACACACACACACACACTGCAACATACACTTTAGTGCTGGGCGGTATACCGGTTCCCACCGTATACCGGTGTATATTTTCGTTATGATATGAATTTTTAATATACCGCCATACCGGTGTATTTGATTACACAACGTTTGAAACGCTGCGCCACGCGACAGTGTTTCAGACGAGACTTTTTTCACACGCACGCATGGTGCCACTGTGAAGCATAGTGAGGGTAAACACTGTCGCGTAAGGCTTCATTTCTCCTTAGATAAGGGGTTTATTTAAGAGTGTTGCACAGAATACCTTAAATTGTTTCTTTAGTTAAGGAAAAACGTTAAGGGGTACTGCATTGAAAGGGATTTACCTTCACGAAAATTCTATTGAGATTGTTCAACACCTGTAACTAGCTGGCTAGTAGGTGATGTCGTTAGTTAGCAACCCACCGAACACAGTGAAGTTTAATGAGATTATCATTCATCTCACTTTAAGAATATTCGCTGAAATTATCCAGGTAGCAAGTAAAGCATGTTATAGACATGCACTGAGCAATTCTAGCTGGCTAGTTAGAAATGATCCTGACTGTCATCAGTGCACCAAAACAAACTTTTTTGTTAATGTTTTGCCTAGCGAACCGAACCGAAGCTCATGGCAGGCTAACAAGACATCCACATCCACATGAAGTTAACGTTAGCCTACCACTAACGTCATGTAAACCGCACAATAACAATAAGGCATGTTTCTGATAGGCCTATTTGACAGAGTAAGCATATTAGCAGAGATGTTTCATTTTAAATTGTATAATTTTCAAAAAAGTATAAAGTTGCACTACTTTTTGTATTGGTTTTATACAACATGTTTGTGAAATTTGCACAGTAAAAGTTCTTTATTTTGACTGCAATTGTCTTTGCATTCTGATTAGATTCTTCATTAGAATCATGAGTGGCTCTTTGTAAACAGCATCATTTTCTGGGGCCATGCAAAACTGCATTACCACTAGTGTGGAGTTATTCTACATCATGACAGTGAAATAGACCATCCTTAGTCAATGTACTGCAGCAATTCCTCTCTCAACCTGTAGAAAATGCTGTGAACATCTGATTATGCATGAGAAAAAAATACCGTCATATACCGTGAAACCGTAAGAATTTAGAAAAATACTGCAGCAGATATGATACAGAATTTGTGCAGAATGTCATCGAAGCCAACTGTGCTTAGAGGACAGAAAATGTGCTCATACGCACACACCCTTGTACTGTTTCTCAGGTGCTGGAGAAAATGAGATTCACATAATGGTAATTATGTTTGATTTGATCGCTTAAGTTTGTTGGGTTTGTTAAGGTTACAGCCGCATCGGCCATAGACTCATTATCATTCACTAAGCTGCAGTTTGAGGTCAGGCCTGAAGACACTGGAGGATGCCTGGCTGCTTTTAGTGGCTGCCAACCCAACATCAAAAACATCTGGGCCTGAGAAATGATCCCTCGACTTCTCACCTCGTCATAAATATTTAACACGGTCAGGAAGTTGGACCAAGGTCAGGATTTGTTCTACTGTATAAATAGGAGGATGGCGCAGAAAGGGAAGCTGTTAAACAATGCAGGTTGACCGTCAACAGCGTTTATTTTCTAGTGCCCATTTTACCATTTTGGGAAGAGACCGACAACTGTGTGTGTGTGTGGGATGGCTTCCATGTGTGAATGTGCCTTTTTGTGTGCGATGGGGGAAGGCTTTTTTTTTTTTTATCTGTGTGTGCTTGTATGTGCACTCCTGTGTCATGTCTGTCTATTTGTGTGTGTATGTTCGCACATATGTGTGTGTTTATCTATGTATAATGGTACCTCTACGTGTGTTTGTTTGTTTTTGCAGTTGTTGATTAATGATGTTCTATTTCATTCATACTGATCTATTTGTTGATTGTGTTGACAGTGTGGAGAGCACTGCATTGAGGTTGATCACAGCGCTGGGGAGCTCTGAAGTCCAACCGCAGTTCACTCGTTTCCTGAGTGACCCCAAGACGGTTCTGTCAGCCGAATCAGAGGAGCTGAACCGAGCCCTCATCCTCACCCTAGCCAGAGCCACGCATGTCACAGGTCTCAGGAGCGCACGCACACACACACACACACACACGCTTCAGCTCTCTCCATGTCCTCTGTTTCACAGATATCTCTTTAACCAGATAGTCATGGCCTTGCCTTCCTAGCTGGTCTATATGCTTTAGTTTGTGTGATCCAGACAATTTAATGAGCTTGTCGGTGAGTTCTGGTGTGGCTGCATGCTAGGCTTTACTGCTGAAAGACAAAACTGCACAAGCTAGATGTGTCTTTTTCCCTATTCCAGCTCCTGTAAAGGAAGTGCTAGTATTAAAGATGAAATGGTCAGTGCAGGCTAGTGGAGCAAGCAATGACGAGACGTGTCGGTTGGCATGTGGTGGCTCTGGGGTTCGCTTCTGCAGTTGTCTGTTGCTTCTAGACCTCCTCCCTCTCACCCACTCATCTCTCTCTCTCTCTCTCTCGCTCTCGCTCTCTCTCTCTCTCTCCACACCAACACTCTGCTCCCACTGTCATGAGCCTCACCACATCAAACCTGGAGGGCTGTGTCGCCTGTGAGCAGAGCTTGTGGTCTGGAGCTGCCAGACAGCTGTGTCTAGTCTCGCACGCAATCACTGTTTTCATGCCACCTTCCAGCTCATGCATCATTTATCAGTGGCATTGATACAGTTGGATAATAGAATCAGTCATTTTTATGGTCATTCACTTGCTTATTCATGTAGTTGTTTGCAAATGTTGCCATTAACACCTCCTATTATTGTGTTTGTGTTTGTGTGTGTGTGTGTGTGTGTGTTTGTGTTTGTGTTTGTGTTTGTGTTTGTGTTTGTGTGTGTGTGTGTGTGTGTGTGTGTGTGTGTGTGTGTGTGTGTGTGTGTGTGTGTGTGTGTGTGTGTGTGTGTGTGTGTGTGTGGTGTGTGTCCCATCATGCAGATTTTTTCACAGGTTCGGACTCCATCCAGGGCACGTGGTGCAAGGACATCCTGCAGACCATCATGAATTTCACGCCTCACAACTGGGCTTCACACACCCTCAGCTGCTTCCCCGCCCCGCTGCAGGTACGTCTGGGGGGGGGGGGAGGAGGCGGCGGCGGCAGTAGCGTCAAAGATTGTTAAGGCGGAGCAAGATAGTTCTTCATAGTTCATGTCTATGGGCGCGAAATGGGGATCGAGTCCTGTCTGCATAAAGAGGCGTGTCATTGACGTCTTGATGAGCGTACGTAGCAACCGGCCAACGGCAGCAGAATAAATAACAGGCTAACACCTGATATAAGGTCGATTTTCTCCAGACTGGAATGCTCAAAAATTCTAAAAATGTACCTGAAATGTTCAGAAGGGTTTGAGGATCATGAAAACATGCACAAAATTCATAATTCCTAACTCTGTAGAACCAAGATCTTATTATATGTGGTAAAATTCTGAGCTATGGCCATAGACGTCAAAGGAACAGTCACTGCCTCTGCTCTGCATAAAGGGTGATTTTGACCCAGCCTGATGTGTTTTTCAGCCTGATTCCACAATTGGTTAGACAATTTTAGATGCCTTGGCAATGTGGCCTAAACGATCTTGTGCATGTACGGGCCCTCACTGCCCTCCACAAATCCCAAATTCTAAAACTTCTCGGCCAACAGGATGTTGTTGTCTTGACTTAGAGCACTTGTTGCGTGCTGCTATGCCTACTTTTGCATGTTGAACTTTGTGAGCATCTCTTGCATGCCCTTGAGGTGTAACTTATGTGCTATACAGATAGGTTAGGTATGTGATAGAACAAAGAAAGATAAGCACTGTGTAAACTCTAAATGGTACTGTATGTGTACCTGGATATGGAAGTTACAGTATGTTTGTTTTAAACCAGTGCAGTGTGTCTCATACATTGACTTATTTGTGGCGGCCCAACACAATATCAACATTGACCACCACACAATGATTATCAATGTGTTGTACTATTTTAATTGGATGGAAGTCTCTCAACGAACCTACATGCATGTTTAAAGGCAACATTAACAATCCTGCAAGGCATAGAAGATGACTAGAAGGCTAAATTGTGCTTAAATCGTGTTAGCATCATAACCCCGCTGCGCTAATTTGTTAAATACTTTTGCATTCAAGTTAATTCTGCAAACCTACCACCACAAATATAATTAAATTCTGTGGGAAACACTGCAGTGCTTAGCTGCCTAATGCATCATGGGTTATAGTAGCCCATAGTAACCTTTACTGCTCTGTCCCATATTTTGCCCCATGTTTAAATCTGCACGTTAGCTGATATGTGCATGGGAAACGGTCCCAGTGCATGTTTTTTTTCTTCTTAGTAATACATGTTTTTTTTTTACATTGATATATGTGTTTGTTTTTAAGGGATCCATTCTGTTTCTACAGAAGTATTAAGACTGTGTATCCCATTAGACCGACATTAAACCTTTCCTTGACCGTTAACTGTGGAACAAGTTGATTCATGGGTTTTGAAATGTGCTCCCTTTGGACAAGCTGCTATCCAAACAGACGCCGTCAGGGGGTCTGGAGACATCGCTGTAGATGCCGTCTGCCGATTTGTTTTTATCCGTTTGTTTTCTTGGGCTTTCGTTTCTTTTTCTTTTCCTTGATTTCACTTTTTCCCCCTGGCTTCGTACAAAAGGGCCTTTTGAGCTTCTCTGATTTGTTGTCTTTCTCCTTCTTGCGTTCTTTCTCCCTTTCTCCCGGGTTTTTTTTTTTTCTACCCTTTCAGGCGTTCTTTAAGCAGAACAACGTTCCCCAGGAGAGCCGCTTCAACCTGAAGAAGAACGTGGAGGAGGAGTACCGCAAGTGGAAGTCCATGACCAACGAGAACGACGTCATCACGCACTTCTCCATGCAGGGCTCACCCCCACTCTTCCTCTGCCTGCTCTGGAAGATGCTGCTGGAGACTGACCACATCCACCAGATTGGCTTCAGGTGACCACAGTGCCCAGGGAGAGAGGGGGGGGGGCAGTTTGGACCATGGGTCCTCCTAAGTATTCTACAGCAGGAGAAGGGGGTAGCTGAGGCTTGGTCCACACAGGGTATTCAAAAAAAAAAAAAAAAACGGATATTTTTCTTCCGTATTTTAAAAGAATTCCGTCCACATAGATGCACAAAAATAGCCGTGACA